>NC_139632.1:25442254-25584754 GCF_964638095.1 Poromitra crassiceps
AGATCGCATCGCATTAGATATTTTGTACTAATCATTAGTGTACTTTTTGTTTTGTTTGTTTTTGTTGTTTTTTGTCATAGTTCAGCAGTACTACTATACTGTCAAAAACACTGTTGTGTTGCCATACCAGTGACATGTTTATGTCAATATTGTTTAGGTCACATGTATGAGGAAGACTGTGCTCTGGGAGGAGTGGAGTGAATTGAGTGAAATGCTCAATTTGATGATTTATGAAGATGTGATTCTAGGCTAAAGTTGCAACAACAATAGCAATAATTGATGGTACTCATTTGTGGGTTTATTATTGGTTTATGCTAACTCTTTGAACTAATTTAACCATAACCTGCCACAGCAGCCCTGGTTTCCAAACCAGTATGTGTACCCCTAGGGGTACTTGAGCAGCTTGCAGGGGGTAGGATTTCGGATTACAATGTATTTCCAAAATGATTTTCATAAGCCCATTGCTAAAATGGTATGTGCAACTACTGCAGTTCCCCCACTGGCAGGCATCAGCTATTATTCTTACAGTATTACAGTATTACAGTTCACACATGTCAAAACTGTGTGCAAACCAACTATCTAGCAAACATGGATAAATGGTTTCAATCATAAACTGTCAGAATTGTTCATTCATTTCATAATCATTTGTGTTAGATACTAACAGTTTAATATGAGTTTTTAATAGAACACATTTAGGAGAATCATCAACAGGTGAGTGAGGGTACTATTGGCATGGCAAAACAGCTCAAGGGGGGGGTACATAAGACAAAAAAGGTTGGGAACCACTGGAGCATTGTACAGGGCTGATGTAACCTCACGTCACCAGGAGAGAGCCTGGTCCACATTACTACAGGCAGGAAGATGCGCCCCCTCTTCCGGTGGTCCTTCCGCTTTGTGTGCCACAGTGTTTTCATTCCCCAGATTTATCATCTTGACTGGTGTGTAAGGCAGCGATGCCATTATTTGGTTTTAGTTATTATTATTATTATTTTTAGCTATTTGGGTAGCTAGATATTCGCGTCGCCCATGTTTTCTGAACAGAACGCAAGGATTGAGCATAATATTTTCCTGGAGTACAGCACTTTGGTTGCCGGCGGATGTCGTGGGTGTCTTCCGCCCATAGCCGGATGACATGGAACGAGGTTTTTCCACCCACACTAGGGCTGATGCGGCAGTTAGACCTGCTGCCTATTGGTCATTATGAAAGTTTAAAAAAATGAAATAACAAAACTTACAGTAGCTATTGATGTTCAGGTTTGGTCTCCTGCTGTTCTGTGCTGCTCTGATGCTGGAGTGTCTTGGGTTGCACAGTGGGCTGACCTGAGGTGCTGCTGCTGCTGCGGCTCTACAAGATGCAAAAAAGAAAGGAGAAAATAAAAACAATTAACATGGTTGAACAAAGAAGTTGACCATTTCTGGAAGTAAATAATTAAAGTTGCGTTCAAAAAAGACTCAATAAAAAACTCTTTTTCCATCCACTTCTGATGACAGGTGTATTTTCAGGTCAATATTCCACTACCAAGAGTGTTTTCAACTCTTACAGAGCATTTTAGCCTTTCAAATTCAGCCTGCAGTAGTATAGTTACTAGTTAACTTAACCTAGCTAGCTAGCTAGCTAAAACCAAGGAGTAAACAGTGGCTAGCAGCTGGTGTAACGTATGGGCCCTAATTATGTAATGCTAGCTACTAGCTAGCCAGTCTCGAGTGGTCTCGAGTCAGCCTGTCAGAATGAGGAACAGGCGGAGTCTCGCCTTGAGGCTAAAACATAGAGATAGGGCTAAACTAAAGCCAGCTACTGTGTGTTCAACTTAGAAATCGTTGAAGAGGACAGTAAAATTGAGAATTTTTTGTTGTAAAGTAAGGTCGAGTAGTATTTTAGTAGTAAGTATAGTTACTAAAGTTATTTGCACACGTCCAGAATCCGCGCGCGCTGCGTTGATGACGGGAAACTGATGCTGCATTCATGACAACTCGGAAATTTTGCAAGAAAATAATTACAGCATGCTGCATTGGATTTGATTCACTCAGAATTTTTTTATTTGATAAGGTGACATGGGAGCCAAAAATAGTCACAATTAAATAAATAAATAGGTCTCAGTGTCAGTGAATTACATACATTTAATCATTGTTTTAATTTATTTTATTAAATAATTGTATTTCATAATTATTGTCTTCATAATAATATTACTTTGGAGGCAGAGATGGGAGAGAAGATGAGCAGTTCACTTCCCCATATGCTGCTGTAGAAATCCTGTGCAGAGTGCAAAGATTCTGGAATAAATATGGAGAAGTTGTTGGTGTAATAACCGGTTAGGCTACATATTATATACATGAGATATTACACATTAGACTACATACACACAATACACAAAAAATAATCAAGATATTGCACAGTTGCACCCCCTTAGAGTGTGTGTGTGTGTGTGTGTGTGTGTGTGTGTGTGTGTGTGTGTGTGTGTGTGTGTGTGTGTGTGTGTGTGTGTGTGTGTGTGTGTGTGTGTGTGTGTCTGGGGACTGACTGATTTAAGTGTTCATCAGAGTGATGGCCTGTGGGAAGAAACTGTTCTTGTGTCTGGTTGTTTTGGTCTAAGTGTTCTGTATAGTGCCTGTCAGAGAGGAGGAGTTGGAACAGGTTGTGCCCAGGGTTTGCTGTTCTGCAGTGATCTTTCCTGACTCTGGATATGCATTAGTCCTGGATGGAGGTCCTGGAGGGCAGGTTGGCACCAATTATTTTTTCTGTTGTCCTGACTGTCCATTGAAGTCTCTTCCTGTCCTGTATGGTGGCCGATCCAACCAGACAGTGATGGATGTGGAGAGAACACATTGGATTATTGTAGAACTGGATCAGCAGTAAGAAGAGGCTACTACTTTGCAATAACATTATTCTACTCTCTAGAAAAAGTGCAGTGTTCTTTTGTTCCAGTCCTCAAAGCCAAAGAGGATGTCAGTATCTTTGATGAGGGACACCCACCCTGACTCCTCCCGGGAGCAAGACCAGAGAGCAGGAAATGTTTGGCGACTTCAACTAGACTGTAGCTACTGCGGTTAGTCTGCTGTCCCAACAATGCCTCTCCCAACTCTCGGAGTGTAACAGCAGATGCCATGATTAAGTAAATTATATCAATCTTTAGATGTACCTTATTGCTGTCTGTAACAAGGGATTTTAAAACTGTCTAAATATGGTCAACTTTAAACTCATCATAAAAAATCTATTCTGTAGCTGCATGATAAAAAATAAATAACCTGACTAGTTGGCAACTCAGTCATTGCCAGTGCTAACTAGTGAATTGCAAATGACAGGAATGCCATACCATAATTGTTGCTATTAGGTATTACTTGCAGAACTTGTCAGTGTGATATGTTGCTGTTGCGCATGCTTATCTATTTTGTTGTTGTCAACCTGCTATATGAGACATGTCTAATCTAATCATGTCTAATCTAATCTTTATTTATAGAGTTGCTTTATTAATCCAAATTAATCTTGTCATTTAATAATTTCACACAGTTCCAGTATGCTCAAAGTAGGTGTACACATATTGCTACTACTTTAGATATGGTCCATATTTCAGGAATTTGCCTCACAACTAAATATCATGCCAAAAACATACAAACTCTGACGGGATGGGCAATTCAAGTTATTTACCCCCTTTTTTGAGCCAATTAATCCTAATCAGTAAAATAAATTATTTGGACTTTTGCAGATTTTAGATATTCTCAAGCTTAGTCATTTTCTGTCAGCTACAGTAAGAACATGTCATCATTTGACAGTGCTGGCTAATAATTGGGGCAATTATTTCTTCATTTTCCTCGTGTCGTCGCATAATTTATCAGATATCTTTCAAACGTCAGAATTTTTTAATTTAGGTGAAGTTGTATCTGTGTTACGATGACATTTTCTATAAGCATGCAACTTAAATTATAGTAAATTTAAAGTTTGGTTATGTAGACCAGTAGTTCTCAAAGTGGGGTCCAGGAAACAACAGGGGTCCTTAAGGGGGTTCCAGGGGATCCCCAGCAGCAAAAATGGTAATTTATTTTAACTAGAATTCCAACCATAAGTAACATGACATAATGTATGACTATTTTGCTCATGGGTTTCATATACTTTCTGTAATAAAACATCTAAAAGTGTGACAACCCTCCCACTCTCCTCCTGGCCCTGTCCTGTATGGAGCCTGGTGTTTGGGTCATTAGGCTGATTGGGTGCACTTGGGTCCGGTGCACTCATTGGGCTTAAGAAGACCTTCAGACCATTCAGTCTCTCTCCCTCCTCACCAATGCACCTTTTGTCCTTTTCATTTGTTTATTGTAGTTTGTGTTGTCTAGTTTCCATTATAGGTTTAGTTACTGGTAATCCATTATTGTTTTAACTTTTATTTTGGTGTATGAATCCCCTCATGTTACAACCTGGATCAAGGAAGTAACAAATAAGGGGAGTCATTACTCTAAAGTAAAAATGTAAACTAATTTTCTAACTAAAACCAAAGGGAAATGACACAAACAGAACAAATGGAAGATGCAAGAAATGTATTTGCCATGTCAACATAGTTGATAGGAATTTGTCTTGGTTCACTCTCAGACAAAGACAGTGCAGCAGCACACAATATACAAACAATAAACATCAAACACAAAAAATATATACAGGCGGTCACGTACAGTTCCCAGCAGCAGCGTATTCAGCAGAAAGTGCATACAGTTTAAAGTGCTAATAGGTAATACATAATAATGATTCAGTGCAAATTCAGATGCCTTATGGCTTGGAGGTATGGCTGCTAATCTCTGAAGGGAGATGTTTTGCACTTAATGCTCCTGTCCAGGCTGAAAGTCTTCTTAAGCCCAGTGGGCGCAGGTGCACCACATCACAAAAGCTAAAATCTTATCCGATGGGGGACCCTGGGACAAAATCTTTGTCAGTTGGGGTCAGTTGTCTAATTTGTGTCTGTGTATTATGGGGTCCTCCTTGACGTGAAAATGTTTGAGGACCACTCATAGGCTACTATGAGATAATTGAGCCGTCTTGTGTTCACCTGATAGCAGAAGCTTCTTGACTACAACAAGAAGCAAGCAACTGTGATACTACGATGAAATACAAGCACTAAGAGAAAACAAGCATAAAGACCCTTTTCACAGCAAACATTGTAAGGGGGCAAAGCAGGTGTAAGCAATACCATTAATAACAGTTCCATCCAAAGGTGTTCCAGTGCCAGGACCCCATTAATGTTATTGGTTACACCTGTTTTACCACCTGAATTCTCAGAGTTATTGTATTAGCAAACACTAACAGGAAGTAAGCTTAGGGCCAACTTAGAATGTTTGTTAAAGAGATACTCAAGACTTTTTCCACTGAAAATCAATATATATTGGAAATTAGCAGTGTAAAATTAAAAGAATAACTTGACACACTTTGCTTTAACCCAAAGCAGCCCAGCACAGCATCGGTGTTAATCCACTGATTTATTGACAATTCAAGAGTTAGCACAGTCAAAGCATTTCCTGTCCATCACTTGTGTAAATTACATTGGTCAGTGAATCTACATCTGGAAACCACACACATCCCTAGTCTGGAACACAAAACATTCTTCACCATATTGAGTCATATTCAGGAGTGAAGATACACAATGCACATTATTACTTGAATAAAAGTGTGAATATTTTAAATGAATGTCATATGGAAATGAATGCATACAAACACAGGAATGAATATGGGATTGTTGATACCCACTGTGAGATAAGAGATTAGGGCATATCCAAACAATTCATCACTAACACACACACACACAATCCCCTCTTAACCAAATCAGGGGCAATGTTATTCTGCCTTTTGAAAGTGAACAAAAGCTGGGAGCACATGGAACCCTTGCCGTTTCATTACAGTCGATATGTGGGGGAAATTGTGATCGTTGCGACTTCAGGGCATGCTTATTCTCTGATGGAGACTTTTAGACTTGGATGGATCAGAAAAGTATACACATTTCAAAGGCAGAGAGAGACAATTAAAGGACACGCAATTAACAGTGAGCAGGTCATATAGTAATTGCACTACAAACTGTCTGGTTTCCTTCGCCATATCCTATTTGTACAGTGTGTTGCACTTTAACGAGTCCTTGAAATTGTGCCAAGACCTTTGGAGACAGTGCATCCCATTAAATCTTATTCCAGTTTTTCAAGATCTTCTCTGCTGCATCCAGAGTGCTGTCCTGCTGTTAACAGAAAGACAGAGAAATGTAAATACAACATGTATTCAAATAAATTTGACGCCTCAGTAATGTTAATCTTCATTAGATGATGTGTTTTTGCATTGTAACAATGAGGCATTTTTCTATTTACCTTGATGAAGCACAGCCGAATGTATTTCTCAAACTGCTTCTGAGATGCTTCTCCACAGAATGCTGTTACTGGAATGGCTGCCAGTTTCTATACAAAAATAAATCATATTAATAATAATAATAACAACAACAACAACAACAACAAAGTCAGTACAATAACTTGGGCTTAAGGAGGAATTTATATGGATGAGATGGTTGTGTCCAAATAAGGTATAAGCTAAAATTACTCACCTTTTCTTTAATCATCCACTTCACAAACTTGTAGTCATAAGCCTCATCATCAGTCATGTGTGACAGATCCTGATCTACAATCAACACACAGAGGAGGTAAACTCCAATGTTGATATTGGCTACGAATTGGAATAACTCCTTTCTCTTTATAATATTTCTGTATTGAATGATGCACAGTGCTGAAATGACATAAGAGTCTTTAACCAGTTGTCACGGGTGAATACTTTTCCTACATTCTTTCCCATTTCTATAAATGATTGAAACAGCATTAACTGAAGATGTGTCTATTACTGGCTGGACATGCACAAGCAGGGGTGTGTACAGGCCCAAAAACCCAATTAAGACCAGAGCCCAGGTGACCTTAGACTCACAAATGGAAGTTAGAGTGCAAAATTGCTCTTTTATTCTGCATACATACTGCGCACGCACGCGTGCACACACACACACGTCTATATATACCTATACAAACACCCATAAATACATACACCAATTCTACAGTGATGGCTACAGTGAAAAACTAGAGGGCACTCGGTAGAGTGCATACCTCCACCACGGCATTGTTATGTGAATCCGTTTGGAACTTAGGCTCCTTTTTGTGATTGGCTAACCTCCATTGCCTCACCTCCTTTTGGCCAGTGGGCATGGGAAGTTAAGCAGTTCTAAGTTGGCCCATGACCAACATTTCTGCCAAGTTCCGTGCAAATCCGTTCATAACTTTTTGAGATATCCTGCTGACAAACTGACAGGCAGACAAACAGGGGCGAAAACATAAGCTCCAGCCGGGCCTTCCATGGCGCAGGTAAAAGTCTATCTGCATAAACCTCATCTGGGTCACAAGAGGCCATAAGACAGAGGCACACAGAGCAGGCATTATTATCTAGCCTTTGTTACATTACACGTCTGGTAACTTTGCATTCGGACATCTCCGTTTGAGAAGTTTATTTCTTCTGCCTGTGAGCTCCCGTTGCGTACTGTATACATTCTTGAACCAACTACAGTACTTCATGCATGATGACAATAACTTAAGCATATACAGTCAAAAGAACATAAACTAAACTAACCTGAGTCAGAACTAGCTAGCTATAGCTACAGATGTCCACGAGCAGCACTTGCAACGCGTCTCAAATGATGCCAGTCTGAATGTGCAATAACTCACTGAGAGATGTGACATCCACAAGCATGAAGTAGCCTCCCTCTGGGATGATGGGAGACATACCAGCGTCCTGCAGGATGGCAGCCATGCGGTCTCTCTTGCCCTCCAGCTCTGCAGCCAGAGAGGAGAAGTAGCACTCTGGCTGCCCCATCAGCTCATAGTCCCGGAGCAAGCCTTGTGCCACAGCCTCCTGCAGACATACAAGACACACTGACTGAGACAAGGCAACAGCTTTTCCAGAGAGCCACACAGCGAGAAGCTTCAGAGAATATTCACCTTATGTAGAAGAGACAGTCTGGCTTGAGAGACTAACAGGAAGTGTAAACACAATCGGAACCGATTGTGTTTACACTTCCTGTGGCAGAGCTTATCCCCCGCAGCCTGCTTCGAAAGCTTTGACCAGAGACGATCTCTGGTTTGAGCAGGTAAAACAGCCGGCGTTTTGAACAGGAAGTCGTAACACAAATGGGTCAAGTGGGCGGGGCTACATAAGGTGAATACTGTTTGTAGATGTTAGCGTTTCTTTTAAGGAGGAAATGCAGGAGCTTTGCAGACTTGCCTGTAAAGGTGTTGGGCAGGTGTACAGAGTATTCTGCATGACAGTCTGGAGATGCTTTATCAAGTGCTCAGGCCCTATGGACCAGCCAAGCTAAAAGACACAAATTTCAATCATTGTGTGGTTTACAAGAGTAATAAGAAAATCATGAATATTGCTTTACATCCAGACTTCTTACCTTCCAGCCAGTAACGCTAAATGTTTTCCCTGCACTGCCGATGGTGATTGTTCTGTCCCACATTCCCGGCAGAGTGGCTATTGATAAGTAAAAATAATAACACCAAGACAAGGGAATTTAAATATACTTCAGATAAGGTTAGACTGATATGGACTTTTGAAGGGCAAGACCAATACCTATTATGTAGAAAAAAAGAACTCCATGAAGGGATTCCAATGGCATTCTAGTGAAAAAGAGGAGAGCTCAGGATAGTTAATTACTTTATCAATTATGTATTAATCTACTAGCATGGCCAAAACAAGACAATTAAACAAGCTAACAGGTTTTGGCCAGCACTGTCTTTATCCAGTACATATCTATTGTAACCAATAGGAAAATACAGGGTGGATCACATGGTCCAATTATTTGGCCATGCTAATAAAGGCTTTTATTTATTTATTGGTAAGCACTCCTTAGCCCTCCTCTTTTTCACTTCAAGAGTGCCTGTGGACTGTGGAGGCCATTTCTGGACATCTTTAGACCAAGCGACACTGAAAGTCTCCATTGAAACCCCAGTTACCAGAAACACAAGTTAAATTCCTTTGTGGGTTGGAAGCTCCTTGGGCCAGGGTGAGGCAGGCTAAGGCAGCTGTCACTACAGGTGATTACCACCCGTCATATCGGAGGCGGCTAATACTGACAGGCAAATACAGATTTCTTTTTAAATCGGTCTAACTACTTGAGGAACATAAATGTACCTATTTTGATATGTTGGTGGCCCTTGTAGATGAGCCACTCATACACCTCATCACTGAAGCACAGAGTGTCATGTTTTATACAGAGGTCAGCAATCATCTGCAGCTCGTCTTTGGTGAATATCTGGAGGAAGATGGCAGAGACTGTTACAAGTAGAAGCACTTAATTCATATCTTCAATGTACAGAAAGGTTATGAGACACCTAGTGTTTCTCCCTGTGGTGCCGAGACAGCAATTGCATGTCTGTGCTTCCTGAGGACTCAGAACTGTACTGTAAATGTACAGTATACACATACCTTCCCAATTGGGTTGTTGGGGGTGTTGATGATGATGGCCTTTGTCTTAGAGTTGAATTTACTGGCAAGCTCATCTGGGTCAAGCACCCAGTCCGCACTTGTAATGTTTTTCTTCTTTTCAGACTTCTAAAATACAGCAAAAGAAATATTTTAGAAGATATTAAACGGTTCCCAGCAACTACTGACAACTTCTGTCAGTGCAGTAGGAAAAGGAAATATATATGGAATATTGGAAAAAACCAATAGCTTTGGGTAAAACTTACAAGGCGAAGTGGTATCAACACAGGCTTGGCCCCTGCCATTCGTACCATAGGTACATAGCAATCGAAGAAAGGTTCAATGATGATGACCTTGAGGAAGGCATTGACAGTACACAGTAAATCAATAATATGCGTATGAACAAATCCTGAATAATACAGGGAATACAACAGTAAAAAAAACACATCCGTAAGATTAGCAAATGGAGAGAAACACCTTTGCATGACCCACTAAGTGAAGGAAATCTTCTTACCTCGTCTCCTTCTTCCACCAGTCCTTGCATGGTGCTGAATAAGGAACCATAACCTCCTACTGTGACCAATATTTCTTTGAAAGGATCAATCTGGTGTCCATGGACCTTCCCATAAACCTGAGAGAGGGCCTTCACCAAAGTCGGATGACCCTTTTAAATGAGAAGGAAATATATCACTCGGACAACTCTGACCAGGTTCCATTTTGCCCAATAAACTTATGGTTTGCTTACAAAAAAACATGTTTAAATACAATTGTAATTGTTTAATTCCTTTGAGGTGATTATGGCAATAACGGTTATCACATTCACATAACATTTTGTAATATGTAACATTTTCATGAAAAACCATTGCCCTTAAACAGTGGTTTAACACGTTAAGTGCCAGAGCCGAGTTTACTCGTCTTACATAATCCAACGCTTGAGTGCCAGAGCCGAGTTTACTCGTCTTACATAAACATTTTTTTTTTTTGACGGTGGGACATCAATCAACCCCTTTTACATCTTCGAGATAACTATTGGAGCAAGAGCATGTGTGTAATCTATTTTACCGACCACTAAGTGGCGACAGAGACAGAGAGAAGCCACAGCCACGGGACCCGTGGACCAAAAGCAGCCGCCTCCCGCGGAAATGGCTTGGCGATTTTACAGTCAGAAGCCCGGAGACACACACACAGAACGGACAGAGATCCCCTCCCCCCAGAGCCGCGGAGCAACGCGCGAACACACACACACACACACACACACACACACACACACACACACACACACACCGCGGGAGCAAGCCATTCAAGGAAATGGCGAGGCGATTTTACAGTAATCCATTTCAGACTCGTCTTGCCCGAGAGCGGCCGCAGGCAGGCAGGCATGCAGACAGGCAGGCAGGCAGCAGCAACGCGCTTCTGACACGCCCGCTGTTAGAGCCAGGAGGAAGGAGGAGAAGACACACGGAGGGAGGAGTTTGAATGAGAGGGGTGTTTCCTGTTGTTATGGAGGAAATTACTGTTCAAAACTATTGTTTAGAATGTCTGACGGTCTTACTGATGCCAAAAATGAATGGTTAAAGTGACTGTTTCACAAAAAGCCATTTATCTCTGAATAAATTTCCAGACGCTGAAACCATGCTGTACTCAACGGCTAATATCTACATAACTACTAACTCTGCAAACTAACTCTTTTAGACAGAGAAAGCACACATTCTATTAGTTATTTTTAGATGATTGGTGTTCATGAATTCTTAACAGAAAAGAATCCTCGGCTGTTCTAAAATGAGCCAGAATCGTCAAAAACACCCCTGGCACAACTTACCTACAGGAATGAAAACATGGCTGGCACTCAATGTGTTAAGGGCACTTAAACCACTGTTTAAGTGCCCTTAGTGCCCTCCGCCAGAGCATCGCGCAAAAAAGAAAAGAAAAGAGAGAGAGACAACAGTTTTTACATACAGTACATGAAGCCTGAGGAGTAGGCTTGGGCCGATTTTAAGAAATATCACGATATTCGGGAAATATCACGATTTTGAAAATCTAATTTCAGAGGCTGTAGCAATCTCAGTTTTAAAGTCAGAGTGAAGTTTGTGGTATCATATGAAACTAGAAGACCTAAGACATCGATTGGTACCAACCATGTCATGATAGCTTGTCAGGAAGCTAAACAACGCTCTAAAGTTAGGCTAGATTTTGCCAAGGGAAAAACATTTTCAACCCAGTAGTAGCCTTGTGTTGTTATTTAGCCTTTCTGATGCTATTGCTTAAATCAGCACATTTTATTTTATGGGATTATTTTTTTTACTTGGTCTGAAAAGTTTGGGACCACCCTGCCCTGCTTCAATCTGTTTGCGCTAAACTTATGTAGTTAGTGAGGTTTTCCTTTTCAAGTGGATTTAAAAGAAATGCTGGAGGACTGGGCATCCCAGTCTAGAAACATTTTTTATAGTATCTTATCATGAGTGAGTGGCACAAATATCCTTACAAAGCCTCTGGTGTACTGATTCATCCTGTCCACTGTTGCAGCCTTCGCCAGTGCTTCCTTGACATAAGAAGGAGGAGGGATGTCTGGAAAGCCTTGGCCCAGGTTGACAATGGATGGGTCTGCTGCCAATGAAGTGAACGCCACCCTGTAATGACAATGAAATAAACCATTATGTTCACAGATCTAGGTTTCTGATCAAATTATCAGTATTTACTGTATGAAACATCACAATGTGAGTTTTTATCTAGCACACAGAGGGCAAACTTTTAGCAAAAGAGCCACATCTGGGTTGAGTTCAGCCCCGACAACAGATAGCAAACTGTTTATTTAAACAGAAACGGTGATGCTTTGAACAGCCTGTTGTGTGACGCAAGCATTGCGCCAATCTGGTGGATCCACTATGCAAATGGTGGGGGTTATATACACACACGTCACTGCTGATTAGGTAATACCTCAGAAACGCCCACCAAACGAGAGACAACATACCTCAAATCCATTTCGAGGAAACATGACATTCAACCTGCAAACCACAGTGCACACTGTTTTGCAGAATGAACACAGGCTGTGGCCTCCATATTGTACCATAATTGGGACTAGATAACAGAGTAAGATTACAGAAAATAGAGAATAACGACATGATATTTTTACCTTGTGATCACTCAAACTAGCCTATTACTATGTCTTGAGAAACTTCAACTGATTGCTATTCCATCTGTTTAAAGCACAGGCAATTTTCTGTTACAATCTGGCCAGCCAGAGATACTGGAAAAATGCCTGCCTTTATGGATCTGAGCATCAAAGCAAATTACTAGGTTTTACTTGACAATATTTCAGCGTCATACAACATACATCCAATGCATGCTTTCCTCATCTGCCTCTCCTGCACCGTGCCCCGGTGGCACAGTGGCAGCGCTGTCACCTCACCGCTAGAAGGTCCTGGGTTCGATTCCCGCCTGGGACGCTGTGGGCGTGTCCCCCCCCTTCTCTCTGCTCCCTGGGGTCCCTCCATATATACTGTAAACCTCCACTAAAAACATGCAGAAGATCATCGTCTGACCAGCGGTGGTTGGAAGAAGTTGGTCCCTGGGTGCTTCACTGCAGCTGCCCACCGCTCCTGGCCGGAATCATGGAGGAGGGCGAGCCAGGAACGCGGAGGACAAATTTCACGGTGCCTCCAAAGCATGTGCGTGTGTGTACTGGCTGCCATGCATGTCTGTGCATGCCAAATGGTGTTTGTGACAAATAAAGACAGGGTTTGTCCGTCCAGTTTAATCTTAATCTTAATGCATTATAATGAAAGAGACCATGCATAATGTGTTTCCCCCCACAATGTGCCAAGTGTATTGGATTAAAAAAAAAAAAAAAATCAATAGTATAGTATCAAGGCTGAAAAACACCCAGCGTGCCAGCCTTACTTTGCCCCTGACTTTCATATCATGGATGGGGAAAATGGTCTGTGTTCAATACTCCTGTCCTGTTGTCTTATAAATATAAATATTGGTAAATCTTACAAATGTTAAGCTTGCCCTTACCAGACATTCTTGTCCAGTCCTTCAATTCTTTTGGAGTGTTTATGCCGTGACGTCATTATACACTGCAAAATCAAAAGAAACAAACATTACACCTCAATGAGAGCCAGGCTCTGCGTGATCATTCATGTGTGCAGCACTTTTTTGCAGTATGCAGTTCTTACAGTAGGCACTGTTTAGGTAGTGGAAAGCCGTAAGAGCCCTGCATAAAGGAAACGCAGTGTGCACTCGTACATCAGTACGGTAGTGACTTTGACTCACTTAACCAAATATTTTGTTCAGCGATCCTTACCTATGCAACCACAGCTAACAGTTGGAGTTTTTAAAGTCAACATAGTTTCACTCACTCCAATCGTCTATCCCTCCACCCCTCTACTCCACCTGAGCACCTAGAAAGCACTAGCACACTTGTTTAAGACTGTGATCACATAACACCAAGCACAGCTGAGAGCGTTGCTAGTAACAGAGCCACAGCTCAAAGGGTGAAAGGAGCATTACTACTAATAACTACGAGAATGATCATTGCTATGCATGGCTTGCCCATCACCATTTCACACGCTCTGCATCCAGATTAGATTATTTGCACTGTGTAATGGCATTTTTTAATTGTTGTTGACATTCTAGTGAGCCAATTCCATTACTAGAAAGATTTGTGGTTTAGAAAAAAACATTCACCACAGTCAGAATTTGTTGTCATTGAGCTGTTATTTGTCGTTCTTACAATAATGAACCCCATATGACCTATCTAATTTTGAGGTAAGAATAATGTACCATTCCCAGCTGTACTTAAAGAATTACAAACTAGAACGACCGCAACGCGGACTTATGCCTCCGCCATTAGTTCATTTTGGAGTCCAAATCGCCATTTGAGGCAAATTGGAAGAGATTCCGTCCAGGCGCTCCTATGATGTTGCGTTACAGAGCTTGGAAATTGGGTGTGTGAGAGGTCACAGTGACCTTGAACTTTGACCACCAAAATGTAATCAGTTCATCCTTGAGTCCAAGTCGATGTTTGAGACAAGTTTGATTAAATTCCATCAAGGCATTCCTGAGATATCGCGTTAACAAGCTTGAAAATGGCGTTCGAGAGCTCACCTTGACCTTTGACCTTTGACCACCAAAATCTAATCAGATCATCCTTGAGTGTAAGGCGATGTTTGAGGCAAATTTGATGAAACTCCGTCAAGGCATTCGTGAGATATCGCGTTAACAAGCTGGAAAATGGCGTTTGAGAGGTCACAGTGACCTTGACCTTTGACCAGCAAAATGTAATCAGTTCATCCTTGAGTCCAAGTCGATGTTTGAGACAAGTTTGATTAAATTCCGTCAACGCATTCCTGAGATATCACGTTAACAAGCTTGAAAATGGCGTTTGAGAGGTCACAGTGACCTTGACCTTTGACTTTTGACCACCAAAATCTAATCAGTTGATCCTTGAGTCTAAGTAGATGTTTGAGGCAAATTTGATGAAATTCCGTCAAGGTATTCATGATATGGCGTTAACAAGCTGGAAAATGGCGTTTGAGAGGTCACAGTGACCTTGACCTTTGACCACCAAAATCTAATCAGTTCATCCTTGAGTACAAGTCGATGTTTGAGACAAGTTTGATTAAATTCCGTCAAGGCATTCCTGAGATATCGAATTAACAAGCTTGAAAATGGCGTTCGAGAGGTCACAGTGACCTTGACCTTTGACCTTTGACCACCAAAATCTAATCAGTTCATCCTTGAGTCCAAGTCGATGTTTGAGACAAGTTTGATTAAATTCCGTCAAGGCATTCCTGAGATATTGCGTTAACAAACTTGAAAATGGCGTTCGAGAGGTCACAGTGACCTTGACCTTTGACCTTTGACCACCAAAATCTAATCAGATCATCCTTGAGTCTAAGTCGATGTTTGAGGCAAATTTGATGAAATTCCGTCCAGGCGTTCCTCAGATATCGCGTTAACAAACATCGTACGGACGTACGGACGGACAACCCGGATCCATAATGCCTCCGGCCTAATTATCGCTGGCGGAGGCATAAAAATAAGAGCCACATTCATGGTCACAGTTATGTAATTTGTAGCAAGTATCTCCAATTGACTGCATATTCTAGTATTGGGCATGTTGTTACAGTAGGCTGGTGATAAACAAGACAATGTTGAGGCAATGTCGATGGGGCAGGGAACACTAGCAACAGACAACATTGTCAGAATGAGGGATAATAGAATGAGGGATAAAAATGTATGTTTGACCCTGTAGGTCTCTTTTGTGCCTGTTGCTAGGAATGTTGCAATGTACAATGCCCCCCAAACCACTAAATGTATCACCACCCAAATGTGAAGCAGAGTGCTGGAGCTAAAGTCTAGTCTCACAGACTTACCTGTGAAGTGCAAAACCTTCTTGTGCTGTTCAACTGTACCGATTCACCGAGAAACTTGCAGGAATTCAGGATATGCCGTGTTGCATTCATGCTGCACAAAAACACATACCGGTAGATCAGAAATAGAATAAAACAATGTTATTTTTCTTTAGACTGTAACAATCTACTATTCTAATTTGTGATTGTACTGCAGTACAATCACCAGACAACAACGGTTCCAACTTCCTACTAACCAGTGTCTAGGTCTTTCCGACAGGGGTGGTTGTTATGGCACTATCATCATCAACAACAACAACAACAACAACAACAACAACAACAACAACAACAACAACAACAACAACAACAACTACTACTACTACTACTACTAACTACAAGACATAAATTCCGAAATAGGCTACCTTGTTACTGTGTTTGTCGGAGACACGGCCTAACGTTAACATGTAATATGAGCCGAATATCAGCCTGCGCTCACCCTGTGTATACAGGAAGTAAACCGGATATTCAGGTTGTAGTGTTCACTGCCTAAAACACTAGATGGCGGTAGTGAGCTAGCAACAGTGTCCAGATGGTCCAGAAAGCATGGCTGCAGATACACTCCGCTTGCTAAACGACCTCAGCAGCACTGTCTTAGCTCAGCTGGAACACACACACACACACACACACACACACACACACACACACACACACACACACACACACACACACACAGAGGACGACAGTCCAACACATACCATGTATGGACAGAAGTTACCGGGTAAGCCACCAGCAGGTCTGCACTGCACACTCAACTTACTTCTCGCTGCAGAGAGCTCCGGTGGTGAAATGCAGGAGAAGACAACGTACACTGAAAGTGATGCTGCCTTAAATTGCCGTCGGAAATGATGTGTACAAGCATGCCCGGCCCATCAAAGTGGCGCGTTTGTGATATCAGTTGGCAAATCAAATGTGATGTGCATGCCCGTCGTCTTGAGGTAAAAATAAATGAATTATCAATGTTAAAAAACCAAGATGTGCATCTATCTCTCTCTCTCTCTCTCTCTCTCTCTCTCTCTCTCTCTCTCTCTCTCTCTCTCTCTCTCTCTCTCTCTCTCTCTCTCTCTCTCTCTCTCTCTCTCTCTGCCACTGCAGCAGCTGCAACACACACGCTATCTCTGTGGGCCTCAATTTATCAAATAAAACAACAACATAGTTTTGTATTTTCAAATCAAATACTGTACAGTAGCGACTTGGACGCAGCAATCGGGGGGGAAAGAAATTTACGAGGAGCTCGTAAAGGCAGCTGGCCAAGCGCGCCTGCGTAGTTGTGACGTCTCCTGTATTTTTCAAGGAAGAAGGTCACTACCGATACACAAAGACAACACATCTACAGTAGGCCTACAAGGCTCAGGGGTACAAGCACATAATACCAATAAGAAGAAACAACAAGGTAGGCTACTTCATGAGGTCACAAAAGTTGTAAATAGCAGCACAGTCCGGATTGCTTTGGTATTCTTTGAGTGTTTGAGCGCATGCGCACGCTGGTCAACTCGCCAGAAATTCAATGAGGATCAGTCAGTCATAGAACGATTACCAGCGGACAAGCAATTCAACCTGCGGCAACATTTAAAAAGTAACCAACTTCTGCTGGAAACCTGGGTGGATGTGAAAGACAGACAGACAGGATGGAGAGATTGAGACGGGTCCTGGTCCATGTGTGCAGAGAGGGGTCAGCTCCACAGTGTGCTCACTTTGTGCAGAGTGTAACAGGTGAGTTCAGTGAGGAGGAGGAGGTGGAGGTCAGCTGCAGTCTGGAGGAGAACCGATTCCTGTTGTCCAGAGGAGAGAGAAGAGTCCCTCTCAGGAGGCCCGCCTTCTGTCCCATCAAACACCTGTCAGTCACCGAGGCAGCTGCCCTCCCACTGGACATCCAGCAGCGCGGGGTGGATGTGGGCGTAGCCGTCCTCCTGCAAACGGCCAATCAGAGAGTGCTGCTGACGCGTCGTGCGGCCGGGCTTCGCATCTTCCCCAACGTCTGGGTCCCCCCAGGCGGCCATATTGAACCAGACGAGACGATGCTGGGTGCAGGTCTCAGGGAGCTACAGGAGGAAACTGGACTGAAGCTGGAAGCAGAAGAAGTTTCTCCACAAATCCTGGGACTGTGGGAGTCAGTCTATCCTGCCATGTTATCCAGAGGTCTTCCTCAGCGTCATCACATCGTCTCCTACATGCTGCTGCACTCACCCCACACACACACACAGCTGCAGGCCAGTCTGCGCCCGGCGCCGGACGAGGTGAGCGGCGTGCTGTGGGCCGATGCCCACCTGGCTCGAGCCGTCGTGTCCACGCTGGACGGAGAGGAGGAGGCGGCCATGACACCACAGCTACTGGAGGGGCTGCCTGCTAGCTTCAGGGTGTCAGATGTCTTGTCAGATGGCTCTCTGAGTGAGTTTGAGCTGGCGCGGGATGTCCTACTGAGCTGCGCTCCGACTCGCGGGCCAGACCGCGAGCGGGTCAGCACCGGAACCAAGTTCTGTCTGAGCCTGTGGATCAGGAGCCTGGACTCACCAAAGACTGTCTAAAGATATGGACCTAGCTACCAGCCATTGGTTTCTGGACTCCCGTTTTGATGTCTCCAGTTCAGTGGCGATTTCTGGAGGGGCAGTTTTATGTTGTCACGTCACCATGCACCATCACACAAAAAGATCTAGCCAATCTATGGTAGGGAGCCATATGACTGCGATTAGAGTGCCAAGGAGCAGAAATATTCCAAAACTAAATACACACCAAAACACAGCAAAATCGCCATTGAGTAAATGTACAAACCTTGCATTCACTTTATCCCCAGGCTGAAGCATGACGAAATCTTCTGGTCTGTGTGGCCCTATAAACGCTTTATTTCCAATTTCTCCTCCAACGGCAACGTACTAAACCGTACAGACAACAAATAGTCTACTACGTGATTCGTGTTAGTAGGCTAAATGAAAACACACTTCACAGTATTTAGCTAGCTAGCGCGGCAATGTACTGAATTGATTTCGCCTTGGTTTGTTTATTTTCTCCTCGTCACATGACGTTTCACGGCCGGGTCCGGCCACACCTGTTGGGTGGAGTTCATGTCAGGAGTTCACACATTGGGGCAACATCATCTCTGCCCCTTTACCCAATACAAAATTGGCAGGTGACAGGCCATGTCACGTGGTTGTTTCTATGGCAACGGTGGGTCAGACCGCCGGCCTGCCCCATATGCAGGAAATGCAGCGCGAGCAGAGCCAAGCACACAGAAACAGACACACACACACAAGGAAATTACTCCAAAACACCAAATTCACAGCTGAATCACTACGTTGTATTAATATAAAAATACGATTCAGTTGCGAGTCAGATGCAAGCTTTTTGCACCACAGCGCCATCTGGTGGGGCACTGCCCTACTTGCCCCTAATGCAAAATCGCCACTGCTCCAGTTTGCCATCGCCATCCCCCGACCTCCGAGTCTATGGGGAATGACTCGTTTTTGGAGCCAGCCTCTAGTGGCCATTTGAGGAACTGCAGTTTTTGCCACTTGATTTTTGCTGCAATATCAGATCATTTGGATTTACTGGAATGAAACCATGGGAGGTTCAGAGGGAGAAATGCCTCTTTGGTGGAGCTGTTAACAACTCAGACATCTGAAATGTCACCCTGCGACTACACACTGCTTTTTGTAAGACGTCAAAAGACAAAATCTTATATTTGTGTTGTATTTTAAAAGCTTGTGATATCCATTGTGTCAAATCTCCATCTGAAAAGTAACTAAAGCTGTCAAATAAATGTAGAAAGTACAAGATTTCTCTCTGAAATGTAGTGAGTAAATGTAGGCAACTTAGTTCAATTCCACTACTATTTACTGTCTATGACTGAATCCCATGAATGTGAATTCACTTTCTTGTTTCCTCCACCACTTGCATCATCCTGCCAGCAGGGAGCAGCACAGACTCATCTAATCTGCTTCCATTCTACTTCCTATGCAGGTGTGGAAAGTCTGGAAAAGTATTCAAACTTAATGTGATCATTTCCAGGTCTTGAATAGATTGGGAATTAAAAAGAAATGTCTGGAAAACACTGTAAGAAAAAAGTCACTAGCGATTTTACAAGTGATTCATTCGACAATCAAGTGCGTTACTTAAAAACCTCCTTGTTTACGAGTAGTTTTTTTTACGCCATGCCCTTGTGTAGTGCCATTTGTATGTCAAACGGGCTGATTCGGGGCATGACTGCACTGACCAACATGTAAATCGAACTCACCTATAGCCCCACCTCCACTCCAGTCCTATGCTCCAGTCCTGTCCAACCAGGTCAAACAAGCGCATGATTTTAAAACTGTGGTAGCCCAATTGTGCCGCATTTATTGGTAAACTGTGTCAAATCTGACAAAATTGTTGAATGAAATTCAACAATTTTGGTTTTGATTTTTGATCAAATGATAAACTCGGCTATATTATAGCCGAGTTTATCATTTCATACAGTAAATGCACAAAGCAATATAAAAACCAATAGCCTTCCTTACCTACATAACTTCATCCAGGCATGTCCTTCCTCTGGGGGGCAGGCCAGGAGCAGTGGGCACTGAGCAGCTTTCTTGTGTAGGCCTACAGCGCCCAGGGACCGACTTCAAATGTTGTTGTCACTGGTCAGATGACCGTCCATATCGATGTTGTATGGAGGAACCCCAGGGAGAACATGCACACAGAGGCCCCTTTGATGACGTAGCCCACCTGGGCATGGGCACTGAGGGGGACACACCCTCAGCACAACAGCTATCTCCTATCACCAGGGAAACTGAAGCCTTGAGGAGGCTCCAGGGCTTGATGTATAGCTACTTGTGCTGTAAGCACTTTGTTCTTTCTCTGCCTTCTTTCCAGTTGTGAGGCATAATTGAAAATGAAGTCATTGTGTTTTTCATTAAAGTGAATCCTATATTTGAAATCTTGCCAGCACTCTGGTCGAAATGACAGGGCCGCAGTGTGGTGGAGGCTGCAGGATCGATCAGGCTCAAGTCAGCAAGTATCTGCCCTGCTGAAGTGTCCTTGAGCAAGACTCTCCCTGCTCCAGTAATGATAGGCTCTGATTCACTTGTGGACGGGGCAAGCAAAATGCAGTTTCCCTACAGAAAGGCCTTTTCAATTGATCAAACAGCTGCCAGAGGAAAATATTCAAAATCCAATACATTGCAGTTGCTAAGCCTATTTGTCATAACACTTTAATATCCAAACAGTTGTGTGCCCATTGCCAATGGACTACTGATAGGATAATCTTAACTCTAACCCTAAAGTTAGGATTTCAGAGAGAACAGGACAACACAGGCACACTCAATCAAAAATCAATGTTGCTGCCAATCTTTGACATATCCCAGGCTCCAGGGGCGGACTGGGATTCTAATTCAGGCCGGGCATTAGATAGCAAGCAGGCCAGGCTGATACGGGCCGCCGCGCGTGCCGGCGTCCATAGGGTGCCGGCGAAAAATTTGGGCCATTTGAAGCCCAATTTGAGCCGTTTGAAGCCCAATTTGGGCTGTTTGAAGCCCGATTTGGGCCGTTTGAAGCCCGATTTGGGCCGAGTCCAATTTTACAATGAGATGCACCCACTTTAACCCTGAATAAAGTAATAAAACCACTAGTAAACCAGTAGGCAGCGCCTGGCCTGCTGTTCAGTGAGTGGCCTGACTGGGGGCACCAAATTTTTTTTTTTTTTTTTTTTTTTTTTTTGCAGGCCAGGCCAGGCCAGGCCACCGGGCATTTGCCCGACGTGCCCGATTATGCAGTCCACGCCTGCCAGGCTCTGATAATCAAGTTAGCATTTATGGAGTGGCAAATAATTCACTTTTTGTGCTTTTTACACTATAAAAAAAACTGCCATGATGTAGCCTAAACAAACTGGCATTTAAATTGTTAAAATTCTGAGTATGAATGAAATCGGTAACCTACCTCAGAAACACTTTTTTTTTTTTTTTTTTTTTTTTACCTTTGAATCTTCACGTTAGAACAAGGATGCAAATAATTCTGATTGTGCACTGATGGGGATGATGAATGTATTATTCATTAGGCTGCTGCTGTTGTTGTTGTTGTTGTTGTTGTTGTTGTTGTTGTTGTTGTTGTTGTTGTTGTTAGGTTTAAAAAAAAAAATTTGCAGTCATGCTGCAAGCTGGGTGGTCTTCAAGGACCAACGGCGTGGGTTAGCGTTAGTTTACAAAAACAAAATAGACCTCAGTCTCATCAACAACTTTGCACCATCGCAGACAGACAGAAAAGTTTCTCCTCTGGGGTCCTTAGCAGAAGTCCACGCCCTGTGGCGTAGGCTAGCCAGCCCAGTCCGAGGCGAGGCGAGCAGGGATCCGGTGGGAAGGCGGACGGACATAACGGAAAAGAAAGGGACCGCAAGGACATCATGATCCAAAACCCCGCCTGACGCCTGGAAACAGACCGCTAGACTCACCACTCAGACTGATCTCTAACTAAGGTAAATCATTACCACTGCCTCCTACAGAGCATTATGTTCATTGGTTCGACATAGATAGGCTACACTCGGCGCGCAGAGATACAATACTCTTCTGGGCTGGGCAGATAACTGACATTTATAGTGTAATTATTACGGTGTTTAGCACCATTGACATATATGTTAGCATGTTATCTGTAGGCTGCTTGTGAAATAGCCTACGAGGTTATTTGCTTGTAAGTTGCCCACTGTTACAGCGTTTAGGTCGCTGGACCCTGGCAGAGTGCACCTTAAATTTACCCTCGCTGTTTTCAGGGGAAACTAGCTTACTGGACAGGCGATGTTTAGTCAGTACCCTATAATCATAGGATAATGGATAAAACACACACATATATTTTTTTGTATGTAGTTTTTCTTGTAGTGTCTGTGTCACAAAAAGTCCACGAATGTCTATAACCTATTAATAGCCTGCCCTACACCCAATCGTTTTTAAATGATCTCTTACAGTTCTGTTGTTTTTTCCACAACCTTTGGAGGCAGGTTTTAGACAGGGTCTGTAGCCTGTCCCTCGGGTTGGGTGTGTTCCAAACATGAATAGTCTGTTTTGGGATATCTGAGATTTGCCAAATTTCCTGTCAGGAAGAGACAAGGTCTGCTCCGCTCAGTGCTCATTGTCTGACTCATCCAGTGGAAAGAAATCATTTTCTTCAACAGTAGCACACAGACAATTGGGGGTCTTTATCTGTGTTCTTTATTTGTTTATGAGGCCTCATAACTACTCAACTGTTTTGGTTTGCATTAGGCCACAGCATAAACAAATCCTGTTATTTAAGATGTTTATGTTAGCCATCAGTAGTGTGTGTGTGTGGGGGGGGACTGTCCATTTTTCCTGTTAAGACACTGAAACAGTGAAACTGAAGTTTGTGTGTGACAAACTTTAAGAAAATAACTGTAAATATCTGTCTCCACTTTGACATGAAAATGCTTAATCAGTATTGCAGAATACCCCATTTATATATATGTATATACACACACACACACACACCATACATATATATATATATATATATGTGTATGTATGTATATATATACACACACACGGTTCTAGATACAATGCTTCAGCATATGTGTGTGTGTGTGTCTGTGTGTATGTATATATATATACACACACACACACACAGCGGTCATATATATATATGTGTGTGTGTATATACAGTATATATATATACATACACACATATATACATATATCGTAATGCACAAGATTGTGAGTGTAGATGGATCTATGCTAATCAAATGATAGCCTACTGGAACTGCAGATGATACGCTATGTAGTATGGATGGTATTAAGAGAGTGAACCTTCTATGAATGGTGTATACATTTCCCTGCTTGTAGAAAGCCCATATTTGTACTTGGAGGGTGAAGTTGGCTTGTGTCGAATGCGTAGCCTTCTCTGCTGCCAAGTTGTTTTTTTCCTTATCCCCACCACCCCAGGATTATTTCCTCCCCTCAGGATTACTTACTACACATTAAATACATTAAATACTCTTCATATTGATCAAGTCATGCTAAATATATTTTTGAATGATATATTTGACCCAAATCATGTCTCCAATATGCAGCATGATGTTCGTTAGGCCTTTTGAGTTTGAATGACATTGCAATCAACCCCCTGCCTGCATCGGTGACAGCTATTGGAAACAAGAGCCTGCAGCTACAGTAAGCAAATTGCAAAAGGTGACTACGAACAGTTTGGAGCTGCATCAGTAAACTTAAATCATGAATCGTTGCACATGCTGCTGTTCATACAATGGCTCATGTGATGTTCAACTGTTACCTGTTTTTTTTTACCTTTATTTACCCAGGAAATGAGAGTCATTGAGATAATTAAAAAAAAAATCTCTTTTACATGAGTGTGGCCAAGACAGGAAGCAGCACAAGACATTATGATGTCATACGTGGCCACTAGGGGCTGTGTGGCCATGTCGCTGATAATGTCATATGTGGCCAGTGGCCAGGTCGCTGAAAGAAAGTGGCCAACAACATAGAGAATCGACCAAGCCCAAGCCACCGAGTCCAATAACGGCGGGGCGTAGCCACTCTATAGACTCCATGTCTTGTTTGATACATGGAATGGTGGATAATGAATAGTGCCCTGTCTAGGGGCGAGGGGAACTGGGGGGAGTAGCCTGCCTGATCCTTCCAGCTCCCACTTGCTACGTCCTGCTGGTGAAACTCCTCACTGTCAGGTGAAAAGAAGTGGCTGGTGACTGCAAATGTACTCGGAGGAAGCATGTGCTAGTCTTCGGCTCTTGTAAAAATAATCTGACAATGATTAACCTATAGAGCACAACATGCATCACCCATGGCGGGCAGGCTCCCCCCCAAGGGTCTGGGGGGTTGCCTCGGATGGGTGTACCCAAAAATACTGGTCCCCTGCCCTGACCTCTGCCCCCTTGTTTCTTTCTCCTATGCTTGTGTGTGTGTGTGTCTGTGTGTGTGTGCATTAACATTGAAACAATCATTTATGTCCAGTGTCCAATCCGATTTGACAAAAGATAAGCATGTGTGTTTTAGTTTTACATAAGTTAATTAGATGAAATAAATAAAATAAAATACATTTTGTTCAATGGCAAAAAAAAATACGTAGGCTATTTTTTTGTTGCCAGATTTCACAATAACACATAAAGGTCCGCGATACCGTGATACCGTGAAACCGTGGTATTTTTGTCCAAGGTTATCATACCGCCAAAAACTCATACCGTTGCATCTCTACATGTGCTGTGGCTCAAATTGTGGTTAAGTGAATCACTTTCTTTATGTGTGTTATAAACCTTTCAGTTTGAGTCAACACTGAAATCCGGTCGGATGAAACTCATGCTGATGGAACAAATAAAAAACTATGTTTAGCAAGAACAGTAAAGGCGAAAAAATACTTTTTTTAATACGTTGTCAGAATCATGAGCGAAGTGTGTGCGATGTCACATGACAGGTGTGTTTCTAAAAGAAAAAGAAAAAATGGAAATGGAAACCCCTGTGTCTATGCAGTTTTTGTTTTTCATGATGCCCTGTATAGGAAATATGAATGGAGTTGTATTGTATAACAGTGTTTCATCTGCTCATAGGAGTGATAATCTATGAGATGTTTTCTGATGATATTCTGTAGGAGGTAGTATGTGTAATAATTTACACTAGTAATCTGCCAGGGACTGAACCCTGGAGCTCTTTGTTTGTGTGAACCCACAACCGTGGTCTCTTTCATACCTTTTCTAGACTGAATTAAATGGTGAGGCCTGTGACTGAACCATTGCCCCCGTCTTGTGACTTGATTTTCATTTTTTTTGTCCCAACAGGCACCATGATTCCCGTGACAGAGTTCCGGCAGTTCTCCGACCAGCAGCCAGCGTTGCGGATGCTGAAGCCGTGGTGGGATGTGTTCACCGACTATCTCTCCGTTGTCATGCTCATGATCGGTGTGTTTGGATGCACCCTGCAGGTTAGTAGCACTGCCCCATCCGTGCTGCCTCTACTCTGAAAGTGAATAGGCTACTCTTTGTTTCTAGATAAGCATGTACAACACCACCTGACTCAGAGAGAAAGTGTGTCAGGACACCCATTGCCTGGTTCTGTATCAGGTTCTGTATTAACTTTTAACAAGAGGTATAGAGTTTTCCATACAGTGTGGCTGTTGTGCTGTACTGTAAGAATGTTACTCTTATTCCTAATGAATGGAGCCACAACTATATCCCTTTTAGTTCCTTTTGTTTTATAAATTCTGTGCTAATAAATCCTCGTGAGGCCGTCGACCACAGTAGAAATTTGATGAACACACTCTCATAAGAGTTCATTGATGTAGCATAGCATTTGAAATGGCTCGTGATATAAAGATTTCCACTTTTGGTCTGTATTTTCACTCCAACCACCTCATATGAAGAGAAGCAGAACTACTAAGTAAATAAATACACCTATGCTCATTTAAAATGTTTCAACTGTAACATGCCTCTGGGATGAAGGGAGTAAAGCTGCTAGAAAAGCTTTTCCCTATCAAAAATGAGTTTGTCTCAACCCAGGGGAAATCCACTGAAGGAACATCAGCTTTGTTATTGTAATGACTTGTGTCCCCTGCATGGGCGCCAGCTCAGGTCCAGTTACAGCCTCAGTTCCTGCACACAGAACCAGGACTGTGGGGAGCAATGGAAGCATTCAGTGTAGCAGTGTTTACCAGTGGAAACTTTCACCCACCCAACTTACCCTTTTAGTAAACATAAGATTCCAAACACCAGTAGCATGTCACTTCACTTCCTTCACTGTGTAGAAAAGGAAGGTTTTTGGCTCTGTAGTATAAATACTGAAACGATACAAAAAGAAAGTATTGGGGGGGATGCTGGGAGAGATTATTATTAACAAGATATTTTATCTGGGTGCAAATATCCTTCTGTTTCCACCGAGGGTGTCACCACCCCAATGTTTGGAAATGATCTAACAGTAAATACAGTGGACAATTAAGTATGTTAGCCATCCATTCTGACAAGTTTACATTTGCAGCAGTTTACAGCAATTTTGGACTGTACCACGTTGAGTGTTTTTTCAACAATTTGACATTCCTGCTTTAGTAGGAGAGACACAGAGAGCCACACTTAGTAAAATTCTGCTGATCTGCTCTTCAGAGACCTCAGCAACCTGACTGTGCATTTTCATCTGTGATGTGCCGCAGCAGAACTGCATTACCCCTCCCTCAGTGTATGATGCCATTTGCCAAAAAGAAAGAAAAGAAAAGAAAAGATTGATTCAGTCAAATTTTGTATTAAAGGCATGACTCAAAATGACTGTTTATGGTTAAGACACGATGTGCAGAGTTGAGCATAGTATTGCAAAATAGAGGACATGTCTCCCCCTTGAGCTTGACACAGTTAAACTAGCCATTTCCTGTTTATCTTTGTGTGTCTATTACCAGTAAACACATAAGGCATTTGTTGTTTACTGATGCCATCTTGTGGCCATAATTATTGTCTCCCAGTGTCTGAATGTCTGTTGTTTGTATTTTAATCTTACTTTCTTTGTGTTTTAATTTTCAATTTAGGTGATGCAAGACAAAATCATATGCCTTCCTCAGAGACCAGACCAAAACATGCCTTCGGACAACAGAAGTAAAGCTGAAGTGGAGCCATTGTTACAGTTGCAGTCCCATATTTCAGCTCCGCCAAGAGAAATGAAGGGCTTAAAGACCGATCTGGATCTTCAACAGTACAGTTTCATCAATCAAATGTGTTATGAAAAGGCCCTGCACTGGTACGCAAAGTACTTTCCCTATCTGGTTCTTATACACACTCTAATTTTCATGGTGTGTAGCAACTTCTGGTTCAAATTTCCCGGCTCTAGTTCTAAAATAGAGCATTTCATTTCCATCCTCGGCAAGTGCTTTGACTCCCCATGGACCACACGAGCCTTGTCAGAGGTTTCCGGAGAAAATCCTGAAGAAAAGGACCATAAAAAGAACAGCGTTAATGTACCTCCTGGAGAGGGAAATCTGGAGAAGACGCAGTCCCTCCGGTCCATCCCCGAAAAGATTGTAGTTGACAAGCCCACAGCGAGCGCTCTTGACAAAAAAGAGGGAGAACAAGCTAAAGCTCTTTTCGAAAAGGTAAAGAAGTTCCGTCTGCACGTCGAGGAGGGGGTTATCCTCTATATTATGTACGTACGCCAGACTGTGTTCAAGGTGCTGAAATTCCTCCTGATCATTGCATACAACAGCGTTTTAGTGTCTGAAGTGCAGATTACAGTCAAGTGTTATGTTGAGATAGAGGACATGACTGGCTATAAACACTTCTCATGTAATCACACCATGGCGCATCTGTTCTCCAAGCTCTCTTACTGTTATCTGTGTTTTGTGGCCGTCTACGGATTAATAACTCTCTACACGTCCTACTGGCTGTTTTACCGCTCTCTGAAAGAATACTCCTTTGAGTATGTGCGGCAGGAAACGGGCATCAACGACATCCCTGATGTCAAGAATGACTTTGCTTTCATGCTCCACATGATTGATCAGTACGACCCATTGTATTCCAAAAGATTTGCGGTTTTTCTGTCTGAGGTCAGTGAGAACAAGCTGAAACAGCTGAACCTCAACCATGAGTGGACTGCAGAGAAACTGCGTCAGAGACTGCAGACTAATGCTAACAACAGACTAGAGCTTCAGCTGTTCATGCTCTCAGGTCTACCAGACACCATCTTTGAGGTGACAGAGCTGCAGTCACTAAAGTTAGAGATCATCAACAATGTCACAATCCCTGCCTCCATCTCCCAATTGGAAAACCTTCAGGAGCTGTCTCTTTACCAATGCTCTCTAAAGTTGCACACAACAGCTACCTCCTTCCTCAAAGAGACCCTGAAAGTGCTTCGTGTCAAGTTTGATGATAGCAGGGAGCTTCCACACTGGCTGTATGGCCTGAGGAACTTAGAGGAACTCTATCTCAGTGGATCACTAAGTCCTGATGCCTCCAAGAACTTAGTTCTTGAGTCGCTGCGTGAGCTGAAGTGTTTGAAGTGTCTCTCCCTCAAGAGCAATCTGACCAAGATCCCGCAGTCTATTGTGGATGTTTCAAGCCACTTGCAGCGGCTCTACATATACAATGACGGCACCAAGCTAGTTATGCTCAACAACCTGAAAAAGATGACCAATCTGACAGAGCTGGAGATAGTGCGCTGCGATCTGGAGCGCATTCCACATGCAGTCTTCAGCCTGACAAATCTGCAGGAGCTTGACCTGAAAGAAAATAACCTCCGCTCCATCGAGGAGATCCTTAGCTTCCAGCATCTCCGGAAACTCACTTGCCTCAAACTTTGGTATAACAGCATCATGTATATCCCAGAGCACATCAAGAAGCTTGGCAGCCTGGAGCGTCTCTACTTCAGCCACAACAAGATCGAGATATTGCCCTCACACCTATTCTTATGCAACAAGCTGCGCTACCTGGACCTGTCTAACAACGACATCCGCTTCATCCCTCCAGAAATTGGAGTCCTTCAGAGTCTGCAGTACTTCTCTGTCACCTGCAACAAAATTGAATATCTACCGGATGAGCTCTTCTTTTGCAAAAAGCTCAAAACGCTAAAGCTCGGCAAGAATACACTGTCGTTACTCTCACCAAAGATTTCCTACCTGCTTCTGCTGACACACCTGGATCTCAAAGGCAACCATTTTGAGGTCCTGCCACCAGAGCTGGGTTGCTGTCGGGCCTTGAAGCGCAGTGGCCTTATAGTGGAAGATGCACTGTTTGAAACATTGCCTTCAGATATCAGGGACCAAATGAAGGCTGAGTGAGATGCCTTATTGTAGCCAAAGTGCCATCTGTTTGTCTACTAAATCGTAGTTTTCCTTTATATTAGTTGATTATCATAATCATGTATTACACGACCTTCTTGTTTCTGGACTACTGTTAAGAAAGTTGTGAGTTTGTTCATCTTTCCTTGATGAAGGAGAAGATTCCTCATTTGTATAGATATCACATCTGTGACTTTATCTTAAGAATGTCATCGACAAGGGAGTGTGCTCTTGTTCATTGATTGTAATTTACTTTTTTTAATCTGGGGACACGTTTTTTCCTGAAACACATTTACTGTCACCGATAGGATGATTTGATTTTTGAGTGGAAGTCTAAAATGAGAACCTCAATGGCAATGCTGTATGGGACAAATATTGTGTTGCACTTCCAGCACCTTTTGTTTTGCTCAGACATAACAGGGATATTAGAGACTAGCAGTTCATAATATTCATCATGGGTAGCAGCAGGGGGAACACAAAATAGTATAGCCTATAAGATATACATAAAGACATGTTGGTAAACAATTCTGTTATAGAAAGATTCTATTTGTGAGGCAATACATTAAAAGATGACATCATGCTGTTGTTATTAATCAGTTGTTGAAATGTACATAAAGTGTGTAGGCCTACTACAAAAATGTATTTTTATAAGCAGTTTTTTCATATTGATGAACAATAAAAACAGCCAATTTATTTGTAATTAAAATGTCTATTTCAGTGTTGTATTTTTCTGTGAATTTTATTTTGACTTTGACTTGGAACAATACACAAACAAAACAAACAAACAGGCTCAGACACAGTAAAGGAAAAGAAAGAAAAGTATACAGGGGTCCCACACAAGGGGCCCATGAGGAACCAGACGGGCAAGCCCTAACCTCATCGATGTAGGCTAGAAATGGGTACCAAATAGTTAGAAACTTTTTAAGTGAGCTGGTTCTCAGGGATCTGAGTCTCTCCACCCTTATAACAATTCTGAGTATAGTAGTTAATCATTAGTTAAAGTAAGTTTGTGAGTATAGTAGTTAATCACGTGAGATTTGAACCCACACCCCAAAGCTGTTTGTCACATTCTCTACCAACTTGACTTGAGCTAACCAGACTGTTGAATGAGGTCGCTAGAGCCTATACTATGGATCTGTAGAGCAGACCCAAGTATTATAGTTTTGAAGGTATATTCCACCCAAATAATACTTTCTGTCCATGTACTTGTAACCTAATCTAGGTAAATTTCAGACATGAAAGCAGTGGCCTGTCTTGTCTGAGGTGAAATGTAAATGAACTAGAGTTATATGATCAAATGTTTCATGTCCCCTTTAAATAACCATTGTCATATACTTCCTCCATTTTCTGCTCGTACCAGACGTCTCACTAGGCAAATCCATCAGTTTGATTAAGCTATGATTGTATTTTTTTTTTTATGTGCTTTAATTTTAATAAAATATAACTATTTGTAACTTGAGTTACTTGACAAAGTAACTGGTATAATTTTACTGAAACCTCAAATGATAAGTTATATTACTGAGTTACTGCTAAGAGTAATAAACTGCTGCTAGTATGACTGGGAAGACGGAGAGGAATGAAATGGTGGTTGACGCTGCAAAGAGGTTTCTGGATGTGGTTGATGTATCTGGAACAGAGATAGATAAAATACCGAGAGATGCATTTGTGCAAACTCAGGCATCTGCCTCTGAGTGATATGGACAATAATTATGAATTGGAGCACTTTGGGTGGATACGGTGTTACTTTTTAGTTTAGTTTATTAGTTAAATTCAGATCAGTTCAGTTTGAGTTCAGTAGATGGCGGTAATGCAACATCCTGGATGCCAACCGCCATAAAACCAAACAGTAGAATAAGAAGAGAAGAAGTAAATGACCTTTCATGACATTGGGGCTGGTTTTGGACTCTCCCTATTTGCAGATGATGGGATAAAAATATTAAACACACAACTGAGAGAATGCAGGAAGCACTGAATAAAATAGTTGATTGGGGAAGCAGGTGGGGATTTAAGATATCAGTGGAAAAAACAAAGTATGTTGTATTTCGTAAAATAAGAAAACTGAGTGTCAGGGTTTGTTTATGTATGGACAGGCAATTGAGAGGGTAAAAGAATTCAAATTTTGGGGAGTGCACCTTGATGAAAGGTTAACATGGAAAAAGCATATAGACAGCATAGTCACAAAGTGTGAAAAGGTACTCAATGTAATGCGGTCCCTGTCAGGAAGTACATGGAGTGCAGGTCAGGACACACAATTAATGATATATAGAGCAATGATAAGATCAAGAATAGACTATGGGTGTTTATGTTATGGAACAGCAGCCAAATCATCTCTCAAGAAATTGGAGGTAGTGCAGGCAAAGGCACTGAGAGTTTGCTGTGGGGCCTTCCGTACCTCTCCAATTCCAGCTTTACTTGTAGAAATGGGGTAAACTCCATTGGGAATACGACGAACAAAACTAGCAATGCAATATATAAGTAAACTAAGGGGACACCAAGGGGAGAACCCAGTAAAATTAGTTTTGGAAGACGCATGGGAATGGGGCAGAGTAAGAGCAAAGGAGTGTTTCATATTCAAAGTTAATAAAGAGATGGAAGAGCTGGAGTTGGGACAGGTAGGGGTGGCCCCTATAATTCACTGGCCAGTTGTACCACCATGGCTTTTACCTACTCCAGAAATAGATTTCACTGTTTTAGAAACGATAAGAAAACATGAGAATACGGATTATAGTAAAGTAGTGGGGGGAAGGCTAAAAAAACAACTGGGAACATTATCTGCAAATTTATACAGATGGGGCCCAAGATCCCAAAACTGGAAAATCTGGATTTGCATTTTACGTTCCAGATTTGGAAATTGTGAAATCTAGACGACTGTCTGAGGGGGTTTCAGTGTATACAACAGAACTAATTGCTATACTATGGGCATTGCAGTGGGTGGAGGAGGTGAGGCCGAGCCAGGCAGTCATATGCTCGGATATGGTCTCAGTTCTGATGACTTTGAGGGGAGGAAGCCTGGGAGCCCGCTCAGATCTTGTAGTGGAGCTGTTGGTTCTGTTGTATAGGATTGAGCATGCTGGAGGTTCAGTGGAGTTTCTGTGGGTGCCAGCCCATGTGGGAGTGGAAGGGAATGAGGTAGCTGTCATGGCAGCTAAAAAGTCCCTGAAGAGAGCTGTCGATCTGAGAGTGCCCATTGGGACGTATGAGTGTAGATCCATTATCAAAAGAAGAATAACAGCTGTGTGGCAGAAAGAGTGGGAAAATGAAAAGAAGGGGCGCCACTACTTCGATATACAAAATGGTGTAAGAAAAGAGCATTGTTATTTAGGGAGTGAGAGAAGACACACAGTTGTGATGACTAACTGGGGCACTGTGGACTGGCATGGGACTTGGCAAAGATGGGAAAACATGAAGATGGATTGTGTGCGACATGCAAAAAACAACAAACTGTGAAACACGTACTCAACTGTTACACACAAGAAAGAGAAAGGATGTATGCTGCTGTATTAAGCCTGGGCACAAAGACTGTATCAATGAAGAGCCTGCTGAATCCCACTGAGAATCAGGCAAGGACTGTGAAAGCAGTCCTTGAATTCATCGCCGCCACAGGATTACTCCTGTGGAATTAGAAATATTACTGTTTATGGTGTTTCTAAATTAGAAACACCATAAAGAGTAATATTTCCGACCAGTGAGAGGCAGCAATGTGCCGTAAGGCATCTAGTCTGCCGGAAAGCCATCCGAAGAAGAAGAAGAAGAAGAAGAAGAAGAAGAAGAAGAAGAAGAAGAAGAAGAAGAAGAAGAAGAAGAAGAAGAAGAAGAAGAAGAAGAAGAAGAAGAAGAAGAAGAAGAAGAAGAAGAAGAAGAAGAAGAAGAAGAAGAAGAAGAAGAAGAAGAAGAATATATAGCTGAAGCTAACGTTCCGTGTTAGCTGTGAAGCCGTCGGAGCTTTGGAGGATAGTTTGTCAGTAAATAGTTCAGGAGGAAAAGTTTCTATCACTGTGTGAAAATGAAAATGTCTAAAGTCCAGAAGCTGAGAGCTGTGGTGAAGCAGCGCCTAACTGCGGCTGTTGAAGATATATTTGGGCTGTTTGAAAGAACGATAGCAGAGTACGAGGAGGAAGCTACTCGTTCAAAAGAGGAGATCGACCAACAACGGAAACTGCTGGACGCTGTGTGGTTACACAGAGAAGCCTTGCATCCAAACCTCCAGCAGCTGTTTGTCATTAAAGAAGATGGTCCTGCTGAGCAGCAGGAGTGGAGCTACAGTCTGGACCATGAGGACCCAGATCCCCCACACGTTAAACACGAACAGGAGGAACTCTGGATCAGTCAAGAGGGAGAGCAGCTTCAAGGGCTGGAGGAGGCTGATATCACGAAGTTCCCATTCACTGCTGTCCCTGTGAATAGTGAATATGAAGAAGAGAAACCTCAGTCTGCACAGCTTCATCAAAGCCAAACCTTGGAGAACAGAGAGACAGAGCCTCTAGCCAGTAGCTCAACTGAACAGATGAAAACAGAAGCTGGTGGAGAGGACTGTGGAGTATCAGAACCAGCCAGGAACTTAGATCCAGCGAGTTTACAACCAGCTATTGATAACAAGATTTCAGACTCTTCTGAAGCTGAAAACAGTGATGAAGAATGGATGGAAACTATGGAACCTCAGTCAGGTTTAGACTCTCAGAAAAACAGTGAAGTTCTTGGGAAGAAACACTTAAGTTCCTCAGGTGGTTGTAAAAGATTTGGTTACAAATCAGACTTGAAGAAATGCATGATAGTCCACACACATGATAAACAATTTAATTGCTCAGTCTGTGGTAAAGGCTTTGGTCGTAAAGGAGACTTGAAGAGACACATGATAGTCCACACAGGAGAGAAACAATTTATTTGCTCAGTCTGTGGTAAAGGTTTTGGTCAAAAAGGACACTTGAAGGAACACACGATAGTCCACACTGGTGAGAAACAATTTAATTGCTCAGTCTGTGGTAAAGGCTTTGGTCGTAAAGGAGACTTGAAGAGACACATGATAGTCCACACAGGAGAGAAACAATTTATTTGCTCAGTCTGTGGTAAAGGTTTTGGTCAAAAAGGACACTTGAAGGAACACATGATAGTCCACACTGGTGAGAAACAATTTAATTGCTCAGTCTGTGGTAAAGGTTTTGGTCGTAAAGGAGACTTGAACAGACACATGATAATGCTTCATCCCTCCAGAAATTGGAGTCCTTCAGAGTCTGCAGTACTTAGTGGAAGATGCACTGTTTAAAACATTGCCTTCAGATATCAGGGACCAAATTAAGGCTGAGTGAGATGCCTTATTGTAGCCAAAGTGCCAACTGTTTGTCTACTAAATCGTAGCTTTTCCTTTATATAAGCCGATCACTGGTAGTGAATTCATGTATTACACGACCTTCTTGTTTCTGGACTAAGTTGTGATTTTGTTCATCTTTCCTTGATGAAGGAGAATATTCCTCATTTGTATAGATATCACATCTGTGACTTTATCTCAAGAATGTCATCGACAAGGGAGTGTGCTCTTGTTCATTGATTGTAATTTACTTTTTAAAATCTGGGGACATGTTTTTTCCTGAAACACATTTACTGTCACCGATAGGATGATTTGATTTTTGAGTGGAAGTCTAAAATGAGAACCTCAATGCCAATGCTGTATGGGACAAATATTGTGTTGCACTTCCAGAACCTTTTGTTTTGCTCAGACATAACAGGGATATTAGAGACTAGCAGTTCATAATGTTCATCATGGGTAGCAGCAGGGGGAACACAAAATAGTATAGCCTATAAGATATACATAAAGACATGTTGGTAAACAATTCTGTTGTAGAAAGATTCTATTTGTGGGGCAATACATTAAAAGATTACATCATGTTGCCGTTATTCATCGGTTCTTGAAATGTATAAGTGCGTACTATAAAAATGTATTTTTAGAAGCAGTTTTTTCAGATATTTTATTTTCAATTTTCAGGACAAAGGCAAAACGGTAACACTTCATAATACTGTAACACAAAAAATGGGTAGTTTACCATTAGTTCCCATGTTTGTGCCCCCTCAAGTAAAGCAGTACATCTTACCGAGTTGTTAGTAAGGAATGCACAATTACTTCCTGCTTACTTTACCATTACTTAACATGTTTGTGCCCCCTCAAGTAAAGCAGTACATCTTACTGAGTAGTTACTAAGGAATACACCATTACTTCCTGCTTACTTTACCATTACTTAACAACTAGTGAAATATATATATAAAAAAAAGGAAGTAATCATTACTTACTGGTTCGTTAACATGGTAACTAATGGTCAGTTCTTAAGTAACTACCATGGGAACTAATGGTCAGTTCTTAAGTAACTACCATTAAGGATCTTTAAGGAACTACCGATTAACTATTAATGAACTAGTGAATGAAAACAAATGAAAAAATTTTTTTAGGGAAGTAATCATTACTTACTGGTTCGTTAACATGGTAACTAATGGTCAGTTCTTAAGTAACTACCATTAAGGAACTACCTATCAACTACTCATTAACTAATCATTAACTATTCATGAACTAATGGTTCATTCCTTACTCGTTCCTCAGTAACTACCCATTTTTTGTGTTACAGTATTATGAAGTGTTACCGGCAAAACAAACTCAGACACACACACACAAAAAAAACAACATACCAACATTACAATTATGGTGCTATCAGCCGCCTAAGGTGCTTAAATGACAAATCAGCTGGGCCAGTTATTCATCATTTCTAATCTCGTCAAAGTAGGCCAGGAAAGGGTCCCAAATAGTCGAAAACCTCCTAAGTGAGTTGGTCCTCAGGAACCTGAGTCTCTCCATACGAACAACCAAAATCATGTCTGCCAGCCACAGTTGAAAAGAAGGTGGAGAGTGGGACTTCCACTCCTTCAGAATAAGTCTCTTGGCGACAGTCGTCCCCTGTGTTAGAGATTGCTGCACAGCCGTAGGGAGGTAGCCTAGGTAAACCCAGCCCCCACGTGACCTGCTCTCTCAGTTCCCAGTCACTAGGGTCTAGCGAACGGGCCATTCAAATCGATTGCTGGGGCGATTGAAAGACCCACGCAGACCCGCAGCCAATGAGTGACGGCGTGACTGCCAACATCAGTCCTGCCTAGTGACTGAGAACAGGTCTGAGAGCAGGTCACGTGGGGGATGGGTTTACCCAGGCTAGTAGGGAGGAGCAGAGAAGATTCAGAACAGCCGAAGATGGCAAGCTCCGCCAGCAGTTTTTTCATATTGATGAACAATAAAAACTGCTGATTTATTTGTAATTAAAATCTATTTCAGTGTTGTTGTTTTTATATATTTTTACTTGGAACAATACACAAACAAAACAAACCAACAGGCTCAGACACAGTAAAGGAAAAGAAAGAAAAGCATACATATAATATATTGACACTCAATATTTCAATGTGGTGTTACCAGTCACGTAGGGTGTTTATGTGCTTGTAAAAGATGTGCGTGGGGTCCCACACAAGGGGCCCATGAGGAACCAGCCGGGCAAGTCATCCGCCGCCCCTAACCTCATCGAGGTAGGCTAGAAACGGGTCCCAAATAGTTACACTTTTTAAGTGAGCTGGTTCTCAGGGATCTGAGTCTCCCAATCCTTATAACAGTTCTGAGTATAGTTAATCAGTAATCATTAGTTAATCAGTCCCTTGGTAGAGTAGTTAATCATTAATTAATGGTCAGTTCGTGAGTATAGTAGTTAATACCTGTCCATTAGTTACTCTTTTTGTGTGTACCCTATCTTTTTGTGTACCCTATTGTAAAGTGCTGCATCATACGGAGTAGTTCATGAGTACTGAATCATTACTTAGACCTAACAAATAAATTCAAGAGGTGAAATTCGAACCAACAGCCCAAAGCTGTTAGTCACATTCTCTACCAACTGAGCTAACCAGACTGTTGAATGAGGTCAGTGTAAAAGTGTATGCACTTGGAGGTCAGTAGTTGACCTGGGTGAATCTCATCTTGTTGGGTGGTGGGATGGATCACTAAGGGCCAAATCTGCAATGGCCTCGTCAGTGATCTCCATCTTAAAATGGGAGCTCAGGAGTTTCCAGGTCTGACGGAACTCCTGAAACGAGATCAGACCTAGAATAATAGGCCTTAGCTCCTCACTCTGAACATTTGTGTAAAAAGTTAACTTTAATCATTGTGACTCACTTTAGAGTCTCAAGAATATGAACATAAGTTTTTGCTCATTCTCTTTGAGGTTGCGCTTAGAATGCTTGGTGTTTTACTTTAAGTTTAAACCCCCACCCCAGGGATTTATGCATGTATCTAAAGATTATGTCATCCATTTCTGTAAAGCCCTTGATCGTAAGCCAACATGTGTGTGTATTATCCTTATCCAGTATTCCCTGCAGTTGATAGGCTCGGAGTGAGAGTCAGATGCTGTGAATAGATGGCAGTAACGTTATTTGTATCTAGGCTAAGGTGCTTACTGACCTGAGTGATCTGTGTCTATGATTTTGAAGATGGGCTCCAGGTTGGAGTAGTTTTGTACATGGTCTCCCAGGATACTGGTGTTGAACATCTCTCATGCAATGCAAGAGACAAATTGTTTTCACCATAGTGGAAGGATTGATGGCATCAGGATATTTACATCCAAATTGTGTGTGTGTGTGTGTGTGTGTGTGTGTGTGTGTGTGTGTGTGTGTGTGTGTGTGTGTGTGTGTGTGTGTGTGTGTGTGTGTGTGTGTGTGTGTGTGTGTGTGTGTGTGTGTGTGTGTGTGTGTGTGTGGGTGGGGGGGGGGGATGAGGCAGACCTCTGGCTTGGGCTCAGTGATGGAGAGCTCCCTGAGCCACTGTTGGTAATCCAGCATACCATGGTAGGTGTAGCTGGCAAGCTGAGAGTGCAGCAGCCTCGAGGGCAGACCCAGCTTCAGCACTCTCTCTGTGGCACTGGCCCAGTGCTTTAGGGAGATCGTACCTATAGGAGACAGACAGGAGAGGCGTTAACGGAGTCATTTTCGAGCCATGATTGACATTTGATACAGTGCCATGGTGGTGAATAGGCATGCTTCTGCCGTGTATGACTTGGGTTTCAGAGGACTTCTTCATCATCTCAACATGTGCAAATGGAAGCCAAAGTCCTGACAGCAATTGTGATGTGGAGAAGTTTGCTTGTAGAATAGTTAATAAATGTAGTGAGTATACTACTACTAGATTGATGCCTTTCATGTTTTGTTTTGTTTTGTTTTTCAGGCTATTCAAGTGCCAGGTATGTTAGACAGATATAGTGCAAAGTGTCCAAAATCTCCATGGCTGATTGATTTGCAACAGTTGGTCTGGTTTAGTACCCTTTGTTTTGGGGGTCGTATTCCTGGAAGGCACCAATGAGATCAGACTTCTGCACAAACAGCTGTTCCCTCAGCGCTCGCAAAGCTGATCTTTCTGTTTGACTAACACTAGTCTCGCTGGCCATGCCTCCTCTCCCTTCCCCCGAACAGGCCAAGAGAGCCCTGAAATTTGAATTCTTGTGTGTAATTTCTTCATGTAGCCTACCTATGTCTGATAGTGAGGTCTCGGCTGACTCAGCTGGCCTGGTACTGAATGAAGTGGGGAACCAGATCTGGGCCCATTCTGATATGCTCCTCTGTTACTGCCCACCTCAAGTTAGACACTGAAAATATAGTCAGCATCTAGACGCAACAGGACAGTTGGGACTGCATAATACATGGTGTTATGACTGCAATGCATCTAATAGATTTTTGTCAATGGGGAACCAATTTGTTTGATGTATGCACTTCATACCACTCTACTTCATGCCTCTGTATGCTCACCCTGCGGTTGTGGCAAAACTCATAGCCGTCCTGTTTGCACTCGTGGTAGCGGAAGTCACATTTGTATTTTTTTTTTTTGCTGTTGAATTTTGCCTTCCCCCAAATCAATGAGATAGCTGGATAACTAATTTTCAGCCTCGTCTGTCCTCATGTTGATATTCAGTTTGTGCTACTGCAGGAGAGGATAGAGGGTTGACATTTGGATGCAAGCGTTTGACTATTTGAGCCCTGTCTCCTCTCTTGACAACTGGTAGTGTCTGCCTAGGCCCTATGGGTCTCCACCACCATGGTTTTGTCACCCCAAGGGAGTTCTGATATCATGTCCCTCAGAGTTCTTTACTTTTCACACACTAGACATTAAAGCGGTGGACACTATATCTCATCCCAGTTGATCAACCTGCTTTCTTTATGAGCCTTAGCCAGGGACGTTTTCAAAGATTGGGATGGGGTTCTGAGCAGACATACAGCTCTCCAATAGTAGTAGGATAGGATTCTAGTCAGTCTTACAATTTTTAAGTCTGCTTGCTTGGTCTCTCATAGGTTACTTTGCCATTTTATTATTATTATTATTATTATTATTATTATTATTATTATTATTATTATTTAATGTTGCTTTATTATATTTCTGTAGTTAGGACATTCATTAATTGTATAGTCTAATTAAGTATGGCCCTTAATGCATATATATATATATATATATATATATATATATATATATCCTATACACTGACACACACACACACACACACACACACACACACACACACACACACACACACACGCACACACACACACACACACACGCGCGCGCGCACGCACACGCACACGCACACTGGTACAGTGTCAGAGCAGCTCTAGGCAGTGGACCCGACCATCTGAAGAGAAGTGGGGGAAGACAGCTTTCTGTTTACCAGCCCGGCCATTATCCCAGTTGAGCGAGGCAAAGAATGAAGGGCTTTGTTATTGCAGTGTCGGGACATGGGCTGTAAGAAGACGCGCTGTTCGGTACAGGCATCATAGCTGGATCAAACCAGAAGAAGGTGCGTATCGTGGTATGATTCATGGTATGAGTGCGTTTGGTTTGATCGTCATCTTAGCCTAGGCAAGATCTGCAAATACTGCAACAACAATCCTGTATTAGCAGCTACACAACATCGCTGAACCGTTAATTGTTGTTTATTTATTAATGGAAAAGAGTGGGGATGGGAAGACAATAGTATTATTTGCCAACAGTGCGATTAACTGCGGCGCGAGTGATTGGTCCTGATCGGTCCAGATTCGCCCTGGTGCTGCGTTAAAAGGCTGGAGCCTGCACAGACATATTTATCCACCTCTTGTCCGAGTTGTCTGGGTCTCTCGCTGTAGCCTCTCTGAAAATCTATTATCTATGAAACCTCCTCTCACGCCATAAATAGGAATGTGCCCTCGCTACAGCGGCATATATTGACCCCCCCCCATCTATCGGCTGAGCTCTGTTTGAATGAGTGCATCAATGAAAACGTCAACAAAACCTTAATTGTGTGTGTGTGTGTGTGTGTGTGTGTGTGTGTGTGTGTGTGTGTGTGTGTGTGTGTGTGTTTATTTCCATGAAAATAAAATCCATTCATTGAGATTAGAGTATTGCTAGAAATGAGCACAAAGCACATACTGTTTCTAGTTGTACTAACTTTACAAGTCAAACAAAGGTGTTGCATACACAGAAATGGGAGTACATGGCAAGAAAAAATGTCATGATGGCGATTGATATGCAGGTGCAGACTTGTGTTTTGGGGGCCCTAAGTAATGGCAAGCATGGGGCCCCCTGAATCTAAACTGTCTCACTTTTTCATAGATCTGTTCTATATGAACAGAGGTAGCTTTGTATATTTTATATTTTTAACTTCTCTCTCAGCTACTGATGCAGAAGGAAAATAAGCTTAGTCAAGCAGCAAAATGTCACCAAGTCGTAGCCTACAGCCCACTACAGCCTGACTGTTGACTCCTGTTCATGGCGCAGATGACAGTGTCCATTCCACATACATGAAGTGTTAACCATAATTTAGGCTAATTTGGTGCAACTTTGCCTAGAGAAGCTCTGCCACTTCATGTCACGTCATGCTACTTCCGAAGCAACTTGCCAATCAGCCCAACTGTTTTGGCAAGTCGCATCGCTGCCACACACACACACACACACACACACACACACACACACACACACACACACACACACACACACACACACACACACACACACACACACGGACACACAAATCTAAAAAGTACTGGCATAAGATCCTTATGTTCAAACAACACTCTTAAACCTCTACATTTGCTGTATGAGAAAAATCAAGCATTTTATTTCAGATTTTCTGTTGCAGGAATGTTCACTCTCACGGAAGTCGCCTCCCTGAATGACATCCAACCAACTTATCGAATACTGAAACCATGGTGGGATGTCTTCATGGATTACCTTGGCGTGGTCATGCTGATGTTGGCCATATTTGCTGGAACAATGCAGTTAACGAAAGACCAGGTGGCTTGTCTCCCAGTCCTGGAACAGCCTCCGGAGGAACAAGGGGGCTTTTCGGGACAGCGACCAGCAGAGGCAGCTGCTGACTCATGGAATGGAGAAGGCAGGATGGACGCTGCTCCACTAATGGCTAAAGGGCTACATGACAGTATGGCCCATACATTTCACTTCACACAGTCGGGTACCTATGGGCAGTCTTACCCAACGGGTGTCAGGACCAAGTTAGATTATCAGCAGTATGTTTTTGTCAACCAGATGTGCTACCATGTTGCCCTTCCTTGGTATTCCAAATATTTTCCATACCTGGCTCTAATCCACACTATTGTATTAATGGTCAGTAGCAATTTCTGGTTCAAATACCCCAAGACAAGTTCCAAAATAGAACATTTTGTTTCAATACTCGGAAAGTGTTTTGAATCGCCGTGGACAACAAAGGCATTGTCCGAAACTGCATGTGAAGACTCGGAGGAGAACAAGCAGAGACTGACTGGCGCCCCCTGCCTCCCAAAGCATTTCTCAACAAGCAGCGAAGAGGGGAGTCCAAACCAGTCGGCCCCGGTGCTGGCCAAATCTGGGGTCAAGTTTTCTGTTGAAAAGCTTGTGATCGAAGTTCCATCCATGACCATATTGGACAAGAAAGATGGTGAGCAAGCCAAGGCCCTGTTTGAAAAAGTGAGGAAATTCCGTGCCCATGTGGAAGACAGTGACTTGATTTACAAGCTCTATGTGGCTCAAACCATCATCAAAACGGTGAAATTCATTTTGATCCTGTGCTACACAATGACATTTGTTGCTGCAATAGATTTTAACCATGTGTGTGAGCCTGAAATAAAACACTTGACTGGCTATGCCAAGTTCCATTGTACACATAACATGGCATTCATGTTAAAGAAACTCCTCGTCAGTTATATCGCTCTCATATGCGTTTATGGCGTCGTTTGTTTATACACGCTCTTCTGGCTTTTTCGGCGACCGCTTAAGGAGTACTCCTTTGAAAAGGTCAGAGAGGAGAGCAGCTTCAGTGACATTCCTGATGTTAAGAATGACTTCGCTTTCCTCCTGCATATGGTCGATCAGTATGACCAGCTGTATTCAAAGCGTTTTGGCGTTTTTCTCTCGGAGGTTAGTGAAAACAAACTACGCGAGATCAGCCTGAACCACGAGTGGACCTTTGAGAAGCTGCGGCAACATGTAACACGCAATCCTCAAGACAAGTTGGAACTTCACCTTTTTATGCTATCTGGAGTGCCGGATGCTGTGTTTGACCTCACTGATTTGGAAATCCTTAAACTAGAATTGATTCCGGAGGCCAGGATGACGGCTAAGATTTCACAAATGCTAAACCTCCAGGAGCTGCACTTATATCATTGCCCAGCCAAAGTTGAGCAGACTGCTTTTGTTTTTCTTCGTGACCACCTCCGGTGCCTTCATGTTAAATTCACTGATGTTGCTGAGATCCCTACCTGGGTATACTTGTTGAAAAGTTTACGGGAACTGTACTTGGTTGGTAATCTGAACTCTGACAACAACAAAATGATTGGACTGGAGTCTCTGAGAGACCTCAGACACTTAAAGATTTTACATCTCAAAAGCAACCTAACAAAGATGCCTACAAACATAACTGATCTCTCCCCCCATCTGATCAAGTTGGTTGTTCATAATGATGGTACAAAACTCTTGGTACTGAATAGTCTGAAGAAAATGATGAATCTTGCCGAGTTGGAGCTTCACAATTGTGAACTGGAGCGAATCCCTCATGCCATCTTCAGTTTGACCAACCTACAGGAGCTTGACCTAAAATCCAATAACATCCGTACCATTGAGGAGGTCATTAGCTTTCAGCATCTCAAGAGACTGACTTGCCTCAAACTTTGGCACAATAAGATCATCTCAATCCCACTGTCAATAAGCCACGTCAAAAACCTCGAGTCACTCTATCTCTCACACAACAAGCTTGAGTCTTTGCCTTCATCACTGTTCACCCTCCTCAAGTTGAGGTACCTTGATGTTAGCCATAACTCAATAGTCACAATACCACTGGAAGTGGGTTTTCTGCAGAACCTCCAACATTTTGCCATTACAGGCAACAAAGTTGAGGTGGTGCCCAAGCAATTGTTCAAGTGCACCAAACTGAGGACATTATCTCTTGGCCACAACTGCATCTCTTCCCTCCCAGAGAAAATTAGCCAACTTTTGCAGCTGACACATCTTGAACTTAAAGGAAACTGTCTGGATCGCCTCCCAGCCCAGCTTGGTCAGTGCTGCCTCCTCCGCAGAAACTGCCTAATTGTGGAGGACCACCTCTTTGACTCCCTCCCCCTGGAGGCCAAAGAGAGCATCAATCAGGAATCCAGTGTTTCTTTTGCAAACGGGGTGTAGGTGATGAACGGTCACATCTTACATGTAATATGGCGTCAGATCAGATGTGCATTCCATGTACCGTATAAAGGAAATCCTGCCGTTTTGCTAGTATTGGTATGCTTCAGTATGGTTTTGCAACCCATGGAGTGAACACTGCACAGTGCACAGAAGGTTAGTTACCACTGGTGAAGTATTACAGTAGAACCATGGAGTGAACACTGCAGTGTATTAAAATGCTACAAGCACAACACACACTTTTTCCAACACATCCATAACTTCTGTTCCGATCAGTCTGCTTGCTGTTTGGTCTTTGAAAAATAAAAGCAATGTTATACCACAGGTGAAAAACGGTAGTGTGTTAATTGACATGAATGCCTTTGAGGGACTCATTTTTCCAGGATTTGAAAAAACAACCATATGCTCAATAAAATGGTTAGAAAGATATGGATAGGTCACTGATTAGTTCTTCTTTACCAGCCATTTTATTTTCCAAACCGAATGTTCCTATCAGACAACTGAAGGACGATTTTATTTTGTGGAATTCACTCAAGGTTTTGAGGCAAATTAAGAAAGTGCTAAACCTTCCAGAACTGTCCATCTATGCCCCTATTTGTAATAATCCATGTTTTAAGCCAGGTTTGATGGATATTGTTTTTTCAGTGTTCAGATAAGGGCTTGTCCAGATTTAGGGACTTATATATTAACAAACAAGTTGCATCCTTCGCTGAACTTCAGGTGAATTTCGGTCTCCCTTCTGTTCACTTTTTCCGGTATTTGCAAATTAGAAACTTTGTCAGTCTCTTCCTCACTTTGAGAGGATGCCTGAACAACATAATTTTTTTGAACTCATGACCAGATTGCCTACCTCTTAATTTCACAATTTGTAGATCTCTTTTCTTTACCAATCTCCTCTCTTCATATAAAAGAGGCGTGGATTAAGGATATTGGTGAGGAGATTTCAGATGAGCTATATGGGAGGAGGGTCTGGAAAGAATAAAAGCATGTTCTATTAATGCTAGACTCCAACTCATTCAGTTTAAAGTCATACATCGGCTGCACTTTTCTAAGACCAAACTGAACAGAATCTTTCCTTCTGTTTCTGCTGTCTGTGACAAATGTAAATCAGGGGACGGGACCTTGGGTCATCTATTCTGGTTTTGCCCTAAACTCAAAGATTTCAGGGAGTGTATTTTTCAGTTGTACAGTGAAATATACAGTACAGAATTTATTCCAGACGGTCTTGATGTGATATTGGGTTGCTCCGAACACTCTTTGGCTCTTCCTCCAGCTTTACAACAAGCCCTCATGTTCGGTATGGTCATAGCAAAAAGGGTTATTCTGAGAGAGTGGAAATCAGTTTCCCCTCCTTGTTTCAATAAGTGGTTAAATGACATGGTGTCCTGTCTATACCTTGAAGAAATTCGGTATACTCTCTCCAACACACACCCTAAGTTTCTCAGGATATGGGGACCTTTTATTGAACATGTTAAAAATGAGAGGAGGAGTCAACCTGTGGCGTAACTGAGTGCACTGTTTTGTACTGAAAGCTGAACCGCCAGGATTTAATTTAACCTGAACCTTCCTAACCCTTCTCTGGTCTTCCCTCGACCCTGCACGGATTTGGTTTTACGGACTCATTCTTCAATCCCCAACACATCTGTGGACATTGTATTAATGGACGGTATGGACTGATATGCATAGGAGCACTACTCTGTGAAATGGCAATTGTTTTGTTTTGTTGTCTTGTTTTGTTGTTTTTAGTTGTGTTCCCTTTGTCTTGTCCTCTGTCTGATTGTGTTTATGTTAAATCAAAATGCTATAAATAAAATATGTAAAAAAGAAAAAGAAAGATATGGATAGTATGCATATAGGATGATTAGGGCAGATGTTGTATTGCACCAACTATATCAAATTCAGTTTTTGACCAATTATGCGTGACAATCTGTGTGTGTTTCAGGGACAGAATGAGAGGAAGAGCTGTGTGCATGTGAACATAAGCTTGGTGTATCTGTAGTGCATCTGTAGAGGGATATTAAACAATCTAAAATTTGCTGTATTTAAATCTTGATTTGAAATGTTTGTGATAACGGCACACATTTGATTAGATATACCAATAGTATATTCACATAAATTATATTCATTGAATGAAGGTACACAGGTTACAACTATTCAGGTTACTTGGCAATGAAAAGTCAATATAACATTTAAATTACACTTAATTTGATAAAATATGGAAATATCAATGTATATTCTATATTATATTAAAACAACTAATGGTGGTTAATATCTTGCAGAGACACATTTTCTGCATCGAGATTTAATGTAAAAATGCACCCCATAAAACATGTATATGATCCTGGACAGTTCGGTCCAGATTTGTGACTTTGAAGTATCTCTCCCAAAGCTAGAAACAAGATCAAAAACTCTATGTCATGAGGAAAAAATCCTGCAATGTTCCACTGGTTTTGCAGACAGTGAAAGAGGCCTACCCAGGTTGAGTTAGTGGGGATATGGACAGTACTGAAAACCACATTAATAATTAACCATTGATACCTGTTACAGCACATTCCCAAGTATATATTCCCAAGTTTGACATGGGGACAGAGGATGTAACATAAAAACAGTAAACCTGGGGGACAAAGGAGGCAGAGAGAATTCACAATAATTAGTGTTTTATTACAAAATAAGTTTAAATAAAAAGGTTACAGGTCACAAGTAGCTACAGCATGTTGGCTTAAACACAAACAAGTTAACGTGGCCCCACCACAAGCCAGGAATGACCAAGCCGGGAACAAACCCGGAACCAATGAACAAGCCAAACATCAAGCCAAACTAAATCAAGCACACTCTGAAAGGAGTTAACACACTCTCAGACCAAGAGTCTGAGTTTTACCGAGAACCGGTATGCAAGGTTGCTAACCATCAACACAGCGCCTGTCAGAATGGCCCACTGGCCGTGTCTGTCTGTCTGCCTTCTCCAGGGTTTTGAGCTGTGGCCTCTTGATTAGCAGAGTGAGTACACCTGTGCTCTCCTGCACAGGTGCCACAGCAGGGGGAGGGGCATGGTGAGGATCAGTGAGAGAGGCCACAAACACACACACTCCACCCCGTAACAATACCATACAGGAAATGTGTACACAAAATCTAAAGGAAAAATAATAAAAAAATCTTAAAATCTTCAATGAAGATAATTCACAAATACAGCATGTCTGTTTCTTGACACATTCTGTAGTAGACTGGCTGTAGAGCCGTTATTGTGAACTTGAATATGTTTCTTGGGTGGTATTGCCCTCACGTGGAGGTATATTGTTACTACATATTGCAGCACTAAGACATTTCTTGTAGTTGTGCAGCATGTTGACATTTGAAAACAGGCTTATGATGGATCATTTGGGTTAAGGAGTTTTCAGCTGCTTATCAGATAATTTTGGTCTCATACACTTCAGTTATTGGACAGAAATAACAACACGGATTCGATACATTGATTCCACATACCCTTGTTTACTAAAAGCCAACCTAGGCCTTTTTGATAGCGTTTTACAGTAGGCTAATAAAGCAGGATATTGTCCACCACATAATTCTCAACAGTATGGGAATCTGTGTTAACCTTTGTCAACAGTAATACACATGAAAAGACATAAGGAAATACGCTGATATGGACGTGGAGTTAAACAACCTGACTTTTTAAATAACAAAGTACAAAAGACAAAAAATAAAAAAATAAAATACTTTTTTCTAACACAATACTACTGATACAATTAATTTGTGGAAATAATTAATCTGACAAATATTGTTTGCATCATCTCTAGGCATAGGACTGTTTAAGGTGTTTCTGATGTGACCAGCAGAGGGCCCTGATCCTATTATAAACAAAAAGGTCACAGTAACAGGCAAATATTGTTACAATTAATGGCTATAGCAATTGGCTGTAGAAATATATCTGTGATTGTGTGCATGCAGATGGAGCAGGGACGTTAAGCACTGCTACTATTTACATTTTTCTCTCTAATTTAGTGTCTTCTGTTATTGTTAAATGTAGCCTCTATCCTAGATCAGTGTTCTCAAATTGGGACTACCAGGGGTCCTTGAGGGGGTTCCAGGGGGTCTCCAGCAAAAAGGGTAATCATTTATTTTCACTAGAATTCCAAACATAATGACAGAATGTATGACTACCATATTTTGGTCATGGGTTTCATACACTTTCTTGACAACAATTTATTGAACAAACGAACAGAACAAAAGATGCATGAGGAGGGAGAGAGATTGAATGTCTGATTTTCAAAATGCCCAATGAATAAATATTTCCAATAATATGACAAATGGTGATCAGAAATTCAGACTGTGAAATGTGCATTGTTCTGTCAGCCCAACATGCACATTTTGAAAAATTACATGTTGCTGTATTTGCTACAGACAGGCTACATTTAGAACCTTGGAAAAATCTTACAAAGCTGCATTTCCAAGTAATGCTTGTGCTACATTCATACAAAGATCGCTCATGACAAGACAATAGCCACTTAAAGGAGCATTCCCCCAATTTTCAACCAGCTTCGTATCATTACAAAATCAGTAGTATATCCAAAAACTCTAAACAATTTGGCAGGCATTCATTTAGTTTGACAGTTATTGAAAGTGGATTTGTGTTAAGTTATGGACCAGTGATGTCATTCATGCAGATGACATCAATGATATGGGCACATTATACACTACCCAGGACAAGACATGGACAGGACAGGACACAAAGGACACAGCACAAGGCAGTAGTCACCTAGTGGTACAATATCCTCATGCACACTCAATTATTTACCCCTGTCCCTGTGTTTGTGTTATGACCTATATTAATATTAGACTCTTGCGCAATAGCAAAACCTGTGGCCACTGAAATGAAAGGTGGGGATTAGTGACATGAGTTATTTCAGCTTGCTTGCAGCCTTTGATGATTTATGAAAGTGAACCGTCTAAATTGGTGTAACTACTCAAATCATACAATAGATCTTCCTTGCATGCAGAAATAGGCTAATGCCCTTCCTCTTCTCGACATTCTTCAATCCTTTTTTTTTTATCAGAATATAGCTACAATCCACTGGCAACTCTTTTGTTGCTTTTGTTGTGGTTATTAAGTTGCTTAGAAATGTTACACTTAGTTCATGAATTGGTGTCAGGGCTGGACTAGCCATCTGGCATGCCAGACATTTTCCCGGTGGGCTGACATGCCTTGTATTGTGGGCCAGTCAGGCATGTTTTTCCTATGCCTGATTAGGACTACATTTGCGTGTCTCGCACGCTTCGCGTACTCGCTTGCGGTGGGCCGGCCTGGAGCCAAAATGCCTGGGTGTTTTTTTTTTTGTCCTAGTCCAGCCCTGATTGGAATGTGGAGTCAGGTTAAAGTGCATTTAAGCTGCATTGCTTTTTAACAACTAATTTGTTTCTGACTCACATTTGCTAATTGCAACAGAGAAACTGGTGAGGTCAAAGGATATCCATACAGTGTTTCCATTTAATCTGATTCTGCTGTTTCACCACCAGTGCTCTGTACATTGTTGATATTACAGATAGAGCATGCTCTTTTAGCTTGGTTTAGCCTAGCATGCTTTGATCTTTAGAGCCTGTTATTTTCTGAGTTGAAAAAAAGTTGAATGGGGCATACATACATCATCAAACCCATGAACAATAGCACAGAGAGGCATGGGCATATGTTATTTTAACTACCATATCTAATATCAAACCAATTCACATCAACCTCCTAGTGGTGATTACATGTAGAAAAATGTGCTATTTCTTGTGCACTCTGTTATTTCCCTCCTGGCATCACAAAGTGCCGAAGTGTATCAACACAAGCGTTAAATATAGCAACGCATTTACCGATGTTGGCAGTCCAAAGTATTACGATATATATTTACAATCAAGCATTATTACATAAAACAGGAAATAACTGCTGTGGTTTGTTTGTGATAGTTTTTAAATTCAGAAATACAAATTATGAAGGAACAAAAACCCATTCTTTGTGTGAGCAAACCTTAAAAAAGTGTCAAATGAGCTATTATAACTTTAATGTTGTGATAATTGTTGTTGTGATAATTGTTCAATCACAGTTAAAGACATGTTTAATTGCAGTATGAGCGGTATTTTGTTTCTTGGTCTTTAAGGGTGTGAAGAGCAGTGTTGAAATGAACTGAAGCTACACAAAGTAAGTGACAACATTTTGAGCGTCAACCAACATGATGGCAAAACCTCAGATGATAAGGCCCAGGTGGAAAATAGCCGGAATTAACCTTTAACACATGTCACGAACCTCTAGAGTCTAGACAACTTCAGAGGAGCAGTGGAGAGAGGAAGCATGACTTTAAGCTGGCCTGACATGGTGGTTGTTAGAACTCTGCCATCAGGTGGATCAAGAAAACAGCACCTGTTGGGTGAACATCATTACTTCCGTGGGATCAAGGAATGTGCCTTAGCACTCGTCACAAACATTTAGTGTGTACCTTCCCCCTTATAGGTGTACTGCCAGCCATATTTGTATGAAGTGGTCATCACAGTACCTAATGGCCATCAACCCCACAGGGCTGTCAACCCACATAACCTGGGGACAGAGGTAGTGCTATGTCAATTTCAAAGATTGACTGGCTTCTCAATCTGTGGGTCTGTACTGTATTTTACAGACTACAGAATTTGACACATTAGCCAAGTAGACAATTTATTGTTTTAACGACCTCCTGCGCATGGAAATTTCCAGACATCACTCTGTATTATCCGGTTTGATGTGTACTGTCTGTTTGCTAACCTGTTTGCCCTGGGCAGATGACAGGTTTTCAACACACGTAGGTGTTTATGGAGGATAATAACTGCTAATGCAATATCTACTTTAGCCAGCAATAATGAGTAAAGTTAACTGCAAGAGAAAGGCATACACAGAGTGAGCTTATGACACTTTATTTTCTTCTGGTAGCTCTGGTAATTAGAGATATGTGGTGATTATGTTATGTGGTGGAGGCGTGTGAGACTCGGCTGTGAGGAGACGTTTGGATGGCTGTATGGCCTGCTACTGTGATGCCCTGAGGAAAGCTCGCAGATCTCTCAGCGACAGCACTTTGCGAGCACTTGCACAGCTGATGAGTTGTAATTATGTTTTAATTATTTCTGTAGGGCATCATTCTCTTCCAATGTGAAACCCGCTCCCCCCCCTCCCCCGCCGCAAATTAAGACATTCAGTATTTTGAAAACATTTGGTGATGAAACTCTGCTATGCAGTCCACTAATTACCGCAGAGCCTTGTGTCAGCACCCATAGTGAGCAGCTTTGATGTCTACTGCCCAGGATGATAATCAAGGGCACAGATCGCATGTGATTGGCTGTAATTGGGACAAGTTGTTTAAAAAAAGGGCACCACATGACTTTGACGGCTGCTTTGCACAGCCACTGCTCCGAGATACTACCCCCCCTCTCCCCCATCCTGTGCCCACGGGTGAGGAAGCCTTGTCACTTATTAAGGAGACTGTTGCCATGAAGTGACAGATGTCCTGATGCGATCTGTCTGCATCTTTGGCCTCCATCTGTCTTGTTAGTACACACAGTTAAGGATGGTGTGAGGAGAGAACTGTTGTTCTTTCATATATGTTAAATGTATTGGAAACCCTGTTCCTCAGTGATGTGGGCTCAAACTAGCTCCCCTGGCGCTCCCTTAACAACAATCTATTTCTTCAGGGTCTCTCCACCGCCTCTGCCAGTTCTGCAGGTCCTGATGTTTAGGGCTGAGTGCCATTGAAGCATTTTTGCTCTGCTTTGCTCCCTGCTTGGCAGAGAAAGATTATGGCTTGGGTCCTGGGGGGTGTATACCACCCTCTCTCGTCCTCACACACCCTCCCTCTCCACCCATCCTCTGAGATTCAAATCCTTTTAGCTTCTTCCTCAGGTAAAATTGCCAAGGACCTTGTGAGCCCTGGGTTCCCCTGGAGGTAAAATCTATAATGGAGTTTTGATTTGAGCAAGAACGGCCTTGAAAATGGACTACTTTAACTAGGTAGCTGCCTCGCTGAAGGTCAACAGTACTCCAGGTGGACACAACATGCCACAACAGTGCTGGAAAAAGGCAGAACAAAGAAACAGTTTTACTCAAAAGAATGACCTGTAGACACTGATGTAAATACAAAATAAATAAAAGGAGATGGATTGCTTCTTAATTTTAAATGTTTCAAACTGAATTATTCGACATCACTTAAAATCACAGTAGGTCAGGGTTTTTCTGTTGGCAGAAACATCTCATGTTTATACTGCTGTCCTTCATAGTTTGATTATGTGGTCATATGTGTCAAAGACATGAACAATTATCAGGAAATAAAATGGCAAAGGACTTGAAATTGTCAGGAAACAGTCGATCAGTATGTAGTTGGTCAGCAAAGCTTTTTGCTACTCTGACTAAAAGATAGAGGGCACCATAACCTTAGTTTTGGAAAAGCGGCAGTGGCTAAAACATCAACACAGGATTTGAAGCACATCTGCGTAATTCTAGTCTTAAATGCAGTAAATGGATATTTTATTTTGCATGGAATAGTTATGACATGCATTGCTTTTATTAATAACAACAATAACAACAACAGTAACAATAATAATGACAATGACAACAATACCAATAATAATACATTTATATTAGTATTACTAGTTTCATTTTCATCATTACTATAAGCTAAGCAGTCATAGTGGTATTATTAATAATGCCGTTATTATTCTGTTTTATTCTTTTTGTGTTTTGAATTATTTTGTTTGATTAGATGCCTTTATGATTCATCAATCAATGGCTTTTTCTTTATATTTTGCCATCATTTTCAGCTAATAAGAAGCATTTGACATACAGTACGCTTTATCACAACACCAGATGTACCAGGCTGTTTGAAGAGTGACATAATTAGAAATTTCACACAAATATGGTTCATTACCACTTTATTGATGTATCCTCTGCTGACTTTCAATTATTCATCAGCCACTCAAAAAAAACTGTTTGCTCTGCCTCAATTTATGCTCAATATCAACAGAAATCACATTCCTGCTGCAGCTATAATCTTAGTTAATCATCATCATTTAATGCACTTAGCATCAGTGTTTTAAATTCAAATGAAACACTTGTGTAAAAGCAATTGCCGTCTGCCCTAGTTCTCATCGATGGTGGGTTTGTCAAAATGATGCAATTGGTCATTACCTCACATCAGACGCCTCTGAGACATAATTCTGCCTGACAGTTGGATTCTGGCTTTGACAGCCTCAAACTTGTTGAGTTTTCTCTAAATACTTGCCATTGCAATGAGTTAAACATCCCCCGGAGGCACCGCAGAGTTTTCCTTTTGAACAAACACCCGTGGGACACCAAGCTGGGACTGCACAAGGAACTGGAGGTCTTATGGAGAGGGCTGTTTGGGTTTATCTAATGGTACAATGGGTAATTTCTTCTGCCACTGCAGAGAGAGAGAAGAGAGGGGGGAAAGAGAGAAGGGAGTATGTTTAAGAGAGAATCTTTATCTGGGCTTAATTTCCCATGCTCAAGCAGAGTGGAGGATTTTTCTCCTGTACAGATCTCTTTGTCAGATCCTACCTACCCATGGAAGACCCAGGGGCACTCTAAGAACATACGCATCACCTAGATTTGCCTTCCAGCCCACTTCTCTCCAGCGATTGCACCCTCTCCCCGCTGGCTTCTTTGTGTAGAGAAGACGAGCGAGCATTTTGGAAATCAAATCTCACTTTGTCGGCATAAAACTGGAGCAGACTTCAATTTGAATAGATTTATTACTACATAATTGTTCTGAGCACATACATGAACAAAACCCTCGTCTTCTTCACTTTCCCCTAGTTGCGATGCAAAGTAGCACTGAATGGGAAGCGCCGTGTCTCACAGAGTGCCCCTCCCTAACGGTACCATCGAGAATGGAAAAAAGGAAATCTCATATTCCACTGAAAGCTCAGTATGTCTACTGAATGGGAAAACAACAATAGCCAAGCGTCTGATCATGAGCTACAAACATTCCGATGTGAAGCCTCGCGATCCGCCAGGATCTCCACCTGTCAGCGATAGCAGTTATACTCATTACGGTCTCATTAGTTTTCACACGCTGCTGTTTGGAGTCTCACGACACCCGGAGGGGCCCCGGGCCCTTGGAACGCAGCGTGTCTGGTCTCTGATGGCCGGGCCACTTTGCAAGGGAGAATTCAGGCAGGTGCGTTAGGTAGTCATCATTGTCAAAGAGGAGTGCACAACACTGCTGGGACAAAGGAAGGTGCCAGTGAAAACACGAGGTGAGCGGAACAGGCTGAGGTGAAGATGGGGGGAGGGGATGGGAGGCTGAAAAGAGTCCCCCAGCACCCTGCCAGTGATGACCAGAGTGTCCATCAGCGAGGTCTCGCGGGTGCCCACTGAAACAGCAGTGCTGGCAGAAGGAAAAAAACACCCACCCTGGGAAAGTGCTTTTTCTCCCGCCAGACGTGGAGTGATGGATTGGGCCGGCCAGTGCACACAATGCATTTGTGAAGAGAGGAGAGAGGGGGGAAAAACACACACACACAAGGTCTGTCAGAAAAACACTTCCACTTTACTCCTATATGGCACTAAAATATTAAACACTTCGATATTTATTTCATTATTCCAGACATTGGATGTGAGAATGGACATACACACAAATGGAAGGATACAAACAAAAGATTTAAAGTCACACGCATTGCATGGTTTGAAGTCGACAAAGAAATGCCCAGATGAATATTTCAGCACGGTTGCCATATTTCCTCCATGGCAAAAGACCATGTAAACTTCTACTAAGCTTTTTCGGATGGGCTCGGAGGTCCTCGGAAACTTTGGAGTAGTTTCCCTTCCGTGAGGCCAGGTTCAGGTTCTCTTCCTGAGAGATATCTGTACCTGTTCGCCCCAAGAGTCACCAGTATTGACTAAACTCACTGCATCCTCTCAAACCCGTCGCTATTTCCTTTGAAGGCAAAACTCATCCTTGATATCTGCCAACAGCTTACTTACTAGGGATTTCTTAGTTTCATCTAGGTTGTATTAATTAGGCCTAATGCATGCTTTTCGTTCTTAAATTAGCCCTCTGAGGAGCTATAACTCAAATTCCCCTATTTATGGAAGTAATAGGTTGGGAAAAAAATGCTAAACTGAAATAATTATGCAGTCCAACACTTTGCTTTGAGAATAAACTGCAAGAAACCTGATGAAATATGAATGTGCGTTGGGTGCAAAGATAGTTAAATATTTACAAACCTGTGTTAGTCTACAACCCCAGTAAAGATGCTATTCAACTGCAATAATTGCTTTACTGCAAAACTCTGCACTTGATTCATGGATTCCTCGTGTGCTGCACAAGTTCAGGGCGCTTTTCTTCTTTTTAAGGCAGACAATAGAAAATAATCTCTGTAACAATGCCGGTATACCCCGGCGCAGGAGTGTATACATTCCATTTTTCTATTGAATATAATCAGGCAGGTACTTGCATGTTAAGCAGCACCCCATATTGCAGATAGGAGAGGGCACACTGCAGCACAGCCCATAAAGAAGACGGTGAGGGAGCCCCCTTAGGGACTGATCTTATATCAGGAGACTGCATATTTCTACGCTAAAGAGGCTATTCAAACCCACCAACGCTTGAATTATTAAAGACACTGTATGTTTTTCAAAGCCTTGATTTAGCTTTTCTAGGGGGTGGGGTGTGTGTGCTGTGTTGGTAGTGGTGTGGCAAGGGTAGGGGATAGTGAGGGGAGGGGGGGTGGGCTAGTAGGCTATCAAAGTCGAAAGCTGGATTGTTTCTGTTTCCACCCGTCCCACCGTTCGCCTCGTCTGCTAAAATGGCCTTTTACTTTCTAAGCATGCTTTTACTGCCTTTGAAGGGTTATTTTTGTTGATGAAAAGGATACGCCGCCGTGGTAAAGTGAACCCCGGCTATTCTCGCAACGTTGTCTAATACTTCCCCTCAGTTTGGCTTATAAATTTATCATCAGTAAAGTATACCAGTGGCCTCATGCCTTCGTACAGGCTTCAAGCTAAGTGGCAATGTTGAGTAAAGAGAGAGTGAGTGAGTGAGTGAGCGAGTGAGTGAGTGAGTGAGTGAGTGAGTGAGTGAGTGAGTGAGTGAGTGAGTCAGTGAGTGAGTGAGTGAGTGAGTAAGCAAGCAAGGGGAGCAGGAAGAGTGAAAAACAGAGATGAGATGAAACAAGAAAGAAGGATAGAAATAAAGAGGGCAGTTTAACAGTGGTTGATCCCATTCTGGAGTGGAGGAGTCTGTGCTCAAGGTTTTAAGACGTTAAAAGTCCTAAATTGGCTTTATCGATGACTCTCTTGATTCCGAGATACAGTACAGAGGCCTCACTTGTTAACAACTTGTATGTTAATGACTTGTATTAGAACTGATCAATCTACTTTGGATGCAAGCGTTTCCCATCGCTTTGAAGTGAACGCATTGATTGGTGAGAATATAAAAGAATTAAACAATTGGTCCTCCTAAGTGCTGAGTGGAGGTGTCTGTTATAGCAAGCTGCCTTTCCATTCAATTAATAGATCGCGAAACAACATGACCATCACCACCGGCACAACAAAGACGGCCGTACTGCCAGTGCAAAATCTTCTCAGTCATACATATGCTGAGGTTTATTTACACGTTTTTTGTTTTTGCTTGCAATCATTCTCCTCACCTTACTGCACTTTACATATTTTAATTCCCCCCCATTATCCTTCCATATTACAAAATACAACTAATCTGAGAGCTACAGTAGATGATCCAGATACGCGAGCAAATGAAATGTTTTTTGAAACCTGGCATACTGTACGTGGCGTTAACAACATCAGATCTTGTACATTTCAAATTGTTATTTTTGCACACACACACACCCCCCTGCATGACACCATACCCTCCCCCCCGACACACAAACACACACCATACCACCCACTGATGCCACCCCTGCTCTCAACTCCCCATATTTTAGTAGTAGTCTACAAAAAATTGGGATGCTGTTTATGGATGCTATTCCAGGTGGAATATTGTTGGTGTATTGCCCACAGAACAGATGTCTCTCCTGAATTAGTTACCTCAGAATCCTCCCTGAATACCAAATGGGGGGAAATATACAGTGGAAGTTGTGCACACGGGCCTATATGCAGAGTGGCATGCAAAGCAATGGCATTTATCAGCGTTTCATGGCATGTAGTATATGGATCTAGAAGTTGGATGTTTTATTGATTTATTTGCTACAAGGATAATAGGATCATAGATAAACAACACTACAAATAGATGCTGTGGTTGCTGACACCAACAAGATAGTTGGGATTTGAATGATCATCAGGAAAGCGAGGCCTTGGTTCCCAAACCATAATAATAAGCAGGATGACATTGCCAGCCTCCTAAGTTGTTAGCTGCAGTGACACGGATTATTGCTAGAGACTTCTTCCCTATGCGATCACTATTACATCATTTCCTCTCTAAAAGTGGGAGGGCATGAAAACAAGCCCAACGCACGTGCGCTCTCCCCCTTTGGCCAGCCACATGGCCCAGTTGATAGTGGGATGCTTGACAAAGCAGGGTAATTAAAGCAATAGTGCCGGGCGGCTTTCATTGATAAAGATTGGAGGCGATGCACCTCTGTGGTGTGTCAGCAGCAGAGAGCGCGCGTCCCCTGGATCCCTCACTCGCCTTTCATCTCCCCCACTCAGCCATGAAAAATTCATCCAAGACCTCCAGAAATATTTATTGTAAAATCTTAGGGAGAAGTGGTCCCACTGAAAAATTCATGGCCTTATTCGCCTCCAACAGCTGTGGACCCCTTAATTAATTTGATTGCTCACATTACACAATAAATTCATTTATACAATATTTATATCTCCTTTTTTCCAACTGGGTCTAATCAAACAGACATACATACAAGGCTAGTTTTCCCCCCTTTTCCTTTTTTACATACTCGACAATAGTATATATCCCTTTCATAAGGGAAAATTCAAATAGGCTTTCATGAAAATACTCTTTCCTCTCACACAATATCAATGTGTGGAAGACACTATAGACTTTATGTTGTGTGGAAGACAACTATAGACCTTATGTTGTGTGGAAGACACTATAGACTTTATCTGTGGAAGAGACTATAGACTTTATGTTGTGTGGAAGACACTATAGACTTTATGTGTGGAAGAGACTATAGACTTTATGTGTGGAAGAGACTATAGACTTTATGTTGTGTGGAAGACACTATAGACATTATGTGTGGAAGACACTATAGACTTTATATGTGTGGAAGACACTATAGACTTAATCTGTGGAAGACACTATAGACTTTATGTTGTGTGGAAGATAACTATAGACCTTATGTTGTGTGGAAGACACTATAGACTTTATGTTGTGTGGAAGACATTATAGACTTAGTGTGTGGAAGACACTATAGACTTTATGTGTGGAAGACACTATAGACTTTATGTGTGGAAGACACTATAGACTTTATGTGGTGTGGAAGACATTATAGACTTTATGTGTGGAAGACACTATAGACTTTATGTGTGGAAGACACTATATACTTTATGTGTGGAAGACACTATATACTTTATGTGTGGAAGACACTATAGACTATGTGTGGAAGACACTATAGACTTTATGTGTGGAAGACACTATAGACTTTATGTGTGGAAGACACTATATACTTTATGTGTGGAAGACACTAGACTTTATGTGTGGAAGACACTATAGACTTTATGTGTGGAAGACACTAGACTTTATGTGTGGAAGACACTATAGACTTTATGTTGTGTGGAAGACACTATATACTTTATGTGTGGAAGACACTATAGACTGTGTGTGGAAGACACTATATACTTTATGTGTGGAAGACACTATAGACTTTATGTTGTGTGGAAGACACTATATACTTTATGTTGTGTGGAAGACACTATATACGTTATGTTGTGTGGAAGACACTATATACTTTATGTGTGGAAGACACTATAGATTTTATGTGTGGAAACACTATAGACTTTATGTTGTGTGGAAGACACTATAGACTTTATGTTGTGTGGAAGACACTACTTTGTGTGGAAGACACTATAGACTTTATATTGTGTGGAAGACACTATAGACTTTATGTGTGGAAGACACTATAGACTTTATGTTGTGTGGAAGACACTATAGACTTTATGTTGTGTGGAAGACACTATAGACTTTATGTTGTGTGGAAGACACTACTTTGTGTGGAAGACACTATAGACTTTATATTGTGTGGAAGACACTATATACTTTATGTTGTGTGGAAGACACTATATACTTTATATTGTGTGGAAGACACTATAGACTTTATGTTGTGTGGAAGACACTATATACTTTATGTGTGGAAGACACTATAGACTTTATGTTGTGTGGAAGACACTATATACTTTATGTTGTGTGGAAGACACTATAGACTTTATGTTGTGTGGAAGACACTATAGACTTTATGTTGTGTGGAAGACACTATAGACTTTATGTTGTGTGGAAGACACTATAGACTTTATGTTGTGTGGAAGACACTATATACTTTATGTGTGGAAGACACTATATACTTTATTTGTGGAAGACACTATATACTTTATGTGTGGAAGACACTATATACTTTATGTTGTGTGGAAGACACTATAGACTTTATGTTGTGTGGAAGATACTATAGACTTTGTTGTGTGGAAGACACTATAGACTTTATGTGTGGAAGACACTATAGACTTTATGTTGTGTGGAATACACTATATACGTTATGTTGTGTGGAATACACTATATACTTTATGTTGTGTGGAAGACACTATAGACTTTATGTTGTGTGGAAGACACTATATACTTTATGTGTGGAAGACACTATATACTTTATGTGTGGAAGACACTATATACTTTATGTGTGGAAGACACTATATACTTTATGTTGTGTGGAAGACACTGTATAGACTGTGCGGAAGACACTATATATTATGTGTGGAAGACACTATAGACTTTATGTATGGAAGACACTAGACTTTATGTTGTGTGGAAGACACTATAGACTTTATGTATGGAAGACACTAGACTTTATGTTGTGTGGAAGAGACTTTATGTGTGAAACTAGAAAACGTAAAGCTTCAGCAGATATTGGTTTTATCTCGATATACACATATTTTATGAAATTACTTGTAGAACCTAACTCATCCGAAATGAAGACTTCCAAACTATATAAATGATTGCTGTGGCATAATAAGCAAACACTGGTTTGAAAATATATATAAATTCTGTGTCATGTTTTTCCTTTTGTATCTTAAGCATTTAAACATAATTTAAATGTGTTTTTTCTAAATACAGTTACTGTACATGACTTTCTATATTTGCATATTTTTTTTATTATTCTTATTAACTTTACAGCTTCACCCAAAAAGTTCAGGTTCCTTCAGCTTGTCAGAAACATTGAAATAAAAATGCACACGTTGTAGCTCCCAAAGCTTCCAAAGTGAATCCAAATCACTTTCCAGAGTCTGTATTTTCCCCCTGTTTATATTACGAATCATTGTGATAATTTGTTTGGAGTTGGAATTTGGGCATAAGGGGAAAAAAATCCTAAATGATGATATCCTGGAGGGTCAGGTAACAGCGCATGACTCAAAACTAATTTCATGGAAGCCTTGACAGCTAACAGCTCCACATGACAGGTGTCTTCCTTAAATATGTAATCATAGTGTGAGGAACCATGCTGTGCCTACCGACAACAGTTTTTAGAATGATGGTATATCGCAGATTGCTGAGGATGTTTTTGATGCACTTTTGAATTGCAGGGGATGTCAATGGGAGCAGCATGATGAACACAACCTGCTAATAAAATACTAACTTCTAAGATGGCTGAAATTTGCAGTTATAATATAAGGTGTTACCGAATTCTAGTACATGCAAGGTAATAGGGCCTATCAGACAATTCATTAGCCATGTACCCAGGTATTCAGTCTTGCTGCCCACTGAGATTTGGTACCGATCCAGTCCTGCACCAGATGTAAGCCTGAGGGGAGTGCTGGGTCAGGGTTAATGGCTATAGCATAGTAGCATGTTCAGCTCTGTTGAAGTCCACCCTCTCACCCTGCCAACAGGGCTACGGGGTCAGTGGGGACATTAGTCTCAGCCCTATTCTTCATTAGCCTTGCTAATTACAGGGCTCCTCTACAGGGATGGCAGCTCATGCCTGGATCGTGCCTGGCGCTCTTCTGCCTCCTGTCTTTACCTTACGCCACCATGGGCCCTGCCATATGCTGAGCCTCGGCTGGCAAAGCTCCTAAAACACAGCCGTATCCTTCCATCTTTTCCTGCCGTGTTTCTTCTTCTGCAGATTTGGGTCGTTTGCTCAAGTCGACATGTACAGTATTATCGCTCATGAGGTCATGATCACATAACAGATCTATCTCGCCATGCTCCAATCTATTGGTTTGAATCTGAACCACCAGTGGTTCACACCAATCAGTGTCCAGAGGCAGCTAGGCAGGCTTTCAGTGTGACGCCAGCGAGAGCGAGTCTGTGATAGACAGATGGTTAATCTAATCTGTTAGATGTTATGATATTTCGGATGTTCCCTCCGTGATGATGCCAATTGTTGACGACTTTGTGATTACACATCACTACATGACTATGTCACTTCACGGTGGTGATGTCATAAATCATCGATGAAGTCATACAGTTCTAGAAGGCTCTGCTTGGTGGCCAGGTCACTACTAGTGATGTCATATCTCACTGATGATGTCATAACACACTGTGATGTCATATTCGGGACCTATAAGAGTTGGCTCTGCTAGCCTGCAGTCGTTCATACATTAATCTCACGGCGACCTTCTGCAACAGTTCCCAATTTCCAACCTTGCCGTTTCCAGCTACCAAGTGCTCAGCTTTCCCAGTTCTCCAAGTGTTTCTTGGCCACCAAGTGTCTGCACGTAAACCCACTTGTCTGCCGCCTAACACAATCCCCTGCCAGGCTTTTTGGGGGGAAAGTGCCTGTCCTTTGAAACGGTTTCCCGAGCGTCTCGTTCCCAAATGGCTATGAGAAAACAAAGCATCTGGTAGCGTCAGGTTAATACAGTATATCCACGTGCCCAACATCTCTTACTGGACTCTGACCGACATGGAGCCCTAGAATGTGGCGCATTAGCAGGCCCTATTTTCTGCTATGAGGAAAGACTCTTACGGGTCCTTTGCACCGTTATCGATAGAACGCTGGCCTGTGACATTGCCTTTGGCCCCCAATCTTGTGTTGTTGCTGCGTGTGAGACACCTGTCCCGGTGCTACGCTGTGCTGAGGAGCAGCGCTGCCTGCTGCGCCTGGGTCACTATGATGATTGCTTCCTGACCTCGGCCGGCTCTCCATTACATCCATAATGAAACCTTCACTTCCTGTCCAGACGCCTCTAAATGGTGAAAGGTGGCTGGCCGTCTGTCTGTCCCTTTGATTTCACTTGGTCGCTGGCATTTGATCCTTAACGTGTTTCTTCTTCTCAGAGCACCTCTGGGACCTGCCGTCACGCCACAGTAGCTGGTCAGAATGCCTTGGTCCTCCTACATTCATCTCCGGCCTTTTCTGCAGCACTTTGATGAGGCTCAGTGACGAGGATGGACCTTTAAGACAACCTCATCTCACATGACAGAAGCCTGTGGCCTTCATGTGGAAAGCTGACCTACTGTAGCTATCATTCAAAGACTCTTCTAATTCTGTACAGCGACTATAACTGCAGTAGGATTTATCAGAAGTCTTTTATCAACCAACAAATTAATTAATCTATATGGTCCACCAAAGGAACAACATTCCAGTCATAAAATACAGTTAATATGTCTATTTAGTGAAATATGTAGACAGCGGGTCATTTTCTAATGCAGGTGTGTTGTTTTCCTGTGCTTTTGGAGATGGGGGGAATAGAGAGGAGTGGTTAGAAGAAGTGAGGAAGTGGAAAGGGGAGCTTCTGAGCGGCACAGAGGTCCCATCCCATAAGTTCTCTGCAGATAGGCCTGTCTGAAAAGTCCCATTGATCAGCAGCGAGTCTCTTGTTCAGCACTAACCGCTATACCTCATCCCAATTGTCACCAAGCCATCAAGATCAAATCCCGCTCCGAGATGGCAGGCCTGAGAGTGCCTCTCCCTCTTATACCCTACAACCCCAATAGACAAGGGAGCCATAGAGAGAGAGCCCAGTAGAACACTGGAACTGCTGCCACATCTTTGGCAACCATTACTGCCTTTTTTGTGACACGGTTTTTGATATGTCACCTTGTGATCTGATGCGGGCTTTTGCTGGTCTTGCCTCAAGGGGTCGGGGGTAGGCTGCGCTTGCAGAAAAGTCGCGAGAGAAAACGAGCACTTTGCATTCAATTGCTCCCGATTTGGTACTTCTCCCTTTCCCGCATGTGAAGAAGAGAGCAGACAAACAGATATCCAGAGGAGCCTCCTCTCCTTTTTCATCCCCATTGTCAAGTTAATTTACAGCAGCTTCCTGCTGGATGCAGGATGCCATGTGAGTTATTGATTATGTTCCTCCGCTCTCTCTCAGAGCCGTCATTCTGAGGCTTGATGGAACAATAAGGGAGGGCTCGGCCCCAGAGGAGCGGCATGTACAACTCGCTACACGCCGCTTTACACCCGCAGCCGCTGTCGGGAACATACAGCAGAATTCAATTTACACCACTTTTAGACAAATGTAAACATGCCGCACGCAACAAGCAAGTGCACATCTCAGAAGTGTGGGGTCACCAAACGCAAGCAGCCAAGAATGTGATTTGACTTCCACTAAAGGATGTGTGAATAAGAAAGGAATATATATTATGTTTAGAAAATAAATAAATTCTCAACAATTGCTGTGAAAACACATTTTTATTGGTTTAATGTTTGTTTTTTTATCCTAAAAAGAATTATGTGGGGGGGAAAAGCCAATTCGATACCAAATAATATGGCTACAATAAAACCATCAACACATTGATGTGAGATGTGGAAGCATCACAGATTTTCTTTTGAATTGTGTCTTTAATTTGAAGATAAGCGAATTAATTATTTGCTGGGAGAGAGAGGGGGGGGAGAGAGAGAGTGTGTGAGAGAGAGAGAGAGGGGGGAGAGAGAGAGAGAGAGAGAGTGTGTGTGTGTGTGTGTGTGTGTGTGTGAGAGTGAGAGAGAGAGTGAGAGAGAGTCCAGGGCAGTGTGAAGCAGAGTTTGTGAGGGAAGTGAGGAGGAGTGATCTCTGTGGAACCCTGTCAGAATGTCAAAAAGCCTTCCTGACTCAACTAATCCCCTGGCCTATGAAGGAATCCCTAGCTCCTGTGATGAACGTTCTAATGAACATGCACAAAGACAGCAGTGAAGTAGGTCACAATAACGCTTCTTAGGCAGTTTGATAGACTTTTGTCCTCTGATGTCATGTAGATTAACAAAATATTTGGCAACTCCCCAGAGCCAAACATTTAACTAGAACATTAGGGCAAATAAAACACTTAGCCTTGTGTCCTTAACTGTTTTAATCACTCATCTGCCTCTTAACTTGAGCTATTACCTGAAAACAGATGGGACCTGGAGTGGAATTTTTCTAACTATAAAATTAAAAAACTGTTGAAACAAAGCAAAACAATCTCATACTAAAATATAAAAAGGGTGTTTCACATAAGTTCTACAGCAAATATGTATTTCTTATGTGCTCTTGTATGTGTATGCATGTTCATTTATATTTCAAATTGATTACAGTAGGCCAATTCTTTTCATCTTATCTGCTTGCTATCTACGCACCCCTTCACGACTGTATAGCACTTCTCATCCTGTGGTTTGGATCAGTGTTTGCTAACAATTGGCTCAATCGTTTTTTTTATACTGTCATCAAAAGAAAATCAAACAGAGGGATTGTTGCTTTTGATGTGAACCGATTAAACTATCAAAGATTTTAATTGTTTCTAAAACGCTTTCAGATCTTTAGTATTCCCTTTGCTGAGACTGTCCTCCATCTGTCTCCCAAATGCTGTACCATGAAGGGGATGCAACACACACACACACACACACACACACACACACACACACACACACACACAAGCCTAAAGCGCAGACAAAATAAGTTATTATTCATTGGGGGAAAGTTCTGGTACTGTACTTAGTCTGAAAATGGATTCACTGTGAATGTATTTAGTATCATCATGATCATCATCATCATCATCATAATTAAAAGGGGGCAGCCTCTGTTCTCGGTTAAAATTTTTGTCCGACTGATGATGTCATAGGCATTGTGACATCATCAGTGGTGTCATAAGATGGCAAGTGGGCAATCTCTGTTCTCTGTTTAAATGTGTGTCCCACTGATGATGTCATAGACATTGTGACATCATTGTGATGTCATCAGTGAGTGATGTCATCAGTGATGCAAAGTTGGGCAATTGTGTGCTGTGCATGCCAATAGAGCAGGCGAGGCCACGTAGCAACCGAGGCCGTGCAGCGGCTGAGCTGCGTATGCCAGCTGCTGGGCCTAGGAATGGAGGGTGCGAGATGCCTAGTGAAGGAAATAGCCTCCATACATTCCTGTCACATGAGCACAGCAGTCAAATGTACATTCAATGTAAACTCTTATCTAACTCTGACTGTAAATTCATGTAAATCCACTGCCTATTTAACGTCTATTTAACTCAGTCTGTAAATCTCATGTAAATCCAACGTAAATTCATATTTATCATCCACAGAACACTTCACCACTCATGTACATAATTTGTATATATTGACTTGATTTGATTGCACTTGCAACCTTGCGATTGCCGTTAGTGATCTTCCTACTTCTTATCCCTGTATATTGATGTAACCGCTACGCTGCATACAGACACTAAGACAAATTCCTCGTATGTAACTTGCATACTGTGGCAATAAAAGTGATTCTGATTCTGATTCTGATGAAGTGCTTGAATTTGACCATCTACGTATTCCCTTGACTGTTACTGCCTAAACCACACATTACTTCTGTGTATTCACACTCACATGCAAATGCAATCAAACTAAATTTAGACAAATGTGTGTGTGTGTGGAGGGGTGGGGTGTCTTCACTTGTGTGAAAGTGTGATCAGATCTTGAGACTGACTAGAGGAGTATAGAAGCTTGGCTGATTGATCCCTCAAACCCTCCGATGGTCAGTATAATGTAGGTTAAATGTAATGTGGCTTAGACAGAAGAAGGAAAGATGTTTTTGGACATGTTACTGACTCAATATTAAAAATAGCGAGGAAGATGATGATGACAACAACCCGGGGATAACAGCCACCCTGTATCTACCTCTAGAAACAAAAGTTCCAAATTGGTGCATTTAGGCACGCAGAAGTTGCTGGAGTGGAGTGGGTAGAAGAGGCAGAAACTTTGCGCTGCCAGTAAGCTCTGACTCAGTGGGTCTTGGCCCCGGCTTCTACCTCAGTCTTTTATCTTCTCTTTGTTGGCGTGGCCGCATCAACTGCATCCCCCCCCCCCACCCCCAGTGTGCCCCCTCCCCCACGAAAAAGATTATTTACCCCCCCCCCCCCCCCCCCCCAAACCAACACCCCTTCTCCTTCTACTCTCCCTTGTTCCCTAGCCCTATGCTTAGCAAACATCAAAGGGACCTATCGTACCCCAATGGTTTAAATCTTTTAACAGGGAATAACAGCCGGAGTACATCCAGACCCCTGGCAGTCATGTCACTGCACCGCGTGTTCCCGCGCCGGGCGCCAGGGGAGCGGCTCTGGCCGGGTGGAGCTCTTTCTGCTGGTGCCTGTTCTCTCCGCAGGACCGTGGGGGGGGGGGGGAGCCCGGGCGGGGAGGGGCTGTGATCAGGGGCCAGGCCCAATTCTGTTTGAAATGGGAATGGGCTAATTTTCATGATGCTAGGGGAGGTCCCAGGTGCCACAGGATGCCAAGGGTCATCATTAGAAGACGGCTGCCTTAAAAAAGAAAAGAATAAAAAGGCAAAGCAGGCAATGTTTCTCTTTTATTATCGCGCTCCTCTCTCTGTTAAATTCATAAACATTAATGAAGAAAATTTATACAACCCACACGCTCCTTCTCCGAGGCCCCCACATCTTCATTTTTCGCCTTCTTTATCTGATTTCTTGTCTTTCTTTCCTATATCCCTTTTTACTTCACCCCCTTTTTCCTGTGCTGGTGTGTGTAAACAAACAAAATAGTCGCTGAAAACGTGGAGACGACCTAGCTTGAGATATGGGCGGGAAGGGGGGGGGGGGGGGGGGGCAGGGGGGTTCACATCTGATTTGAAATTCAGACGGATTCCATGATCAAAGGAGGCTCAATATCTCTCAGCTGTTCAAAGGGACTTGTATAAAACAAATGTGATGTGACCGAGTGTAGAGGAGCACTCATTAAGAGCTAAAGCAGATAATGACAGGTAAGATGGGGGAGATGCGCCATGCTCTAATTCTCTCCCCCCACTGAACAGACGTTTGTTTGCTTTTGCGCGTGTTTCTGTGTGTCTTCCTCGCGCCTGCGTTTTTGTTGCTTTTGATATTGATTAGGGAGGGAATAGGAGAAGAGCTACACGAGGCTTTCGCACACCGCTCTCTCCTGCTCCCTTTTGTCAGAGACAGCCCTCCAGTTCTCGCTGTTGTTCTGCGCCCTGCGCCGGCTCAGGGAGTTTGGCTTGCTTTGCACACAAAGTCACAGGGAGCTAAACGTCTCCCTTTAGGGTCTGCAGGGTAGAAACCAACCCATTGTTTTCTCTCGTGCGTCGCTGGAAGAGTGTGAATTTAACAGTCCCTCATCAAGGCCTACTATAGAGCAACTTCATCCATAGCACTAGCAGAAGTATGCATTCATCTAATTAGCCAACTGTATCTGCTCTAGAGAGAATGTGGGAATCTCAAGTGATATGCTCTTCAAAAATAATACGAGCTACATGTTCAAAGCTTAAATATAATGAGAGCACATGTAAATAACACCCATTTTTGAACCATGTCTTTATCATTATATACGCATCACACACATGTTTGATGCATCACGTTTGACGTTCTCTCATACGAGTCTGTTCTCTGTTTTGCCTCCTGACCTTGCAATGAGCAGCAGCAGCACACCGCTCCAATTGAGCTGGGCCAGTTTTGTAGTCTTTTTGTGCTTGGAGGAGTCATGAAATATTCAGGCTCAGTGTTTCCCTCAGACCAGGCTGGTGGCTGTGGCTTTGTTAGCCTGCATGGCCGCCCTCTCCGGTGTCTCACTACACACATATCACTCGTGTGGCCAGTGTCCGCTCCACACCTTGAACCACAGACTCAACTCTCAGTCTACTACTCCCTCCACACATAATGTGCCATTTTCTGCTTATCTTCACTGAATGTTTTGGCCCTATACTCAGTAGAACTCCCCAGCCCGTCGTACAATTCCTGCTAGCTCGTTGCTTGATGGTAGCATATCTTGTTGATATGGTTATTTCCAGCAGGTAAGGGTGTGGGATATAGCTCTATGTGGACTTTGTCAATTCATGACCAATGGCGAGGTCCTGCATTATACACTAAGCTGAGCAGGAGAGGCGGCTTGTTTTATTCACAACCTTGTGGATTCAAACAGATTGCTCAGACTGGGGAATTGAAGCAGATACTATCATACAGGTCCAAGACACGGAGAGGGAACAGGTAGGAATAAACTATGTATAAAAGCACTGGTAAGCTCCAGCCCCGGGCAAAGCTACATAGGCTACAATGTTACCCTCCCCAAAGCCACAATCAATTCTTGGCCTCACTGTATCCAAATGTTTCTTTTTGCTTGACTGAAATATAATGACACGACATCGTTCTGAGACACACTCGTAACCTTTACTCTCATTGGTATTATAGAACACCTTGGTCAGATTGACCTTGGTTAAAGTTGGGAGCTGATCAAATGTGAACAAGCTCTAAAAACCGGATGACACAAGTATAATTCACTCTTCATAACTTGAGAAATATGAAGGAATCGCACAATCTATTTGATCTATTGTTGAACTAGATGCATTGTATTACTAGATACCTTCATGACAACACATTTCAAAAGACGGCCTCAACATCACTTAAGATTTAAAATCTTGCATGTCAGAACTAACGGCTGTAACATATTACCGTCCTCTCGCCCCTCCATAAAATAATGCCACATCACACCCAAATATTACCATCTAATTCACATTCATAACATTGATGGCCTTCAAGCATAATCCTGGACTTATTTTCCTTGCGTCTGTCCATATCTGGAGTGCTAAAACACTGTTCCATGACTAAATCCTTTGTAAAAGGGCAGGCTGTATGTGGCGGTGTGTCCATCCTATGTAGAAACCCGGCTCTCTCCTGTGTGGAGCCTGACGCGCACTTAATCCTGCCTGACGAAGGGATGCGCTCTGTCAGTTAGCGGGGGCTTCACCGAGGCGGCGGGCGGCGCCGCGGCCCCAAATCCCACCCCCACCCCAATCTCTCCCTCAGCCTCCACCACTACATCCATAAGTATTACATTAACCCCAGTCATACCTGTCTGAAGAGCTGAACACAAGTAAATCAATGAGTGTGTGTCTCTGCCCATATGAGCTTCGGCTGTTTGTGTCTTTATGTGTGTGTGTGTGTGTGTGTGTGTGTGTGTGTGTGTGTGTGTGTGTGTGTGTGTGTGTGTGTGTGTGCGTGCGTGCGTGCGTGCGTGCGTGCAACTGTATCTCAACACATGGCTATTTGCCCATCCCTATACACTTTTTGCATTCTTTCTGCTGGCTCCTCATCAGCATGGAGATCATGGTGGTAAACAAGGTCTGAGCTGCTTATTAAAGTGCTTGGTGACTGGGAGTACGCCCCTCCGTCTTCGCCGCTTTACCTCGGGCTGCAGAGGCCTGTGCACGCTGCTGTCCCCCACAAAACAGCAAGGGGTCTGGGGGCGATGAGGGGCTTGAGGTGGGGGCGATGGGGGGTGTTTCACCTGCGTGAAGCCAGTCTTACCTTAGGGGTTTGAGGATAAAGGAATACATCATGCACATACACACACAAAATGCATATCCACATGTATAACACACAGTCTCACAATCTCATACACACACGCGGGCTATACGGTATCAAAATCATTTCTAACTGATAATCAGGCTTTTCATTAGATCTGTGCATTGCAGTCTTGCTACATAATGCATCTGTAAGTACAGCAGAATCTCCCACAGGAGCAGGCTGCGGACAGGCAGATGCACTGATTTATAGCCGCAATACATTACACTAACACCAGGGGGCAGTATGTGACTAAAAACATGCACAGCTGTGCCAATGCCTTGTAAGGCCTTGTGCACATTCTAAAAATTAATGAAAATTTAAAATCAAATTGATGTTCTCGTCTATAAAAGCAATTCTCACAGCAGACATCAGCAGCATTCGTACAAAACCATGTATATAGAGTGTGAATTTAAGAGCCTCTAAATAATAATATATTGTGTGATATGGCTACATAGTTCTTGCACACCTAGCATTATAGTACCTTGGCAGGATTAGTGGATACAGTCCCTTGTTTTCAGAGCATAGTTTTACAGCTACTCAGGCACAGTTGTATTATGAGATCCGCGGCTCAAAAAGTTAGCAGTCTTCAGGGGACAAGCACACAATGCAACTGTGCTTCAACAAGAAAAGGCTCAAATTGATTTAGAATTTGAAGAACCTAAGCAGTATGTGGGCTTCACCACATAGTTAGCCATAGCCATGGTCATGGTTAGTCTTCTGATCGACATACAATTAGGCTCATGTCCGGAAGTGCTGGGGAAAGAACTTTCACATGACAATCTCTCACGCCCATAATTGAAATGTGTCTTGCACGCACTCTTGCATAGACCCACCCAACGTATCTCACAGTCACCGCCACAAATCCCGTTTTACTATCCAGTCATGTGATAAGCTGGATTTCAGTATAAGCGTTCCATTTTGAGGAGCTTTATATTTCAGTGTGCATGTGTGTGGGGACGCACACGCGTGCACATTATTCCCATCATTTACATGGTGAAATCATGCTCATTGCTCGGCATGGATTGTTTTAAAAACAAGTCATCATAACGGCACAAAACATCTATTTAGGGTCTCATTTAAAATGCAGGTGGGGGCGTGGCCCCGGTGCTGACACATGCACTGGTCTATGAACAGAGTCAATTAGGAGCGGCTGCAGATTATTTGTTAATTAAATAGGGGCTAGCTTAGCCACAAAGGTACAGAGGCTCCCGCCTCACAGTGCAACACTAACAGCTGCCAGGCCTTGTTGTGCCTAGAGAGAGGGGGCTGTTCATTAAGCAGCGCTATCTCTCCTGGGCTTGTCCACCTACCTTGATCACGTTTGCATTAATAATGCATGGCCGAGTGCAGTAATACAACCATTACATTGGCTCCTCTTCTCAGCCTCTCGCTGGCAGCACTGCCACCACAACATAGGAGGGAAATTGTAATCTTTTTCTCCTTTATCCAGGGCTCCTCTTATATTGCCAGCGCAAAGAACACATTTCTGGTGTGTATACACACACCAAAATGGCTTTACCCTTTTCCTTTTTGGGGTCACTACACTTTGAAAACAATACACTAGACGTGGCTTCCAGCAGATGAAAGTTGGCCGTTTGGAGTCACAATCTGAAGAATGTTCATTCCTCTGCAATTTCGTATGTGCTGCGATATATTGTAGCAACTAAAGAACAAGAGGGTTTGTGAGTGTTGTCACAGAGTGACAAGGGTAGATAGAGAGAGGTGCCGACAGAGATGGGATGCTCAGACACAGACATGCCTTTCAAGATGGTCGGAATTCTGCAGGTGATCATGAATTTTAATGGTGGTGGGAATTGTTTAGGGGAGATTCCCTTAAATTATTGGGCTGGCCTGAGCAGAATAGATTGGAGAGATTTGCATAGATTTCAAATGTTCTTCGTATATTCAAAACACCTGTAATGAAATCTAAATGTGGCAACAGGGGGCTTTACATGGAAGAGGACCAAAACCGGCGAAAAGACAGAATTTCCAGGGATCACATTCTTGTTCAAATTCACAGAATATAGGTGTATAGGAGTACAGTATATCCAAACAGTCAATAGGAGGAATTGAACCAGTTGCAAAGCAGGCATGACGGCTTGCTACTTGGGTAAATAATATTACTTATTATTTCCAAATGTAACGCTCCTAAGCCTGAGCTCAGATTTCCATTTGGAAGCAAACATTAAGGAGATTCAGGAGCCATCCAAATGGCCAAGTAATTAATGTTAGCATGCACGCCCGAGACATTAGAATGTTAACAGTGTTGGAGCCATGTGATTCCGAATACAGAGTGAGGGCTTTATTACTACGGCCCAGACAGGGGGTGACATCCCTCCTAATTGGGGACATCAGAGTTCCTGCTGCCGCGTCTTATCCTCAGTTCAGATCGCTCCTTTTTTAATTTATTAACTTTTCCTTCTCCCCCCCTTTCTTTCTCTCCCTCCTTCTCCCCCCCCCCCCCCCCCCCCTTTCTCTCTCTCCCTCCTTATCACTGGGATCTGCTCTCATTAGCAGTCGGTTGCGGCCCCCCTCGTTTGCATTTCAAGTGGTGGCGCTGTGCAGGAGCAGCCCGGCGTTAGCGCCAGGCAAGGAGAGAGCAGGAGAGGAGAGGAGGCGAGAAGGCGAGAGGAAGAGCCACGGTACACAGCCCGTGCTTCATCACGCCACCGCATCATCCCCACATCTGGGGCCGTCTTTTTTTTCCCATGAGCACCAGCGTGTCATTAACAGGATTAATCTGGGCCCTAATTTCCTAATGATCGCTGTTTTAATGTATGTGAACGAGTGCAGTCTCTTGACTCATTACCGCCAATTTGCCTGAGACACACATAATCAGACTCTCTAACAACCCACCGACATTTATTTTTGCTAATATGATTCCTCCCCCCCCCCCCCCCCCCCCCCCACTGTGGATAGAGCAAACACAGTTTAGTTCTGGCTGAGTGGATTCCCAATCAGTGCTTAGTATATGCTTTACGCACAGTGAATGACATGCAAATGAGCAAAATCTCATTTGTCACTGCATGTATATAGTCTGCAGTTATTGTATCAATGCAGACATAGGCTATGTGTTTGCTTACATGATCAAGGACATTACCAGCTTTCCTAAAGAAACCAGGCTCTGACCTCTCCTACAAAGGTGTATAGGACTAGGAGTTGAATGTGTGAACAAAAGTATCAATGAGAAACACATTGCCAGTAGTATGCCTCTGAGCACATATGATACTGTTTGGAGCTTACTGAAGCATCACCACTAAGTGTACCACAAGGCGTCTTGAGTGGGGAAATGGGAGGGATTTTGTGGCTAGTGGTTTCACACCATCCTATAAACACACAGATGCATTCAAGCCCCAGGGCAGCTGCAGGGCAGGCCTGTGAAACCTGGCCATGGTGTCTTGGTTTAAGGGAAAAGTCTCAAGGATCTTCACCCAGGAGGATCCTCTGTGGCTTCTGTGACAGTTGACCTTTCACCTCTAGCATCCGCAGGGGTGAAAAAAGAGGTTCAAGTCCCATCTTTGCAGGTCAGCGCCCCCCATGTGATTTCATCAAACTGAATCTCAAAAGCAAATAAAGATGATCGAATTTCCTGATAATCTTATACGGGTAAATAATATTAGGATTGGAACATTGATGGCCTAAATTAAGGTATCCAATGCTGTTCACATTGCTTTTTGGAGAACATTAACATTTTGAGTCATCAGAAATGTCACTTTGTGTGTGTGGTCACCATTATCTTTCTTTATAATGCAGTTACTACATAGGCTACAAATCAATGGATGATTTCTCAACAATTAAGCATTACTGAATTAACTGTCATGCAAAACTGTAAAATGTAAGCATGCATCAATATTCATTTGGGTCATTCTGTATAAATATATACACTGGTGTCAATAGCTGCCCATGTGAGATCCTTACTTCCGATATTGCCTCCAATATACAGATTTCATATAACATTTCATATTTTTACCATGGTGCGCTAGCGGAGCCATGGTCATAAGGAGGAATGTTCGGGTGAGTCAGTCAGTCAGAAAGGGAAAGCAAGGTGTCGCTTTGTGGTCCTGTACAGGAACTGCACTTGTTTCCAAAGCAGTAGAGTTTAAAAGGAGATGGAGCTAACAGCTCAGGATAAAATTCAATCTGATCTTTTTACACTAACAAAGTACGGTAGTTAAACTAACATACAAATGCATTATATGGATACACTGTACTTAAATTAATAGATAATTAATAGATGATAATCTTATTCACATTACTGCAGCGGTAGCGGTACAAATCATTAATTCCTTGAGCGTGCAATGATTTGATACAAAGTATCATCTTGAATGTTGGACCAGAACACGGATGCCACCTACAGTGCAATACAGCACAAACACCCTCAAATCATGATGATTCTGCAACACGCTGCAATTAATTTCCAGACATTTGTATGTTTACACTGACATACATGCTCATGTCTGGAGAATCATTAGCAAATCCCCCCAGGCCTCTAAACTATGGCGTTTACATTACACAACTTTGCCACTGCGCTGCTGTACAGCTGCTCACTGCACATGTGAACTGTGTGCAAATGTAACCTGTCAACAGAGGGAGGCTAAATCCTTCTTCTCCAACCGCTGACACCCAGCTGCCAATGCAACACTCAGAACTCAATATTTGATTATTCGTGTAAAAGGCATTTAAACATAACCGACGTCTGATTTCATCTGTGACAAAATATTAATTAAAGACCTCTAAATGCCAGCTTGCTAATTGGTTTTGCACCTGCGTGCGAGGAGCAGATTTCATGATTAATATTACCCTCAACTCACCCCTCTATCCCATGTAAAAACTCCTGATACAAGTGGAGGAGTGCAGAGTAAATATTGAATGTGGGACTAAACTCCAGGCGCACACGGAAGAGCGGGGAAAGATGTGTGAGAGTTGAGAAAGTGTCCTAATTAAGAAGCTGTAATCAGGCTTGGTGCTCGGGGGGTCACTCCCTGGGTGTCATTTGTGATATTAAACCATGCTGTCCTCCTCCTTCTGTTTGTTGTGCTTCACTGGCTAGAGCTAATCCCTTTTAATATAGCCGCAAATATGCAAATGGCCGTTTCAATATACCAAACCTTCCATGGCTATCCTCTTTTAATTCAACACAAGGCGAGAGCAGGACCTTGTCATTCAAACTCCCTTTCCCCTCATAACAATTCTAATGTTTTCCCATTACACACAGTCCAACTAATTAAGGGGGAGTTTGTGTGGAGAGGGATTTGCCGCTCCCCAGAGACTGCAGGACATGGCTTTTCTACTTCTTAGGCTGGCCTGAGGCACATCGAGGGCTGTGCTGAGGGACATACAAAAAGAAAAGGGGGAAAAAAAAACGTTTGCTTACACACTTAATATCTTCACAAAATCATGTAAAAATGGAAATGCACATTCCAAACGACTTGGGTCCTTTCTGGACCAGCTCCCCAGGCAGAAGGCGAAGAAGCCACGTTGTCTACATGAGCAGTCCTGGAATGAAAGCTCAGCATCACTATCTGTGAATAGATTGCACAGTTTGTGCGTGGGGTTCCAAAGGCCAAGTACCCCACAATGAGATAGCAGCATTTATATCCTTGCCACACAATTCATAAATAATGGATGAGTGTGTAGATATCCAGCACCTTGTGCATCTACAGTACATGTCACCAGTGACTCCATGATGAGACCATAAAGGAGAGCTGAAGTGCTTTAAGGTCTACTCGGCGGAAGTCTCAGGATAAAGAGGGCTAAGAGAACCAAGGGACGGACTTGTGCCTGGAGGGAATACTAGAGGAAGAGAAACTCTGCTCTCCGCTGCTTAACCTCCCAACGAAAAGCAAGAACTCTGTTATCACCAACTGGTGGTGGGAGTAACACAAGCACAGGCTGAGTCTCTGTTAAACCCATGCCTCATTTCAATAATAGTGTCACGAATCCCGATAAATAGGCAAACACAATTCATAGCAAGAATTCAAAGCAGACCAGTCAATGATGTTTAGACCTGCAGGCGCTGCGTTGTTTAGGAAGTAGCTGGCTTATTCGTTCTGCTGTAGGGCACAAATAAGACCATTTGATAAGATTTTATCCCAGGGTCATCTGATGCCATTTTTGCTTTTAGATGTTTTATTACAGAAAGGGTGGAACCATGAGCAAAATAGTCATACATTCTGTCATTGTGTTAGGGATGGTGTTAAAGTGAAAATAATCCCCCTTTTTGCTCGGGGCCCCCTGGAACCCCCTCAAGGACCCCTGGGGGCCCCCGGACCCCACTTTGAGAACAACTGCAGTCGGGTGTGCGCGCGCTGTGCATTCGGCAGTGACTTGACATAACCTAACCCTATAGCTGTAACCTTACTGTAAAATGTAATCGGCTAACCGGATCATTACTGTTCAAATAGTGCTCTGTTTAATTACTTGTACATAGCATTACTTATACATAGCTATGAGGCCTGCCTGAATTCAATATTAGCTTCAATCTCGGTGAGACTTTAATAGGCACCATGCCTGACTTGACAGTTGCTTGAGGGTGTTACCCATAGCAGTGATGCAGGGCTGGGCTATGACCTGTTGTTAATAGTAGTCAGATGCATCCCTAGGCGTGAATGAGGTGAAAATGAGGAACGGATAGAAACGGCTGAGACCATGCATTCACTCTGTGTGTGTGTGTGTGTGTGTGTGTGTGTGTGTGTGTGTGTGTGTGTGTGTGTGTGTGTGTGTGTGTGTGTGCGTGCGTGCGTGCGTGCGTGCGTGCGTGCGTGCGCGATGTGTGTGCGTGCGTGCGTGTGTGTGTGTGTGTGAGATGTGTGTGTGTGTGTGTGTTGCTCAAAACAAAGTTGATGGATTAGGCTCATGCTGGTGTCATTCTGAAAGTCTACCAGCATACAGTACAGTGAAGTGGATGAGTGACAGTTTCATTCAGCTTCATATCCACCCCAACAAAAATGCTATCCAACCTAGCGTGAGGCTTTTCAATGTGCACTTTTCCTTGCTGGGTAAACTCTGCAACCCCTGTGCCCCCTTCAAATAGCTGTGGAAAAAGCTCCTTCAGTGGCTGTTCAATTATTGATCGGCAGTAAAAAGCTGCTGGCTTCATTAAGATCATAGAAGTGCTGGAGGTAATGCTGGAAAACTGGGGTAACTGCACAGCACTTAGTCACAGATGGCCCAGTAACAGTGCTCAATAGCTGGGAGGAAGGTATACCCATGTTAGGAGCCGGTGTATCACACACTCAACCTGGTATTGGTGGGCCGTTACACAGCGAGCCAGACTGTTTGTGCTAACGATCTGTGTCTCTGCTTCAGGGGGGCTCAAACCAACTACCACAGACAACCTCCTCAAGGTTGCCACATAAACGTCACCTCTACTCTTGTGAGAAGAAACACTCTATCTTCCAATGCTGAATGTGAATTAAGCCTGTCAGCTACTAAACCACATGAATACCCATAAATGAGCTGTGCTCTTTCTGGGAATGTAGAGTGGGAAACCCAACCACTGCACGTCCATACTGTGTAGCAGCATCATATCCGACATGATCTGACAATGTTATCTGGTCGATACAATCCGACTCACTTTATTGGAGAGCACACAATTAAGGAAGTCGTGGGGCCTTTCAACTCTATGAAGTGGAACATGAAACAAGAGAGTACTTCATTAAAATCTGCTACCCAGACACAGCTATCTAGGTCACTTGAACTGATTGCATAAAGATCACTGAATTATTAACTATAATTAGGATACCTGCTTGAAAAAGATTGAATCAAATGAAAGAACCGTGAAAAAATGAAGTTAAAAAAGATTCTCCGTTTACACCTTTGGAGAACTGAACGTAAATGGAGAGAAGCAGCGGTAGTTCTGCAAGTGATTGTACCAAAAAAACCATACACAATATATCAAGCCGTGGAAACAAATTCAGTTTCACACTGTATGTGTCATATTGCGTCTGGTGATGCTATAGAGCAGAATTAGCTTGGTGGTTAGTGGTTGTTTTCTATAATTGCAAAGCAATAATCAAAATGCTAATATCAATTGATTTGTTGACTTCCAATACTGCGTGTTCATAATTCATAATTAAGTTAGAGAGAGGACCATTCCATTCCCCCTTGAGGTGGGCCAGGTTAAATTGAGTTGAAAATGAGATTTTAGCATCTTCTGCAATAATAGCAGGGAGCTGAACTTGGGTATGATCTCTGTTAATAGAGTGAGAGCACAGGAGAATTTGGTGTTACGTTGTGAATAGAGGCGGAGCAGGTGGAGGATCCTCTTCATGAACAGGCATGAAGTCAATTAGAGAGGGGAGAGGGGGTGTGGCATGAAGTCATTTAGAGAGGGGAGAGCGGGTGTGAAGAGAGGAGAGAGCACATGTGATTAGCAAGGAACTATCTGGATCCACTTTATATGAAGGATACATTTAGGTAAAAGTCAAGTGAGAAAGTAAAAGCAGACTTGTCCCACAACAATGAAAACTAATTCAGCTCCAACAATTAATACTTTAATTGTTAATTATTCATTATTTAACTACACTCTAGTCTAAGGGGTCAGGTAAACACCTTGTTCCTGTTATCTTACCAATTAGGGTTTTATTATGAATAAACACTCCAATGAAAACAGGTGGCGCATGCCAGTATTAGTAGCGTTGGTGGAGGTTGATGCATACACTTTATTCCATCTCTCAGCCTGAGCTTTTGCGACAGTCTGTGATGCATAATTGTGCATCTAATACATAAATAAAACAGTAATGCTGCTGTTTGCTGTTAGCTAGCTAGCACGTTAGCTTTGCCAGTCTAGGAATTTAGCAAAACTTAAAATAATAGCAAAAAGAGGAGTGCCATTGGTAGAGCAGAATGATTACAGTTTCTCTGTAGTTTTGACCACACAAAAAAAAACTATGTGTGGATATTATGTTTATGTTATAATATAGGTGTATGTTAACTTATGTTAAAATGTGTCTCATGTTCATTCAGACAATGAATGAATACACAAATTGCATGCAAATGAGCATTGGTAGAATGTGCTTTTACTAATAATAACCTTCTTAAAAAACTAAAATTCTTTTTTTTTTACTTTTTATAATGAGAGCAATACTGTGTGCATGTGCTGTATGTGCAATCAATGTGAATACTCTAAATACAAGACCGATCATCTCCACAGATTTACTGATAAGGATAATTCGACATTTGTAAATGAAAAAATATTGAACCCCCATTTTGTTTGATTACAGTGCCACATCCATGACAGGTGAATTGTCTACAACATAGAAGCATCGCTATGAGGAGGATGGGGCTGAGAACGCCTTTCAATTAAGCCCTGTTGCCTTTAACATTCCAAATATGCAATTAAGCTAATTGCTAGAGAGGGCCTTTTGAGGAAATGATGAGGGGCGAGCATCATCAGTCGCCTTTCGGCCCAATTCCTTGGCCTTTGGCTGTAATCTGCTTCAGTAGGTGCACTCTGGCCCTCCCCATTAGGATATCCCCAGTGGAGAGGCTGTTCCCTGCATTACACGTTAACAGGCTGCTTAATAATACATTCATGAAGAGCTGCTCCTCCACATTAGGTGCTGGCCCCTCTGATAATGGGGACTTGGAAGAGGGCCAGGCAATCACCTCACTGTTGTAATCTAACCTCAGGTTAAATAAGCTTTTGTTAGTGAGAAAGAGCGAGAGATGGAGAGAGAGAGAGAGAGAGAGAGAGAGAGAGAGAGGTGGAGGTGGGAGGAGAGCACTCGCCCAAGGAAATGTAAATTCCTCTTTTGTCTCAGACACGGGTGGAAAAAAATATGAGATTGTGAGGAAGCTTGCTGTTGTTTGCGGGCTCACACTACATAATTGCATAGTGGAAACACAATTACCAGACACTTAGAGGATGACAGACAGGCCGGTGCAGGTGATCGCTGCTCCTGCCTGTGAAGTGCTGCAGACGGGTTGAAATGCAGTGCTGTCAGCAGGTGCGTGTGGCGGTGGGGATGTTCCTCGCATGTCACATCCTCCTGTTCTCGCAGAGTGACGGTCCGTGCTTTCGCACAAGATGTATTGCTCGGGGGTTTGGCATCCCCGCTTGCAAATGTATTCTGATGCAAACTGTGCTAGCAATCAACAAACAATAAACAACAGAAAAATGCCAAACAGTTTGGCTTAAATATTTTAAATACCCTCCATTCTTTTGAATGGTGTTTCACACGGAGGATGTATATGTCTTGTCTGCATGCTGTTCTGGCAGCCTCTCCCCCCCTGTCTGTCTCTTAATAGAAATCCTGATAGAAATATCAGAAGGAGATTTTAATCACAGGGGGTGTTGTGCACGCTTACTTATCTGAACCACAAAGGAAGAAAGCGCTTCCAGCTGACGCTGTCACCCTCTCAGACACCAGCCTCTGTCAGGGAGAAATGTGCCTTAAGACACATCGCCCATGCAGGCTATGTAACACTTGCCAAACTGCAGCAAACTTAACAGCGGCTGAGAACAAACGGAATGCGGAAGCGATAGGAAAATAAGATGGAATGAAATGTTTCCTAGAGTCAAATACAGTATGTTAAAGGAGGCCTTGAGAGAAAACATTCCGGGGGAGAAGGTAAACAGAGCCATTAAGTTTCTAACCGAGACAGAGTGCACAGGGAATTTGGATTGTGCTTTTGTCTCCACACACACACACACCTCCTCCCGAACATTCTTTGTTTTGTTTTGTTCCTCAGGGTGTTTTGATGAGGACACATTTTTAAATCCACCACTCAAGTGTTTAATTTGAACTGGTGAGCACACAGGAGATGAAACGGCACCACGCGTCTTGACAGGGTGAGACCCAATCAAGCAAACACACATAGCTGCACTCCCTCATCCACTGTACCTCAACACGCTCCCTCATCCACTGTACCTCAACAAGCAAACTCACCACGCTATTGTTCTGAATGTGGCCCGACACACCAACAACTGTAATGTCCCCCATCTGTGAAGTTACTGCATAGGAACTCACCTAAATCTGAGACGTGCCTTCTACTTTTGTCTGTAATCAATAAATACAGCACAAATAAAACTTTCCGGGGTTGGATTAAAAATGAAGAGGGGTGCTGGAGTGAAGTCAGTCATGTTCAATTTAGCCCTAATAAGCAGCGTTCTTTCTAAAGTTGGGGTAATTTGAAGCTCACTGATGTTTTCATACAGGGCTTATCTACTCATCTCCACATAAAAGGGGCAGTTTCAGAAATTGTTGTCCCAAAAGTAAGTTCTAAAAGACCTTCAAATCATTAAGTGGGACTTTTCAAAGAGCTGCCGATTGAAAGCCAATGGGAAAGTCCTCACACTTTTATCTCAGAATGTTAAAGGAGAAGTTGAGGATCTTGAGCCTGGGCCTTTCAGATAAGTGAATATATTTAATTTTTGAAAGAATCACAGAGTTGGTGTCTTTGGTCCTCATGCCTACTGGGACCAAGGCGTGAAGAAGGTCTCTCTCTCTCTCTCTCTCTCTCTCTCTCACACCCGGCTGTACTCATAAAGAGGAATAGGCCCTGGAACCTCAGCGGCCTCTAAGTTGATTTATTTATCAGGTCTTTCTCGACTCCCGAGTGATAGCTGTGTGTGATGGATACCCAGCGGTGGCTCTCCGTAGCGCATCCCCCCCCCCTCGCTTGTTCACTCGCTGTGGCATCAGGAGTGCGTGCCTGACACTGGGCTTTCATCAGCGGGCACGGCTCTGACTCCCGCCCCCTCCTCCTCCTCCTCCTCCTCCCACCGCTCTAACGCACACCGAACGGGCTGTTTGGAAGAACGTGGCTGACCGGCCCGTTGACCCACAGACTAGGTTAGGTTTCACTCCCATAAGTTCCCACATTCCCGTCGCTCTCCTGTGCGGCTCAGACGCGGCGCCCAACGTCACGCCCATATGCCACAGCTGTTTGTTTTGCCCTAGGAGAGCTTCCTGTCACCCTGCCAAAGCAGTGTTCCAACAGACTCCTCCTGGAAACCACACTTACAACAAAATGAAACTCCCTCATTGACCTCAAGTGGAGAGAAAAAGACAGTGGGGGAGAGAGAGAGAGAGAGAGAGAGAGAGAGAGAGAGAGGAGGCCTATACATTCCTGTGTAAATCCTTCAGATTTTTTGTATGCGTCATGCTGTCGAGATTCCTTTTGTTTTTTGTTTCAAAATGGCTGCTGTTGGTAGCAGAAAACACTGGTTTGTTGTTGTTTGGTTTTCACCAGCGTGTTCCAACATGCTAACGGAGCAGATAGAGACAACATCTGGCTTCTGTGCATAGCTGAAAGAGCAGCCATATATAATACATGACGTTCTGTACATCTGCCAAAGCCTCAGCCTGTGCAGTCCTCAATCTGCGCAAACAGGAGCAGAACACACAATAACACTCTCTTTCACCGTCATGTACAGCTAGCCAAGGAGCACCAAGCAGAAATGTACCACATGTGACTTTTCTATTACCCTGTAACCCTTTATTTCACAGGTCGATAACAACGTATGGACTATTTGTAATTAGACATGAACACCAATGTAATTACACAGTAATTACATTGGTGTTCAATTAATTAGACATGAACACCAATGTAATTACACAGTAATTACATTGGTGTTCAAGTCTAATTACAAATAGTTCATATGTTGTTACATTATGTTGAATAGACTCACTCCATTTTACAGGTCCGGTACCATGTAACTACATATGAACTACAGTTGAATATACTCACTCCATTTTACAGGTCCGGTACCATGTAACTACATAATGAACTACAGTTGAATATACTCACTCCATTTTACAGGTCCGGTACCATGTAACTACATATGAACTACAGCTGAATAGATTCACTGCATTTTACAGGTCCGGTACCATGTAACTACATATTATAACTACTACTTCTACTATAACTACTATTTGTAATTAGACATGAACACCAATGTAATTACTGTGTAATTACAATGTAATTACTGTGTAATTACATTGGTGTTCATGTCTAATTACAAATAATTCATATGTTGTTAGAGACCTGTAAAATAAATAGTTACCCACACTATCCTATTCAGCTTATATGGGGAACATTTTGAATTGACAGAATTCCTAACTTGCCGCACTGTATATAATATACTGTAATATACCGTACAGTATATGTAATATTATGTAATGTGTTACACCATACTGTAACAAGGTTTTATTGTGCCATGTAGGACATTTGGTTGCAATCAGGACCTGACAACAACACAACTGGCACAATTAGAAAAACAATAACAACACAGCACAGAAACAACAAGAGACAATATAAAGTAAGACAGTGGGTCAAAAGCCCACCATTATAGGAGATCACTAAAAATGCTAAGATAAATAAGAACAATGAACCAAAATAGTAGCCATGGCTAACACATAGATAGGGACTAGCTGTGCAAAAAACAACTGCATGCGGCAAGCATAATGTGTACAGTGTAGTGTAGTTTATTGTATGCATGGTCCTCTATGTATGATAACTAATTCCACAGCGAAGGACTTGGAAATGTTCGTCACCAATCATTCATCAACATTTAATATGAAAGTGTAATCCTGTCTACATTACTTTTCTGTGGTTCAGGTTTTCTGTAGAGAACCGAATGGCAAGAACACCAAACTGAAATTCTCTTGTTGTAGGCTACCATCCATGGAAGCCTTCAACTTGTCATATTTGAATACAAATATATCCCACGGTGTGGCAGTTCCTCTGGGGTCTGGGTGACTGCGCTTCCACTCACCATCTGTTTCATGACCATTATGATGCCATCTTTTCAAACTGCTAATAGAATAAAACAAGATCATTATGATGTTATTTGCTCTTAGAATCTATCCTAATTGATGTTAATAGTGAAATCCACCAATTTCAAAGAGAGCACAGGAGTAGGAATACAGACTGATCCATTAATACATGTATGTAATGGTTATAAAAAGAATTGCACAGGGACTGGTACCAGACATATCCAAACTCATAAATATTGTTTATATACTGCAAACACACTATATATACAGTAAATACAAACTCCAAATGGACATAAATTCAATACACCAAGTGATGCCTCTCCCGGTTGTGTAACGGTAATATAAATCAGCTCCTAGGTCTCACCCTCTACATTGGCTTACACTCCAAAATATGTCATATTGTCTCCTGACATCACGCTGCACACCTCTAGCCTTATTTGTCATATCTATTTGCTGTCACCTTGGGCAAGTGTGTGCTCAACATGTAGCCAAATCCACACTTCTGTTCTCGCTGGGAAGTTTCACTTTTCTGCCATCAAACAGCCACGGCAATAATTGGATAATGAGTAGCTAAGCAGCTGGAGCTGGTGTACTTTGGCTCTTAAAACTAATGTTGGTTAAATGTAAGACTAGAACTAAACACACGTGTGTGTGTGTGTGTATGTGTGTGTGTGTGTGTGTGTGTGTGTGTGTGTGCGCGCACACACACACACACATACACACACACACACACACACCTAGCCACCCACCTACGCAGACACACACATGCACGCAAACGCACGCACGCACACACAGTCCTCTCCAACTCTCCTTCCAACACTACTGAGGTAAACTTGTCATAGAAGGAGCAGCTATTTGGGGGCCATCTTGTTGTGCGTCTCCCTGGCTGAACTGCTGGGAACAATGACAGGAAGGAAGCAAGCAGGCTGGAGGTGAGTGAGGTGTGAGAGCCCTAAGAGTGTGTATCCAAGCCCTAATTAACTCTCGGCTGCTTCCTTCCTCTCTGGCATTCCTGCCTTCCTGGGGCACATGCCAGTTACACGGATGGTGTGTGTTTATGTACAGTGTGTGTGTGTGTGTGTGTGTGTGTCTGTGTGTGTATTTGCAAGCACCATAATATCACTGTCAGTACCGTTTGTTCCTGTGCTACAGCCCCTCTCCCCCATTTGCCTGGCACGCCTGCCCTCCATGTCAGCTTTTGTGAAGCATCCCGGAGCCACCGGATGGAGCATAATTACCCTCTGCTCACCGTGAACCCTCGTCCCCCCAAACAAGAGCTTTCTGCATCCATAAACAAACCATGGCAGCCCCCCCCCCCCCTCCCCTCGTCCCGGGCCGCCCACACTCGTTACGGGTGTTCTGCTCACCGCAGACCTGGTCAGAGGGAGCCCTCAGTCTGACAGTAGCTTTTTAATGACACTCCAACATCATACATGTTCTCGTATAGTGAGGTTCTGACCCTCTGCTTTAACCAGGAAAGTCAGCTATAAGTGTGACCTGCGACAGAGGGCTCCTGGTTACTGGAAATGTATAAGACTAATACAAAAATAAGTGATTTATTTATCCCGGGACGCGAGGGTGCACAAGCCGCCCAGCCCCTCATTTTGCTAAGCCCATTGCTTTAAGCAGCCTTGTCAGAACTTGATGCGAGCCATTAAAGGGAGTGATGATGCACAACGGCACCCCCTCCCTGACAGCCGCAGCACTGTCCCCACCAAGCTGCAAAGCCTGAATACACGACTAGGAAGGCGTCCAAAGACCAGAGTAAATAAAGCAGGGAGAAGATGAAATGCATGCGACAGTGAGGCAGACAGCTGAACAAACGCAATGACTTAGAAAATGGGCCCAACAGCTCACGCTTTCCCCCACTCTTTACACAATCAACCGTGTAAATTATTGAAATATCATGAAAAATAAATAGTTCAATAAAAAAAAGCTCCGCCAAGCCCCAATTATGCAGTTTAGCTGCATATATCAGTGTTTTTCCCCTCCGTCGCCGTAATGAAAAAGATGAGTGTTTATCTGGGAAACTGTGGAGATCCAACAGAATGTCTCAACTGTGGAGGCTGAAAGCAGCACAGAACACAGCTAGCTGCCAGTCTTTATCTCTCCGTCCAAAAAGGTTATCTAAGAAATCAAATCAGGCGAACTTGACATGGCTCACTTCCAAGTCAGGGTAGCTCCGTTAGCGCAGCGGCGCTATCTTTGAAGCGTTAGCTGAATGAGTCCTAGGGAAGGGAGAGTGCAAAGGCTGTGTTAAATGTCCATTGTTTTAAAGGTTTGAGGCTTTATCCCCGTGTTCTCCAGTGGCGCTTCCTCAAAGAGCAGTGCCCTGGGAGTCCAGGCGCTTTGAGCCGGGACTAGCCCTCTTCCTCTGGTCCTTACATGTGATCTCCTTGATTTTAATGAGGCCACATGGACCCCCTGTGATGTGCTTTGGAGGATGGGGAGATCCTGCGCTCGCTCTGGGGCCGTGATGCTGGTTGAACAGCAGTGACCCCTTCTCCCCCACCCCTCTTTGCAGCCAGGCCTCTCAGGCACTTCTAATGTTTTATTAAGCAGGTTCACTGGTTCACACTCTTCTGAGGGAAGACAGCAGCCTGTCAATCATCCCTCTGTGTCAAGTGCACTGTGGCTTCACAATGGGGCCTGCATGTATCGCATGCACTATAGATCGATAAGGAATCTTTCTGACTGCTTCATAGAGGCTGTTGACAATGCTGCTGCACCGGAATATTAAACAGGCCTTGGGACTCCTCCATGTCCATACACAATACAAAGTGGTTTTAGGCTAATTAAAGGGTAAGTTCACCCAAAAGTGAAAATTGAGGCATCATCTACTCAACCCCATGCCGATGGAAGGTTGGGTGAAGCTTTTTATTCCACAAAACATTTGTGGAGTTTTCCAGGGAAACAGAGTTACAGCATTCTCGTAAAAACAATTGAAGTGAATAGTGACCAACTTTCAAACGTTAAAAAGAAAACCTCCTACTGCTGTTTTTAGCTGAAATCTTCATGTAGCCATGAGCTTAAAGTGAAAGTGAAAACAGGACTTTCAGCTCACGACTACAGTAAAGATTTCAGCTAAAACCAGGGTGTAAATTACATATTTTCAAGTCAACTTGGTATCTCGGGGCTTCTGGAGACTTGGATTATGCCAGACGAGTAGTATGGAGTCATTTTATGTTTTGTCTTGTTTCTGTTGCCTTTTTACGTTTGAATAGTCTCTTAAAACAGACGCGTTGGTTCCCGCAATTTGCAAATGCTTCCGCCGCCTACCCATCTGTACTTCACAGAGTGAAGTTGGTCAAAACGGATATAAGGCGGGACATCCGCTGAAGGTGTCACATCTGCTAATTTCTCCAATCATCTGCCTCAGTTTTGTTAACATGTGTTTTGATTGGTCAAATACCATCGAACTTCCTCCGGTCTGTAGCGTGTTTTTTTTTCTTTGCAAGATGACAACTTCCTCTGGCCAATTTTTAAAGGGGTGAATTAGAGACTGTCTTCGTCTCTCTGAGCATACAAAGATTGTGGAGGAGATAGACTGGCTTGAGAGACTAACGTTTGAAAGTTGGTCAGCATCCACTTCAATTGTTTAGGTCGGAGAACGCTGTAACTCTGTTCCCTTGAAAAACTCACTATGTTTTGTGGACTCAAAAACGTCACCCGTAATTCCATCGGCATGGGGCTGAGTAGATAATGACAGTATTTTCATTTTTGGGTGAACTTATCCTTTAAGCAAACGCAGTAATTAGTCCCGTCATGTAAGCATGTTGAAAATGTCTAATTACTGTTATGGAGGATCATGAGTGTATTAGCACCAGCACAGTGCTTTCTTCAGCTGTAGGAACTATGTGATGCTTGCTCAAGCAAAGTTTGGCTTCCTGTGAAAGGGTTGATTTTTGAAAACATCTTCCTGTGTGCGCGCGTGCACATGTGTGTGTGTGTGTGTATTTCTGTGCGTGTACGCTTGTCACAGAGGTGGGAGGGAAAGTGGCGTCTGTGTCACAGTATTGTGTATTATAAGTGTGTGTGTCTTTGTGTTTGTGTGTGTTCACACAAGCATTGGGAGATGACACTGAGTCAGAGGTGACACTGTGGAAGGTGACACAGGGAGACAGGGGTAAGACATGGGAGAGAGTGCACCCCTAGACAGGATCTGAGAAAGGCCTGTCATGTCACCATGGGGCTCCTCTGCACCTCCATGGTGAGCCCTCACCCACCACTCACACAGCCCACTCAGGGACTTGGCATCAATATTACAGTCCAATCAGGCCCTTTCTGAAGCAAAGGAGGGAAAACAGACAGAACAGGCTGCAATTAAGCAACAACACTGAAATGAAGTGAAATATTGGATCGCAGGCATTAGGCTTAATACCATTGACAGTACATACACAGAAAGGGCTTTAAGAATGTTTGTAGAATTGGACCAACTACACGGAAATGTGGAAGATAACATTATTTTGTAGGCTTAGGCTATATAAAGAAATAAACGTGACAAACATACACATATTATTATTTCTTCCTTATGATTACCATGCTTTCATTTTTAAAGGATAATTGTGGCCAAGATAAATGTCCATCATCCAGAGTGCCCTCTCTCCCTTATTCAATTCATTTTTTATTTATTTCTTATTTTGTGGTAACCTGCTGCTGTAGCTACAGTAGAGATATTTATTCGATGCCCTACACTGTAGGGCATCGAATAAATCTACAGTATAAAATATACTGTAGGGCCTACAGTATATTTTATACATTTAGAAACGGGTCTTGAAGGGGGTCCGAAACACTCTTGATATTACCGTTAGGTCTAACTAATTTGTGCGTCAAAGAATAATAAGCATTACAAATCTCTTCCTGTGTGTCCTGGCTCACCTGGTAGACGGAGATGACGGAGGCTCTGTCCTTTACGCGGCCGCCGCGGGTTCGAATCCGACACAAGGTCCTTTGCCGCATGTCATCCCCCATCTCTCTCTCCACCTTTACTGTCTGCCTACTGTCCTATCTGAATAAAGGCAAAAATGCCCAAAGAAATAATCTAAAAAAAAATCTGCTGAGAGGCTTGAAATGAGGCGAATGTAAAAGGAGGAGGATAACATTTGGTGTGGAGTGCTGTCTACTGGGGACCTGGGACTTCTGTCTACTGGGGACCTGGGACTTCTGTCTACTGGGGACCTGGGACTTCTGTCTACTGGGGACCTGGGACTTCTGTCTACTGGGGACCTGGGACTTCTGTCTACTGGGGACCTGGGACTTCTGTCTACTGGGGACCTGGGACATGCTGTCTACTAGGGACCTGGGACTTCTGATACAAACAAAAGTATCTGCAAAGAGTTTTGGGTAAACCTGGCTCAGTTATGTACATTTGGAGAGGTATTTTATTTTTTTTATAAATGAGCAAACCTACCTATCTCTGTATGTACAGTATGTATCTCTGTTTCCATTTACTTGGCCACGGTCGGTCTGACAGCATTCATATTTGGCATGGGTACAGGCAGAGGTCTCAACCAGACGGTGACAGGGCCTATTTTAATTAGGTCATTATGACCGATTAAATGGCCCAAACCAGCCAATTAGTGATAGCACTACCCACAGCAGCCAACAGGTGGCAAACAATGTGTGGGCACGCCCACGCATGCATGCACACACACACACACACACACACACACACACACACACACACACAATCAGATGCACAAAGTTGTTTTGCAGGTGTCCACCCGCTATGCCGACCACCCGCAATGCCGACCTTAGGTTTAGGTGTGGGGGGTGGGAGAGGTTAGGTTTTGGGTTAGGGTCTGGGGGAGGTTAGGTTTAGGCATTGGGGGAGGTTAGGTTTGGCGTGGGGGCTGGGAGAGGTTAGCTCCACCGACACGCTGCACGCCGCCTCGCTCAGCTGGTTCTGCTTGTGGGCTATCGGCATTGCGACCTGTCGGCACTGCGGCCTGTCGGCACATAGACGCGGCACAGTTTTGCAGGCAGTCACCATTCATGAATGAACAAAAACAAAAACCCGGTTTACCAGTCTGCCGCAGCAACACCATTCACAGGAGAGGCGTGATGAAAGAGGTGAGTCTGCTATGTAATGTTAGCTAGAGAGCTAGAGAATGACAATACTACTGTTAGCTTGCTAATCTAACTAGAGCTAAACGTTGCCTTGCTAGCTAACTAAGAAGAAGAACATCACCCCAATAGCATACCAGCAGGGCTCCTGAGCAGACAGTGAGAGGGTGGATTTTTTTCTTCTTCCGGTAATTAGGGCTCACAATAACCAATTAGTCATTGCATGCTCCAACGGGTATCAGCCAGGGTAGGAAATTAACTTTTTTAAACAAGGGCTATTTTTGCCCCTGTGAAATATATTTCGCGGGCATTTTGGATCTTTTCCGGTGCAATTTGATCAAATGTTGGGAAATACCTTAGTTGCACCTATGTAGCATGACAGACCAATCAATGACTCTTATCCAAGCATATTTTATTTCTAAAAGTTCATAAACAATCACAGTTAAAGATCCTAATTTCCTATCTCAACAACACTTTTGATTGTCTGGCATGTTATTAATGTACTTGGCAAAAACACGAGTGAACTAGCTGGCCAGCTAGCTTGTGCTGCCTGTCACTGAGGTAAGGCCATTCATCATACACCTGTCTCTATTCTCCACACTGCTGAAAAACAGATTGATTCTGCGAGGCAAAGCAAGACTGGCTGGTGTCACCTGAAGAACACACAGCAAATACGCAGAAAGTGAAGGTGGGCTACAAGTAGCAAGCGTGCCTCTTAATAATTCCACACAATGTCTGTCACTAATGTATCCGATCATGATTCATGTACACCAAGGCCCTAAAGTCTGCTGCTGGTTAATGTAAGTCGAGATGGCGTTAACACTCCTTCATGTATTCAGGGATGAGGAGTGGTCTCGCTTCACAGGCACGCACGCACGCACGCACGCGCAGACACACACACACACACACACGCACGCGCACACACACACACACACACACACACACACACACACACACACACACACACACACACACACACACACACACACACACACACACACACAAACAATTCAGCAGCAGTCTATATGAAACATCTGTTCCAGTCACGGCATCTCTTTCTCAATTATAGCAGCATTTGAATCCAGACAAGTCATTATCATTCAAAGACAGCATCAGCGAGTGGGGGATGGGCCACACACCTCAGCATTAACACTCTTTCAATCAAAAGAGTTTAATTTCATTTCAAAACTTATCCTCCCCCCGCCCCCCATTTACTGAAGTGGGTTAGCGATTCCGTCTACCATTCTGAGTGGATAAACAGAAACCTAAAGGATCACTAACGCTACTGATTTTAGCTCGTCTCTGCCCTTCCCTCTGCCTTTTCAGACACACCTAAATTCTTACTCAGTACCTACATATCGTATGTTACTGCATTATGATTCTTACTCAGTACATACAGTATGTATCGTATGTTACTATGATTCTTACTCAGTACATAATGTATCGTATGTTACTACGATTCTTACTCAGTACATAATGTATCGTATGTTACTACGATTCTTACTCAGTACATAATGTATCGTATGTTACTATGATTCTTACTCAGTACATAATGTATCGTATGTTACTGCATTATGATTCTTACTCAGTACATACAGTATGTATCGTATGTTACTATGATTCTTACTCAGTACATAATGTATCGTATGTTACTATGATTCTTACTCAGTACATAATGTATCGTATGTTACTGCATATGATTCTTACTCAGTACATAATGTATCGTATGTTACTGCATATGATTCTTACTCAGTACATAATGTATCGTATGTTACTGCATATGATTCTTACTCAGTACATAATGTATCGTATGTTACTGCATATGATTCTTACTCAGTACATAATGTATCGTATGTTACTGCATATGATTCTTACTCAGTACATAATGTATCGTATGTTACTGCATATGATTCTTACTCAGTACATAATGTATCGTATGTTAGTGCATATGATTCTTACTCAGTACATAATGTATCATATGTTACTGCATATGATTCTTACTCAGTACATAATGTATCGTATGTTACTGCATTATGATTCTTACTCAGTACGTAATGTATCGTATGTTACTGCATATGATTCTTACTCAGTACGTAATGTATCGTATGTTACTGCATATGATTCTTACTCAGTACATAATGTATCGTATGTTAATGCATAATGCAATTCAAATTCGCTTTAGCCTCGGCTGCTGAAAGCTTCTATTAACTTTGAAGTGCCATCAAATAGCCCTGGACAGCTTTGTCACTCCCAGGCCTTAACCTATCAGTGCAAATGCAGCACGTATTTTCCCAATACTTTGAAGGCTGTTCTAGCTGGGATCAGTAGAAATAGGCCTATTTTGGTGTTATCATTTTAATAATTTTAAATTGATATTTCATGAATTGAAATGGTCCTAACATGGGAGTCAGTGCATAGAGGACCGCCTAGTTTCCCGTATAGTCTCCTTTTCGATTTAAGATGGGACTCCAGTCATTATCTTGATTGATCCCAGGAAAGGTTTTGCTGAACATGCATGTTGCTTTCCAGCAGGGCCCTGCTTCAGATTCACCGGAGCACCTGGGGGCGAGGTGCCTTGCTCAAGGGTACCTGAGCGGGAACTGGTCAAGGAGTGGAGAGCATTACCCATTCTCTTTGCACGCCCGCATTTTCTGAGCTGGTTTGGGGATTTGAAGTGATGGCCTTCCAGTCACAATCCTGCAAGTGATCAAAGTGAGTGGAGGAACAATGCACAGGAAAGCCCAGGATCTCTTGTTTTCTGCCTCTGTCCTAAATCTGAATACAGTGGAATCCGCTTATAGTGATCAACCACTTATATTGATCAAAAAGCTTGGTCCCGAATCATTCCTATACACATGCTGTTTAAATAATTCACTTAAAGTGATCAATACTCCACTTACAGTGATCATTTTGGGTCTTGTCCCACTTGAGAACAATGGATTTTTTTTTAAACTACAGTAATTTTAGTTGTTGTTTTTTTTACTTACAAACTGCCAAAAATGAGCCAACGAGCTACACCAGCGATACTCGGTGCATGTCTGTCTGTATATGGAGAGATCGCGGCATTTTTGTCTGTGGAGAGATGGCGGCGTCTACGCGAGACTGCTGTGTTTGAGACAGCTGGAGGCCTAACTCACTGTATGGATTTTTAAATTAAATAACAATCCTTTACTTTCTATGTACTGTATTCATGTAATAAATACTGTATATACAAATGTCAATTAGATGATAATCTGCATGAGAAATAAAGAAAAAAATAGGTTATAATGATCATCCGCTTATAGTGATCAATTTGACCTGTCACAAGGTGATCACTATAAGAGGAGTGCACTGTAATTGTAAAAGATTGATAACTGCTACTTATCTGCTGAAGACGACCCAGTAAGCCTAAGTTCACTCATGATGTGACCCTAAGCTAATGAGGAAATGACCCATGAAATATGGGTATTTTCCAGTATCAAATGTACAAAATAACATAGAATAAAACAGACATGAAATGATCCAAAAGGTTAATGCAGATATTTTTCTTTTACTTGCAGCTTTTTAAATAATATAAAATATAATTAAATGGAGACCATCATTCATTTGATTCCTTAAAGTTTCTTGTTGTCATGTAAATATTGTATAGAAAGCAGACAGATAACAACACAGTAATGGCCAGAGCGCTGAGTTTACATTATGCTTCTGCTTTTCACAGGTCCCCTCAGTGGGAGCAGGGGGACGCGTCCCACAGTATTGTGGTGAAGGGCAGGCTACGGAGAGGAAAGTGACATTTAGGAAGAGCTAAGACAATGGACCAGCAGTGCTCGAATGTCTCATAAGACATCCTCTAAACATGGCTTTTCCATCTGAGAGCATCTCCATGCTGAGTCAAGTGCACTAACTGTGCATGAAAGAGCTGCTTCCCTCAGGACCGGCTGCCTGATACCCGCAAGAAGAAACTGGCCTTTAACAGCAAAGCTCTACATAGCACAAGATACACAGACTAAGCTCCCTGTGCCAAAGGGACACAACAACACCCGACCAAGAGTAGGGACTCTTGGTCATTTCCCAAGGAGGGAAATGAAAAATAATGTAATTCATATAAACAGATAAAACATGCAGTTACGGTAACATTTTGATAGATAAATAGTCTGGATTAGAGTTTACATTTCAACGAAGGGGATAGCTCCTAGCTCCGTTTGTGATGCCAATCCGGAAGTAAATTAAACCTGTATTATTTTGAATGGCCTGCAGGGGGCAACAGCACTGGCTGCAAAACGAAGTCTGATGACATGGAAGTGAATGGGGAGATGACCGTACTTCTCACTTAATTTATGACCCCATGCAGTAAACACTTTCCTAATGAGTTTATGGTCTCAATCGCCGGTTCTTCTTCAATACAGCATGTTCATTTTGTAAAATATGGTCCCATTTCGAGTAAAATAGATGCTTTTGGGGCGTGCTTGACAGGTCGCCCTCCCCGTGATCGCAATGCTCGCCGATCCATGGACCAATAGTAGGCAGCACCGAGGCTCTCTTCGTTCAAATTCACATCACTTCTGACTCCAAATAACCAAGATGGCGACAGTGAAAATGCCAACCTCGAGGCTTCAAAACTTAGCTACGTCCATATATTTATACAGTCAATGGTTTCAACTTGCCAATAGCTAATAATAGCTGACAGTAAGTAGGCTAGTTTCAGCTACTGTACATATACAGGGATCGTGGTTGAGTTAAATATTTTAGGCGAGGGGTACACACCCTACAAAGTTGTGGTAGAAACAGTCCAACGGTGTGAGATCTCTGTTTTGATGCAAACCGCTAACATTTCCCTGTTAGTTTCCAAACATGTGCATGACAAACATTACGACAGCATTACCGGGTATGAGCAGCGTAAAGCGTCCACAGCCAAACGTGGTGAGGACTTGACCTCTGAATTATAAACGAAACAACCCCCCTAGATGTGTTGTATCTTTTCCCCGGAGATCACTCTATATTTGAAGTAATGCTCTCCAAGAAGTGCTTTTTCTCAAGGTAAGATTAAAATTCATGGAAGAAGAGCATCACCCCTCAGCCCGATGGATAGCTCCAAACAGTTTGGCACGGGTGCTCAGGAAAACAAATATTTTTTGCCAAGTGGCTATGGCTGTGAAGCACATACGTCTCGCAGCTCTGATTTTACATCCTGTCACATGAATGATTCAAAGCACTCAATATAAATATTAAAAGTAATAGCTTCGCTATTCAGCTATTACTCCATCATTCCCTGAAATCATCATAAAACATTCAGAGCCTTTTAGAAAATTTACACACTTGAATTTGATGGCGGGGAGAGGAGGCTGTCAGAGTGCGAGGTCCTGGAAGCTTAAATAATAGTGGAAAGCTGTTTATGGAACATGCTTTATTTATTCATCGTCTCAGAGTATGGGCTTCAATTTAGATGGAGAAGGAGAAATGGAGAGACAGAGAGCTGGCGGGTGCGTGAAAGAGAGACAGAGAAAGACATACTGTACAGAGAGAGAGAGAGAGAGAGAGAGAGAGAGAGAGAGGAGGAATCAAAGTCAGATCTATTGGGGGGAAAAGCTGAAACATAACTCTTCCCACAGTGCAATAAAGGAGGGAAAATGCAGAGTCCATGAGATTCTCGGCACAAGGTCAATCAATGGAAGGACTTTGGGTCCAGGAGCAGCTAATGGATTGTGAAGACGCGTAGCAAGGTTATGAATTTTTAACCAGTTCCTCCTTCAGCGCAGACCTCCATAAATCAATGACGACTTATTGGAGAGGATCAATTATGCAAACTTTCAAACATTTAATGACAGATAATGAAGAGGTCCCTGGAGGCAGGCTGGCGGGCTGGAACCTGACTAGTATCCCAGAAATCATTTGTGTGGCAGAGGCCATGCTGGGGCTCTTAGCTCAACTTTCAAGGCCACATGTTAAACACCTTACTGACAGTTCAGCAGCAGAGCAGATCCTATGTGGGAAAACACTGCTTATGGAGGTCACTTAAGTGGGCTTTAAGCCTGAATGTTGGCAGTCTAACGAGAACGCCATGACATTTAAACATAATTAAAGTCATTTTTATTTTCAATTTACGTCCAGAATATTGCCACCGTTTGATGCAGCTGTAAAGATTTTCCCAGGTGGGCGAGTGGAAGAAAGAGAGAAGCAATGCGCATTATTTGCGACAGTCTCAAAAGCTCATCATGAAAACGCCCCGGGGCTGCCCCCTGTGGCCGTAATCTCAAATCACTGAGCTCTAAACAATGTTAAGCACAACCACGCACACTAAAAGACTCGCTGCAAATCTGTCCTCTTGACTCACGTCGCGCACAGTGCCTCTGACCCTGTCACTGCATGCTTTTATGTAGTCTGTCCTTCGAACAATTCATGTTTAATGTATCACTCCTCTTTTACTTGTCTAGCCATCCGTGTAGACTGTTCAACGACTGTACACACAAGCTGTAAGAGTTGTTAAGGCTCGACAGGAAGGCAGTAACGCAACCTCTATTTTTCAAATTCTCATAATAAGCGACCTTTAAACAGGTGTTTACGGTGCCGGAGGCGACAGCGCAATAAATGCCGTGTCAGCTGGCTATAGTTACATGTGTCTATATCCCTGCAATCCATGGGACTACTTGCAATAATTGTGGCTGTTTATATCGACTCTGCGCAAACAGTGCACAGTGCTTACTGTAGCTGGAGAAATACATGAGAGAGAGAGAGAGAGAGAGAGAGAGAGAGAGAGAGGGAGAGAGAGAGACAGAGAGATGGGGGATCAAGCTGGATCTAAGCAAATGCATCGTGGCTCAGGTCATTTGTGTTTATATCGCGGCAGGGAAATTCATTTTTCATTACTCTGGATACTGTATCAATCCCATTGACAATTCTCTCCAGATGTTTCTACGTATCCCATGGGTGTCTGAGCAGCAACCACGGGGCTGATGGAGAGACTTACAACCAAGCTCACATCTGTCCCCCTGCCATCATCCTTTTTTTTTTGGTGGAGCAACCGTTTCATCACTGTGACAGTGGAAGGGAAAGTGCTTTCCAACTCTCCTGAATTGTGCACATTCCTCTATTAGTGCAGTACATTCTGAAAAGCAAGTGTGCTTTATGACGTGTGTGACGTGTTTGGTTGTTTCTACGCGTCCATAATGCCAGAAGGTCTTTTTTCTCTTCTCTCTAGTGGTTGAAGGAGGTAAAGAGGCACTTAGCGACTGCTTTAGACAGGCCTCACTGCTGATTTCCTTGCCCCATTTCTTCTCTATTTTCCAAATGTTCCTTTGAGACGTGCAGTCAGATGATACATATCATTTTGAGACGTGCAGTCAGATGATACACATCATTTTGAGACATGCAGTCAGATGATACGTATCATTTTGAGACATGCAGTCAGATGATACATATCATTTTGAGACGTGCAGTCAGATGATACATATCATTTTGAGACATGCAGTCAGATGATACATATCATTTTGAGACATGCAGTCAGATGATACATATCATTTTGAGACGTGCAGTCAGATGATACATATCATTTTGAGACATGCAGTCAGATGATACATATAATTTTGAGACATGCAGTCAGATGATACATATCATTTTGAGACATGCAGTCAGATGATACATATCATTTTGAGACATGCAGTCAGATGATACATATCATTTTGAGACGTGCAGTCAGATGATACATATCATTTTGAGACATGCAGTCAGATGATACATATCATTTTGAGACATGCAGTCAGATGATACATATCATTTTGAGACGTGCAGTCAGATGATACATATCATTTTGAGACGTGCAGTCAGATGATACATATCATTTTGAGACATGCAGTCAGATGATACATATCATTTTGAGACATGCATGCAGTCAGATGATACATATCATTTTGAGACATGCAGTCAGATGATACATATCATTTTGAGACATGCAGTCAGATGATACATATCATTTTGAGACGTGCAGTCAGATGATACATATCATTTTGAGACATGCATGCAGTCAGATGATACATATCATTTTGAGACATGCAGTCAGATGATACACATCATTTTGAGACATGCAGTCAGATGATACATATCATTTTGAGACATGCAGTCAGATGATACATATCATTTTGAGACATGCAGTCAGATGATACACATCATTTTGAGACGTGCAGTCAGATGATACACATCATTTTGAGACATGCAGTCAGATGATACATATCATTTTGAGACATGCAGTCAGATGATACATATAATTTTGAGACATGCAGTCAGATGATACATATCATTTTGAGACATGCAGTCAGATGATACATATAATTTTGAGACGTGCAGTCAGATGATACATATCATGTGGGTGGTAGAGGTGGTGTGGTCAGGAAAGGGGCGGAGCTAGTTGACTCCATGTTTCGATTAGATTTAGATATTTCGCAAATCAATGCTCATGATTCGTAAGAGTAAAGCCGTTTCTGGAAACAAGTTTAGTAAAATAGTTACTACTGCCTGAGGATTATTTGATAGATTATAAAATGATGTACATTTGAGTTTCTACTGGATAATGATGTCAAAAGGAGGAAATAAACTTCAAATTAAGAAGAAGAGAAACACGCACAGACACTTTGAGAAAATCCAGGAAAGAGCCATGTGCTGCAGTAGGCTATACATCATCATAACAATGAACAGAGGGCCGGTAGGGCTAAAGGAAAGTGACTGACTCGGCGACTCAGTCTCAGGGTTTGTGCAGGTACATCTTCACGCTCGACTGAGTGTCTTGCAGACAGGAGAGATGACCCAGAGTCAGGCCAAAATGTTTACTGGCAGATGTGTTTTAAAGGAGCCCTCCTTAGCTGGTCATGGCAGCGGAAAATACCCTGCTGTTTGGTGAATCTGCAATTCGCTGCTCTTCCCAATTCCACCTACTGTACAAAATCCTGACCTTTTAAAGAAATGATGGATGAGCTGGCCGTGCTACCGTTTCTCATCCCTTTCTTTCTTCTTTCCATTCCATTGAAGATTGAAGCTCTATCTACTGTATGTTAGGCTCGGAGGCAAATTTGGCCCCTCCTTTGCTCACTGTTTTAAAATCACTTTAAAGTCTGATGCTGGCTTTGGCCGGAGCCCGTTGGCACTTGGCTTCTGTGCAGCGGTTCGCGTCAAGAGCTACGATTTGTGATTTGCAGATGACATGAGCAATGCCTCGCTTGTGGCTGTTGTGGTTTTGCAAACCAAAGTCTGTAACGTGCAATGTGATGTGACTGCATGGGGCTTACCACTAGGGCTAAATTGATGCTTTCCTCGGTGAAAACAGACAATGTTTTCTGTTTCCTTGTAACAGTAATGTACAAGTGGTGTTTAGGAAGCTGTGTGGTTCATATGCATTACAGTTAATTGTGTGTTACTCATCAGTAATTCAGACAAAGTTAGAAATGTTAAATATTTTGAAGCTGAAATTCAGTGGTACTCTTCTCTTACTATAATATTGTTTCTGAATTAATAATAGCGTTATCAGACTTTTGTTTGGAAAAGACTGGGTACAACAATGACAAACTGTGTTTGTAGGCACTTTCTAAGATTAAAAGGTAAGCTTTCTGTGTGGTAACTTTGCTTTTTGACTGCCTGAAGACACTGAACATCATCATCTGTGTGATGAAGCTCTCTTACTCCGGAGGTCTTTCCACCAGCCACACTGATCAGCAGCAGTTTGCAGGGAAGGCTGCAGTAATAAGATGGATCAACAGTATTATTATTTTCTAAAATAGTGGAATTGAACACAAGTAAATATTATTTTCTGTTTCCATTGAGACAACAGGCAGTACAGAGTACTGAGCTGAGCTATAACAAATATGTGAATATGTACTTCAATAGCTTTAAAGGCACAAATGCTTCAATGCAGCAGTGCCCTCATTGAAATCAGTCACCACAGCACAGACTTTGTTTATAATGTCACATTGTTTTCACGCTAATTTGTTTTTAACGGAGTTCTTGATGGAAGGCCTGCCACTGCCAGTATGTTATAGCTTTATATGATTCTATAATTATTCAGTTTGTTTGGATTTTGTAATATTTATAAACAATGGACTTAAAAGGATGTTTGCATATTATACACACATTTCACGTCATTCATTCTTGGCCATTCAGTGTCACAATAACAGTCTTGTTATTGGCAGCGGCTGCGGCTGCGGACAGACCCGATCACCATTCTGGGAGTTGAAACATTTCTTACTTTGGCCAACAGATCTCCTGAGAATACAAAATGCCCAGGGCATTGTTTAGTTTGAAAAATCCTCAACAAGAGCATTGCTGGATTGTATTGGTTACCCTACCCACTCAAGAGATGGAATTGACAGAGTGTATGAGAGAGAGTGAGAGCGCGGGGGAGAAAACCTTGACAGCGTCCCAGACAGTCAATCCCCTGTGACTGTGTCCACTGATAATTTACTTTTCAGGCGAAGATGTGTTTACCAGGGGTTACAATTGATGTGGTAAAATATTGATAAGGGACATTTTATAAGCTTGGGAAGAGGTGGGACTATTGACCCTACACAGGGGGCACCAGGATCTTGTCTTTGTGTGTAGAGTATGTTGCTATAACTACAATGTATAGATACAGCATATATTAGGTGTCTGACATACAAATAAAATCAAATATTGTTAATCAAATTGTAAAAAAATATATATATATATATCTCTCTTTAGACTTTTATTTTAGTAATGAATCAATGCTAACAATGGCCACTGAATCTATCAAGATGTGCCTGATGTGTTTGAAGTGTAAATGAGATGACACGGTACTATTGATGGCTATGCAGTGACACACGTGCCCTGGGGCTAGGTCAACAACAGTGGAGTCCTTCATTGGTATGCCTGCTGTAGCTGGACGCCCTCGGACACATGCCTCTGCCCCTCCAGCCCTGCTGTAGCGGGACGCCCTCGGACACATGCCTTTGCCCCTCCAGCCCTGCCGCAGCAGCCCAAGCCAACAATCCCCGGCTGATGAGAAGCAGACACGTTGGCCTGGTGGATCAGGAAGGTGTTACTCAGGCTGTCAGAGCAGGTGAGCAATATTGACTTAAATAGCTTGACCCGGCTCATCCCTGATGGCTCTACCTTTTCACCCCAACCTCTGACCTGTTCCAGCCACCGCATCATCTCCGCCTCCTGCTCACAGTGGAGCTGGAAGCCTGCCCGGCCTGCCCACAGGGTCGCCCCCTCTCCAAATAAATTAAACTGCAGGAACGGAAGGCAGGAGTGGAGAAGAAGAAAGAACCCACGCCTCGTCAGTTACTGTTTAATTATCCAGCTCGGCTTTTCAGGCCTTGAGAACGGCCGGTTGGATCTGGCCTCCTTAATCCCAACCTGCCACAAACACGGCCCAGACCCCCGCTGCCCGTCAGCGGAGGAGGACAGGGGAGGATGATGAGTCTGAGGCTTATCACTGAGAAGAACAAAATCTTCCCTCAGTATTCTTCCACTGTACAGTAAATCCCTGTGTAGTTTCAATACTCATTTTTTGTGGAAAGACTAGAATATAGTTACTTATTTACTAATTTGTAGTGATACTGTACTGCTTTTATTACTTAAGGTTCGGCACATTCTTGCTATTTAATTTACTGTATATATTATATTATCACATATAATAATATATATATTATATGTTAAAGTTTGCATTTAGAAGGATGCATAACACAAAATGCTTATGAATTGTTAACTTAAAAAATGCAATAATACAAAACTTGTGATGAAACACTTTCGAAATGCAATGTTTAATGGCCTAGAAGAACTAGTGCTATGTTAACATTTATAATTCAGAAAACTACTCAATAATAACAAAGGTAAACCTAAATAAAAAAATCGCTTTTGGTTTCACAATAAAGTTTTTAGGTATTAAGAACTTCTTGCTCACTCTGGCTTCAGCACACCATTACATATTTCAGGTGGTAATCTACACTGTATGTAACTTTTGCAGTGCAGAACCTTTGTCTCCCCCTTCTGGTGCTTCTGGCAGTGAAGGAACATGCGCTGCATTCAAGTGGTGTCAGGAAAATTAGTCCCCAACCGTTTCCTTTGCTCTGTTGTCACGCAAAAAAATTAAACAGCATGTTGTTTTAAACACTCTGAGCAATAAAATACAATACACCTTCTTTGTAGTGTCCATATTGTTTCCACATTACGATTTAAAAGCTCATGATCATCACACTGAGGAAGAATGACTTCCCAACTTGGGAAAGGGACAATCTGAGCACCACATGAATGCAGCATTTGTCATCGCTCCACTGTAGCCTGCTCTGTCGGGGCTGTAAAAGAGTGGACAGTTTTGAACGTCACACAGCCCCCGCAAAATGACTCGTTTCACTTCAGAATTTGATACATTCGGTCAAATAACATTTGGAAGGTCTAGAAGAGCCGCACCACTGAATTATTTATCCCCATTCAAGTGAGCAGAAGGCTAACCGGAAATTAGCCGGCGAGGCTGGGCACAGAGGTTGCGGTAGACTTTCTCGTTGTCTGTCATTTTGACAGACAGGGTCGAAAAAATTCTGTCATAATCTATTATTACCTGTGTTACAGGGACAGACAGCCTTCAGATTTTTCTGTCATTGTTAAAAAAAAATCGGTAAAAGACGGAAAATATTCGGTTAACGCGACCACTGGCTGGGCGGAAGTCTCTGGTGCACATAGCGCGGGAATGTCCCCGCCATGACAGCAGATTGACAACTCTGGTCCTACTGTGGAACACAGTCACAGAGAGTTATCTGGGGGCAATACGCTTAATCAGCATTGTAGGGACTTGTTTGGCAATGGCTTGAATGTCACAGACATTCATGTAAAAGTTACAATGGCTTGAATGGAACAGACGTTCATGTAAAAGTTACATAGCTTTAATCCCTCTCACACATTATTAAAGACATGATTGTATTGATTTCTCCCCCTTGATTTCTCTTCATGGGCCAACAGCCGTGTTTGCTGGGAAGCATTTACCAGGCAGATATAAGCTCCAGTATGTTACGGATGCTGCAGAGAGAGTAGGCAGTGGAACCTTGTCCTGCGCTGACAAGTCTCAGAGCAGTGAGCAGATAATATACCATAGAGATGATCAAAACGTCCATCAGCATACTCCCACACGTCCTCTCTTCTGTCAAGCTGCAGCTGCAATGCAGGACACTAATGTGGCAAGCATGTCAACATGGTCAGATGAAAAACAAAAATAGCTCGGCGTGTTCCCGCAGTGATAATGACACATAAATTGGCGGTTTCTCCGCTGAAGGACCATCTTTTCCTTTACAAAACACAAGGGAGAGAGGTTATTCTGACAGAATAAATTGGACATCCAAAGTGATATTAACACTGATTTACTTTTGAAGTTGCCGCACATGTGTAAAATCAGTCGACTTAAAACAGACAAGACAGGGATATCAGAGAGAGAAAAATAATCTAATGTATTTGCAATGGTGATCATTTGTATTCTTTTCGGTGTTATACAAGATATGGAGCTATGAAGGTTTTCTTTGGCTACAGAGTCATTACAGGCACGATAGGTAGATTGTGCCAATGTGGAAATGGACTGCAGCGCTACCAGGAGCATTCACAATCTAACCGCTAGTGTGCATGTGTGGACAAGCACAGCTTTGTGGTCCATTAACTGTATCCTTGATGTGTCAAAACATCGGCGCAGTCCCTGTATTGAGTGCAGACTGTCCCGTCACCTTCCTGCAGTGAAAGCCAGAGTTGAGATTTGCCCTGGCTTGTGAAGGCCTTGGCTCTTTTTGCACTATGATGAGTTGATTTTTTTGGGGGGGGAGAGGAGGGGGGGCTCTGACTTGTCCAGTCCACAGCAGTGAAGCAGGCAGGACGCCTATCAAAACCATTATTCCCAGGTGTGAAAAGCTGTCACCTTCATATGTGTCACTTTTGTCCCTCTGCCTTGTCCCACTTACTGGCCCATTTTGCCTGGGTAGGTGAAATATGTGGCATCTGCCAGTGCTTGCCCGTTTGGCCGTGGGGATTGATGGGACATGTTGGCGGAGAAGGTGATAGTAAGTGACAGGCTCTTTACATCATTCTGCGTGTAAAAAGGGCCGCTGAGCATTAATCAATAGTATTTTCACGCATTGAGCAGAAAAAGACGTGGTTGATTCTATTTCAGAAAAGCTGCCCTTTCGCTCTCTCACGCTCCAATAAGCAGGGTGAAAACAGAGAAATTCCATTTTGTATTTACATGAGTACAACATTTCTCTCGATGCAGGTGATGTGCATAATCATGGCATTGGCGACGACAGCGCTGTGATTGATACACCACTAAAAAGTCTTTACATTCTCTGCTATAATAATAATCACCTATCAGGAAAGCAAAATAAATAGTTGACAAATAGTTTAAATTTATGCTTATGTGTAATGGTTACTCGTTGTCACAAGTGAGAATTCAGATGATTTGAAGCTATATCACTGAGTGGCCCATAAAGCATGTGGTGAGTGCAGACAGTGGAGGCATGGGACAATGGATGCCAACTTTTCATTCAGACAACATGTTAGCGTCCGCAGTGCCCCACCCACCCACTGTCTCTTTTTTTTTTTTACCGTTTAGCAACATTGCTGACAGAGAAGCAGGAACACTCACTGATTCTTCTTGGCAGGTCTCATCCCTTACCATTAGTCCAAAGCCCCTCACCCACCCTCTCGATTTGATAGGAGAGAAAAACACAACAATACCTCTTTCCTTCAGAAAAACATTGTATTTGTTATTTTTCTTATCATATTATGTTTGGGTTAGAGACAGTAGTGAGTGCTGCAGGAAGGAATTGCAATGCTGAGCAAAATCCAATCTGTTGATTAATCATATAGTGTTAGAGGCAAGATGACTTCCGCTCCAGCACACCGTTGGTGGTGGAAAAGCTTTTTTCATTTTGATTAGTGTGGAGAGATACTTTAAGAGGCACAATGACTAAATCGGACCTGTCAGCGGCTGCTGTTGAGGGGATGATATTGACAAGACAGGCAAGAGCAGGGCAGAGATAGTCTTCTAGAAATGATAATACTGCATGTATGTTTTTGTATCTTAACGATCCACTGTGCTTAATTCATTTACCGCTAATAATGAAACATGACAATCAACAGTTTTACATCAACATCATCTTCAACTACCTCATTGTATTTTGACTACGTACACTACTGTATCCAAATTATACCTATTTCCTAGTTTCCCTGATCATCAGATGTACATAACAAATAAAATCAGAGACGCCATCTCATTCTCTTCAATCATTTGTCTGTTTTTCTCCACTTTTTTGTCCTCACAACACGCTTGCTTGGGAGAGGAAGAAGAAACATGGACTGACACCCTTCCTCAATATTTGCCGTTCCTGCAATCAATCAGTTCTCCCACCACTACAAGAGGGCTCGACGTTTATGGGTTCTGCTCAGTCAGACGGCTTGACTGCTTGTTATCGATTTAAGCCCCAGCCTCAAATGTCAATACCACCTCTTTTGGCCGTGTCACAGGGGGGAAAAAATCGTCTTCATTGATCACTGTGGTCGGTGAGCAGGTGGCTCTCTTGCAATGTGCCACAACATTTTGAAACATCGGTTGGTATGCTGCCCGAAATGTTAGGACAGGCTATTCATGGTCCAGTACATCTCCTGTCAGCCGAAGACAGGTTTTGAAGACACATCATCACTGACCTGTGGCCACCATTAAGAGGAACACCCCACTAACCCCCCCTTTCCCACACACACACACACACACGCATGCCCACGCACGCACACACGCACACCCCCCTCCGCAAATGCTCCAGGATTATTTGCAAGCTCTCTGGCCTGTGAGTGGTTAGTAGCAAAAAAGTCAAGACAAAGAAAGTAAAAAGTTGCGGCGAGGAAAGGTCAAAGGTCATAGTTGGCATTATCCTACTCATCTGAAAAGATTATGTAATTTCATAGTCCGACTGAGGCAAATTAAGAGTGGATTGAAGATTATACAGTACACAATTCATAGTGGGGGAAGAAATTTGAATGACTTTTGCATTAATAAAGAAATAAAACATTCATGTCAGATGAAAACAATGACAAAGTGATGCCATATTTGTTTTTGCAGCAATCTAAAATTGGAATATTTGTAAGAGGAAAAAAGCATTGTATTGTAAGGAGGAGTGCAATCCTAATGTAATACACAGTTTACAAGGCTATTATATTCAATTGGGGCAGAATCAATGAAGCATTAGAGGGTGAACTGGACACAATTATCCTAGTCTCTACATGCTATTGAATTTAAATGGGAAGGGGATGAATTAAACAATGAAATATTTGAATTAAATCAACACAAATATCATAGTGTACTTAATGTAATTATTGAATCAAAACTACTTCCAGTAAATATTCACCCACTGTTAATATTAAGAATATTAAGTTCGACAGTGCAGAGCATTTAGTACTTGAATCTTTAAAATTATTTTTGAGAAGAAATACTAAGGCTACAAATTTACTTACAGAATACTAAGTTCAACTTACAGTAAACTACCGCATGCAATAAAACAGCTAGAAGATTTGCTGGCCCCATTTAACACTATTCTCAGTCGAGCTATGTCGAAAAATCAGAGTCAGAGAATAAAAGGGGTTGAAATATGGTGATCAAAATGTCAATGTTCTACCATTCCTAAGGTGTTATACAGTATATTCTCATTAAGGCTGGTAAAGGACAGTCATTTCAATGTATAGGTAAAGAGGACATCAGCATGAGCAATATTTGGTGATATTGGCTGCATGCGTGTTTCTACCACTTCCTGCTTGAAAAAGGCAAAGATAGGAGACAAAGAGCCTCCTCTTCCTAATCATCATGATAAACGATGAAAGCAGTTTCCCCTTCCAAGTGTCATTCTCTCGTGGAGAAAATCTTTTCCACTATATTGGGGTGTTTGAAGTCACTTTCTGTCTTCTTGTCTCATTAAACATAAAAGAATGAAATAAAATTCAAATGAACTGTTTACCCTGTTACTTTAAAATGTGTAATTTACCCTCACTCTGTGAGACAACTCACAATTACGGTGGGTTGGCTCTCCCACATCCGTTTAGTTTATTTTCTATAACAAACCCGTATTAATCATTTCAGAGATCAAAGTGACACTGCAGAAGTATTTTAAATATTTAAATCTCCACTATTCAAATCTCATAACAGATCAAAGAATTTTGCTTTAATTCTGCACATCATTTCGGCATAGACGTACACAGAAATGCACACAAACTCCAATTAAATATTGTGGATCTCAGTAAATCTCCATTCTATTTTCATATCCGAGCACGTCTCAAGCTTGGTGCTATTGAACTGCAGAAAAGAGGAGCAGCTACAAAAGTAATTGATTAATTTGGCTGCTCTTTTCAAGTCATGTGGATGACAAGTAACTTAAAAGTACATGCCATTCATGATGGGACATTAGCACAAGTATGTATGTATATATATATATATATATATATATATATATATATATATATATATATATATATATATACATATATACATACTTGTGCTAACATATACAGTATAACAGATTTGAACAGCGTTAAAGATCAGGGTTAGGGCCGTGGGGCTTTCGGACCTCGTTGAGGAGGCGATTGTACATGTTCCCCTGCCTAAGCGGTCCAGGTCATTGCTCCACCCCCTCTGCTGATCTGGGGAGGTGGTGTAGACTCTCACATGCCTCCTCTGACATAATGTGGAGTCACCAACCACTACTTTTCACTTGGCAGCAAGTAGTTTTACCTGGAGGATGCAGCGCGTGCGGAGGAACGCGTTATTCGTCCTCAGTTCCCCTCCCCGTTCAACAGGCGCCCCACCTGAACAGAGGAGGAGGCGCTAGTGCAGTGACCAGGACACATACCCTTGTCCGGCTTCCCACCTGCAGACATGGCCAATTGCATCTGTAGGAACGCCTGACCAAGCCAGAGGTAACCCTGTGGCCCTCATGTTGGGGGCGAGGGAATAGACCGCTAACACCACCCAGACCACAGATGCAGGTCAAGTGAGGTGAAGACTCTAAATTGCCCATAGGTGTGAGCGTTTGTCTGTCAGTCTATGTTAGCCCTGTGATGGACTGGTGACCATATCCACTATTTAAAGGAAATAAATGACACCCACTCCTCCATACGAGCTGCTGGCATGAAAGTTAAGCACATTATGGCCTGAAGTTAGGGGGCATCTTTAGACATTTGAGGACAGAATCATTTACGTTTTTCAAATGGACTCTAGATGAAGGAAAAATGTGCATTATTGTCTGTTCTCAATAACATTATTAGTTGTGGCTGTTATGGAGGAGGTACATAAAATGCTTCATATGTGCTGACTTATGAGAATATACTGTACAGAATATACAGATCAAAAAACTGTGCAAGCACATAGACAGTGCAGGCCACCTATTTCAGCTCCCTCCTAGTTGTCTGAGACTGGGGCCATTTGGGCAGGGAGCATTGTACAGGCTGATGGCTGTTGGCACAAAACAACACCTTAGCCCCTCCATGTTGCACCTTGGGGGAAGCGTGGAGGCTGAGGGTGCTCCGTGTAGCTGCATCGGCTCGGTGTCGAAGGGGTTTGGAGGGGTTGTCTAAGATGGAATTCAGTTTAGTCCCCTCTGCTATTGCCAGGCTGTTCCTCTCCAGCCCTACAACAGAGCCAGCCTCTTACGCTTGTTAAACCTGCCTGTATGACCCGCCGTGATGCGGCCTCCTCAGCACACCACCACAAAGAACACTACAGCAGCCATGGCTATATTACAGGTTACATACTGGAGTACCGGTATGTTGGATGCAAGACCTGGGGCCATATCCACAAAGCTTCCTAGTACTAAGAGTTGGTCCTCGTGGTGAAATTCTAAGAGAACTCTGAGAGTGATGATGTTTTCTAAGAATTTCCCCTTAAAGACAAAATCCTGGTGAAGATACAAGCTATTCACAAAGCATCTTAGCCCTTACGAGAGCTCCTAAGGAGAAAAAGTGGTAGTGGAGTAGTGGAGACCTTTAGGAGCTTGGGAGTGGAGGAATTGGCTGAAAGATGCAGGAAATAAACAATAATGCTTATATTAATATTGTGAAAATTATCACAAATATGTTGATATGATATTTAGCAACAGGCAAACAGCACATCAGTGATGATTTACTGTAGGTGTATTCAACCACATAGTAGAAGAATCAAACAATCACAGCTCCTTCAGAGCCTCATATTGTGATGCAACCTATTTAATTCCCACTGGACGTGAAAGTTGGGAGTGAGAATGTGTTGGTGAAACAACAAACATGGCCGCATCATCTGCAATATACTCATGTTAAAAAATCCTTCATAGGCTTGCCAATATAGTCTATACATTCTACTAATACTACTGAGTCTTGAGCCGTTTTCACCAAATCTTAACATCAAATTACTAGCAAAGTAAAGTAATGGCAACTGCATTCACCCAGGCATAATGTGTCAACCTGTGAAGACAAGTATTAAAAAACATTTGTATGGTTTTCCGAAGATTTTGTCCAATAAGCACTATCTTTATTTTTGATAGTACGAGAAAACCATTAATAATAATTAACCATTAATATCGAGTAAATCTTTATCTTGTGTGATTCCTTGTGTGCATTCTGATTTTTCTTGATCAACCAAATTACGGCGTCTAAAAGAGAGCATACTAATACTGTACCTCTCATAATGGGGTCAACCACACCACCTCACTAAGATAAAAGTTCTTGTCCATTCCTTCCCCAGAGTTCCACTGAGAACTTTCCTAACTCACTCCTAAGCGAGGACTCCTTGCTAAGGAATTTTAGGCTAAGATACGAGCTCTCTGAGAGGGCTCTCAGAATCTTGAAGCCTTGGAGAGATGGAGCCTCAATGCCTGCATGTCTTCAGTTCAGTCCAGCCTGTGCCATGCCAATGAGCTCATTCATGCTGTTCTTCAGGAAACCCTGGTGTTATCCACCTGCATCACTGAGGTTCACCCCAAGCAGGAGGTGCTGCTGTGCTGCTGGATGGTATTGAAAGCACTAGATAACTGCTTCCCAGCCTCTCGAGGTCATACAGGCTGCAGACACAGGCTGTGTCTGCAGGTGGGAAGCCGGAATGAGGGTATGTGTCCTGGTCGCTGCACTTGCGCCTCCTCTGGTCGGTCGGGGCACCTGTTCGGGCAGAAGGGAACTGGTGGGAATAGCGTGATCCTCCCACGTGCTACGTCCTGCTGGCGAAGCTCCCCGCTATTGGGTGAAAAGAAGCGGCTGGCAACTGCACATGTATCAGAGGAAGCATCTGTGTGTCTACGGCTCTCCCCCGATCGGCAGAGGGGGTGGGGCAGGGGGTATTGGCCAAGTACGATTGGGGAGAAAATGGGGGGGGGGGGGGGGGGAGCAAACAATATTTGCAATATTAAATACATTTAAAAATGGCATCAATACATTTGCAGAGCAGTCTGCATATTGAAGCGTATGGCACAAGGTCATATCATTATTTCGCTACACTGCCTGCCATTAAGTTTTTCCGCTACATTCCAAAGCTCAAATGAATCCATCTTTAAGTATGTCATCTCCTGGCAGAGAGGGAGTGCAGTGACCCAACTAAGCAGCCAGATGTCATATCTGCACATTGACTCCTACCTGACTGCATCTCAATTCAACAGTATAGCTGAATAACTAACTATAGCTCATAGTACCTGACTGCATCTCAATTCAACAGTATAGCTGAATAACTAACTATAGCTCATAGTACCTGGCACTGTGTTAACCCTGCTGTCAATGAAATGCTTCATTTCATTTCGCAGTGTTGGGTAGCTACGTTTACTGATGCTATAGCTCATGTTGGCATGCTCCTAGTAGTTTTAGCCTGTCGATATTCAGATAATTGTCTCTCCGTCTCTCGCCTGCTCCGAGGTCAGTCATTTTATTTTACGCATGCACATGTGGAAATTTCAGTCTGTCATCTGAACAATAAAAAATAATTTACTAGGGGACCATGCAAAACAGGTAAAACTCTGTTGAAGTGGTTTTCCTCAAATATGAATTTATGTGATGTCTTAGACTAATTTCAATAATGAACACTACCCCTGCAGCCAACGCCAAGTTCAGGTTATATCACCCCATACATTGCTATGCATGCCCCTTTCATTCATGCCTCTCTCCCCGTCCATTCACAGTCTCCCGCACTTCCCCTCTCTGGCAATAGCCGAATTAGCTCAAGCTATTCCTTTCCCTAGCTTTTCCAATATCCAATCAGCTCAAGCCATCCTTTCCCTCGCTTTTCTGCTGAGCCAATCACCTAACCAGGGTAGTATCAGAGTCCATCTTTTTTACTATGTTGTTACTCCCCTATGTGCTGTCACTCTCAGTTGCTATCTCTGAAGCAGTTGTTTCACCCCACCTCCTTCCCTGACCACCACCAACGTCATGACTCCTGAAGAATTCCCTATGGGGGATTTTCTATCCTATACATCACTACCATCCCCCTCACATCTCAGGAGGAGCATCATCATATCATCGAGTCATACGCCAAACCTAATTGGTTTATTGTATCATTAAAGTTTATTTGAACCTTCTTACTCGTCTCTCATTATTGAAATATATATAAAAAAAAAACACTGATCTGTGAAATTCCACAAATTTCAATTATGCATCAAGTTTAAGTTGTGGCTAGACAGTCTGCAATCTTAGCGATTTGGTACCTATGCAGTGTAAGAATATTAACGTGTTTTCCTAGAAAATGGGGTGTGGAAGTGATGACCCTTCTTTTGATGACCTTAATGCAAATCAAAGGGGGGCCAGGGAGTCCATCACCAGGAGTGTGAGGTCATGGTCATAGTGATCTATAGTCATCTGGGACTTTCTAGCTTCTGGGACAATGCAGGTTTTCTGTGCAGTGGAGGCAGATTCAAGGCCAGGTTGAAGAGGTGCTGGAAAAGCTATGCTAGCTGATCGGCACATGGTCTGAGCACCTTGAGGCTGATGCCATCGGGGCCCGCTGCCTTACCTGTGTGGAGCATCGCCATCTCACTTGCAGTGATGGAAAGGACGGGTCAGAGATTCAATTGAATTGAATTGAATAAAACTTTATTGTCCACTGAGGTGGAAAATTGTCTTTGGCTCACCAAACACAAAACAACAACAACACAAGAGGCCAGAAGATGGTGGAGCTTTATGTGCAATGCAGCAGGTCCAAGGTGTCACATAGTGGGTGAGGTTGGTGAGGGCGGAGGAGAGCGAGACATAGTTGAAGTCTACAGGATGTCTGCAGGGACTGTGTCTGTAATCCCGTGACAACCAAGTGGACGACATCACACGCTAGTCCATGCATCTGCTGAAGGCAAAATGTAAACAACTGCATTGGCGTGTGAAAACTCCTGCAGCAGGTAACATGGGCAAAAGCCCATAGTTCAATACCTGGACTACAGACACTAGTCCTCAACGTTAAATGTCCCAGATTACAACAGTGGCAAGACCCTCTGTCCACTCACACCAGCTGAAACCCCTCCAGAGCGATTGCGGAGACTGGTGAATCCCCCTGGAGCCGTGTCTCTGTGAAGCACATTAGGCTGGATTGCCGATATTCCCACTGAGTCCCGGCCGAGACAGGGGGCTCATCCATCTTTCCTCTCAGCGATCTCACATTCCCCATGACGATAAATGGAAGGTAGGGATTAAATCTCCTTTCTGTCGCTCTCACCTTCACCCCTGCACTCTTCCCTCTCTATCGTGCCAGCAGCTTGGTTGGTAGATTCTTCAACGACAGACTGTAACATGGTGCACTAATACTGTAGAAAGGTGGTAAAAGTAGGCTAAATAATAGGAGAATAATCGAAAAGAACATGAGAGCCGATGCAGTCATGCACCGATTCAACACTATCTTTGCATAAAGGAAGACAATGCTATATATACACTAATTGGTTCAATTGAAATACATAATCTTGTCCAATTAGACTGTGTCACTATATGCCTAGCAACCTAATTGGCGTTTTGTCCCTGTCAGGCTGAGGTGTCCAATGGGAGGGTGACTATCTTATTATCATTGCAAATTGGACAGATCCCTCCTGATCAGATGACCACTGAGAGCAATCAAACTTCTTGGAGAGAAGCGGAGCAGGCTGGCAGGTGGAATACCTCCATCTTAGAAACATGGCCATGCAAATCACTCAGCTGGTGCCACGCTCGGAGGAATTCCTGGTAAAAATGAGATGGAAAATCTGAAATAAGGCGTGCTATGACACCTCTTTGAAAAATGCAAAAGTGAACAAATGCATAATGTGCCACCGAGAGCACTCATTGTAGCAGGCTAATGCTACACCTTTGACTGATGTTACCAGTTCATCTCTTCTACTGCGCTTTCCTTTTGCAAAGGGAGAAACAGTTTCCCTGTGGATTGGAAGGTTTTCAGGCAGATGGAGAAAATATTGTTGACATTAAACTGTTCCTCTTTAAGGGAATTGTTGTGACAAGGTGGAGCTCCCATCACTCAAAATAGCAGCTGTGTACTTGTTTACAAAGGGGCCCAAAGCAATGTTTGTTTCCATTGACATGGTAGCAACTTTTTCTGTCTTTGTATAATGAAGACGCTTCTGGCATTATATGTTTGCGCTCACATCTACTGTCATCATAATCTAATATTTTTGTAGCAACAGTTACTATTACTATTCAACTTCTGCTATTATGATGACATACTTATCAGTATGTTCTTCCTGTCCTTGTTCTCATTGTTCTTCCAGTTGTAGTTTTGTGTTGGTTGTGGGTCAATATATATATTGCATTTTGTTAAGCCAGTTAAAAGACAAACTGTGGTTAGCTGATCGAGCCCTTGGGAAGAGCAGTAATGATTTGTCAGTGTGAAGTCTGGCAGGAAGTGAAATCAATGAACTGGCCTGGGCTCTTAATTACTGTTCCTTTTGCCCCTGTAAGGAGAAATCAATCATGTCAAGTATGCAACGCAGCGGCATTCTACACAAAGCAGACACACTTCACAAACGCCAGTCTCTCTCTCTCTCTCTCTCTCTCACACTCACACACACACACACACACACACACACACACACACACACACACACACACACTTCACAAACGCCAGTCTCTCTCTCTCTCTCTCTCACACACACACACACACACACTTCACAAACCCCAGTCACATCACTACTAAAGTCCTCACACACACACACACACACACACACACACGCATGCGCACCACACACACTTCACAAACCCCAGTCACATCATAACTACAAAAGTCCACAGTTTCTTCACCTAGTCTACTGATTCTGAGCCAGTCAAGTCAAAGGTATTGTTATAACTAGAATGATGTAATTATAAGTGACAACAAAAGAAAAAGATTAATGAAATAATCATATAAGTGTAAGCTCTTCAAGTATGATTTTTTTTATTAACTAATGGATATACAGTATATTTAAAAAAAAAACTAGAACTGCGCGCTCGATTCAGCTGGGCTGCTGCGAGCTCCAACTTCGCATCAATCTGACGACATCACAATTGCTCGAGTGACCATGACTGATCATATCATGGAGTGCTCTTGTGACGTCACTCAGCACACAATTGCTCAACTTCGGCCTTGCCCGCAGCTCGGCTGCTGCGTGGCCTCGCCTGCTCTATTGGGATGCAATTGCTCAACTTCGCATCATCGAGTGCTCGAGTGACATCACTGATGATGTCATAGACATTGTGACATCATCATCTTCTCTTTTTGGTGTTTTATGGCACAATGTTGCACCCACTTCTGGATTCATCCATCTTCTTCTTCTTTGGTGTTTTATACTCTTCCTCTTCTCACCCATTCACAATTGTCTGAGTTTGCCCAAACGCATCCCTCAGGACTTAATGTATCTCTGCTTCAGATACGCCCACCTCATCCAGTAACCAGTTAACAGCATCAACCCCGATCCCATTCATCTCAGTCTTCCCACCCTGTGACATCATCAGTGACATCACAACTACAGTGACATCACCGATGATGTCATAGACATTGTGACATCATCAGTGGGACAAAAATATTAACATAAGTTCCAAATAAAGGCTAATGTGATGTAAATCTTCTCTATCAATGATGATGATGATGATCATGCGTTTGAACAGTATGTAATTTGCTTTGAAATGCTTGCCTTCTAAAAGCTGTTACCTACTTGCTCCACCGTGAACATTCAAAGGAAATGTGGAGAGCCATTGTAGAGATTACTTTATTGTAGAGATTTGTCACTGAACTTGACTGAGCCATTTTCCTCTATCCCAAGTTCACAGTTATTCAGATAAATCCGGACTGCACCTTTTTGTCTCTAATCTCCTACACCAATCAGCATTCCCAAAGGAACTCAAGATCGGCAGCATGTGAATCCCATACGGACCTCTAAATATCAGTTAGATATGATTGACCTACAGATTCAATAATGAATGTCTAGGTCAATCACACAAAAACTGGATTCAGTTTTGCTGCAAACCTCTACAGTCAAATTCTAATGATTCCCAATGGCGGAGCTGTCCTATCATTTCTTTCTCTTATTAAATTGTGTGTCTGATGGCTACTTTGTGGGCTTTTGCCATGGCAGATGATGACATTTTCATGACCAGTGAACTATTCTGCGTTCACGCCTCACAAAGCAGAACCCTGAAAGCACATGATGTGCATATCATCCGCCCTGCTCCTTCATGCTACAACACAATCCACCATAAAGGGACACCATAATATAATTGTAATGTGATACCACTCTCTGTTCTCTGGAAACGCGATGGGGCATGGGGCGTTCTGTCCGAGTGCAAAGAGCCAGTTTTGTGTCAGTAGTTGCACTCACTCAGCTGGGTGATAGATTTCTTGTGCTGGTACTTTATGAATCACATGTGGACATCCTATTCATTTGTCTTCCCTCTCTGAACACTGTTGTGGCGAGGTACTGGGGGAACAGCATCTGCAGGTACACTTATGCTGTTCACATGGGACAAGTGTTGACATTTTGATGTTTTCTCTGAACTGCACGGATCAATACTGCGACGGGGAACTGGCATTCTAGTTTTCAGCTTTTATTTTGTTATTACTGTGACTGCCGAGGAGACTCCTCAGCAGCATCTGCAAAATGGCCAGCTGAACTTGATCCCAGTCGTCAAAATGGCCGCTTGGTGATGAAACCATACCTGCCAACACTCCCGATTTACACGGGAGCCTCCTGATTTTTAACCCTTTCTCCCGCTGTGCTCCCAATTGGTAATTTCTCCTGCCAATCTCCCGATTTGTAGGATATGTGCCGTGTTACCTGGCAACCAAGCCAGATGCAGTGACGAGTGACGCATGCTGCGCAACTGCGTCACTCACTCGCTCAAGCTCTCGGTGGAGGAGGATGAAAGAAACACGTCCCAAGAAGAAGAGATGCGCTTCCAAATTTCAGTCCACTTGGTGCGAGACCTTCCCATTTCTAACCGCTAGCCTAGAACAGGAAACTAGGAGGAACTAGGAAAATGACGTTAGCAAACAGGCTAAACATGCCAAACACAAACAAGCCGTGGAAGCACAGAGGCGAACTTCTAATGTATTCCATATTTTACTGACAATCTCATGTCATTTTGGTAACCCTTTATTTTAAAGGTCCCTAATTACAGTACATATGAACCAATGTAATTACTGTGTAATTACACAGTAATTACATTGGTGTTCATGTCTAATTACAAATAGTAATTTGTAAGTTGTATGCTAAGTGATGTAAATTTTAGATGCTGACTTTTGATCACATATTTTGTACATGTAGGTTTATTTTATTCTATCATTTATTATTTTACTGTGAGTTATGAATTTATGACTAATTAAAAGTAATTTACTGTACATCCTTTTTTTTATTCTATTAATTTGTGGTATGGATATGGGTGCGGGTGGGGGGGGCGGGGACATTCACCGATACCCCAGAAAATCTCCCTCTTTTCACAGCCCAATGTTGGCAGGTATGATGAAACACGTCAATTATTATCTATCTTTTGTATAATATAATAATCTAATTGGCCATGTCTGCGGGTGGGAAGCCGGTGGGGTATGGAAGGCGGTAATGCAACATAAAGGATGCCAACTGCCGTAAAACAAAACAGAAGAAATGTATGTAAAATCAGGAGGGAATAACAGACAACATTGTCTATAAGGAGCTGCTGTACTCATACAAACATTTTCTTAACAAGTTGTGCCCTGTATTATTTATCTTTGTATGTGTGAAATCCAAAATTCAATATTGTAAAAAAAAACCAGCATGCATGCAGACCCCACTGACTCTAGGCATGGGTCGATTTCCGGTTTTACCGGTTCGGTTCGGTATACGAGCCCAAACCGGTTTGATCACGTGCAAACCGAAAAAACCTAAAAAAAAAAAAAAAATTTTTTTTTTTTTTTTTTAGTTTTTTTTTTTTTTTTTTTTGCCAGTCCATTCTGATTGCACTATTGTTCGTATTAGCCTCTTCTCAAGTTGCACTAGTAGGCAAAAGTCTTATTTTGTTTATTATGTTGATGTTTGAAGAAAAGTTAAGCTGAATAGTTATGAGAAATAAAAACAGTGTGTTGTTACAGTTAAAAGGTTCTGCTTATTTGTATTCAGTGTTCGTGCTGGTTGGCAGCATACCAGCTTAGAGGTGCATTATCGCCACCAACTGCAGCCGCTTTGATACGTTTTTTGGGGGAATATCGAACCGGTTTCAAAATGTTCAAACCGACCCATGCCTAGGCCCTATATTGTGTGAATTTGTGAGTTTTGAAGTTTATAAGGCAGCTCAGCTGTAAGCCAATCCATTCTGATTGCACTGCTTGTGTTTTTATTAGCCTTTTTCTCAAGTTGCACTATAGGCAGAAGTCTTATTTCATTTATTATTTTGATGTTTAGAAGAAAAGTTGAGCTGAATAGTTATGAGAAATAAATACAGGGTGTGTTTGTTACACAGGTGTCCTGCTTCTTTTTATTCAGTATCATTGCTGGTTGACAATACCAGCTTAGAGGTGTATTATCGCTATCAGGTGGACTGAAGTTGCACTACAGACAGTTATGGGCCACACTCGGGAGCCCTGCTTGAAAAAAAAAAAAAAAAAAAAAAAAAAAAAAAAAAAAAAAAATTTAATTACCAAAAAAATCGGTATACCGGTTCGATCCGGTTTAGACTGCAATATCGAACCGGTTTTAAAATTTTCAAACCGACCCAGCCCTAACTGACTCATGATGTCATACCGCGCTCATGGCACATCGTCTCCAGAGTCTCCACCCTAGAAATCGAGTGAGTGCAGCGCGCAAGATTTCTATTTGCTATAATCAGACGCGCTCAATTCCTAGGTTGGAGACTCTGGAGATCCTGTGCCACTTGTCCTCTTCTCCCTACTTATACTACCACCACTTACTCTGGAGATGATACTCCCTCCACCACTTATAAAGCCTCAGCCAGGAAGGACTACATCACTGATGACATCACAATTGCTCAAGTGACATCACTGATGACATCACAATCGTGACACACCGCCTCCACACCACCCACTTAGCCAATTTTAATTAAGAAGAAGATATAAACCATTACACATCAAATTAGGTCAACAAACACTTTGATAACGTCAACTCGGACAAACCAGAGTTCTGAAATGACACCAGAATCTTCGACATGTAATTCTGACCTCGACACCCGTTCAATTCATTTTTCACAGGTTGAAGCTCATTTTTTCCCTGAGTTGTCTTGAAAGTCTTTAGTGTGGTGCTGGATGGAGGTTGTGTAAAACTGCTGCTTCAGTTCGTAGTTTAAAGGATGGCTTTACTGATCACTTTGTATCATTATAATCTCGGTAATATAAGCACATTGGCAGTGTTTACCTTCTCTCTGTTTTCCTCACAGGCAATTCTCTACCTGCAGAAACTCCGCCCCTGCCAGCTGCAAATGAAAAATGGATGCCCAATTACAAGAGTTCAAATAGTTCTTCTATGTCATGGATTGTTTGCTGGAAGCCACAGTATTGTCCATCTGGTGAAGACATTGAGATAAATAAAATATGTCGATGGGTGAAGGGTACATGGCTCTAATCGCTTGCACAACACAGGCTGGCAAAATAAGACGACGGTGTCTCTGTCGAGTCTGTGCGATTCTGTGGATGTGTGCATACTTAAAAAATAAAAATAAACAATAACAGCCGCCCATGTGCTTATATTACCGAGATCATAATGATACAAAGTGGGTTGATTATCGGTAAAGCCATCGTTTATTTCACATATTCAGTGAACTCTTAGTATTTATTAGTGAGTATTTTTCTGTTCCGGGCAGCATCAGTCCCGCACTTCAATACCAGTGAGGCTGTCTTCAGCAGACTGGAAGGGCTCGTTCAAGCCATTTCCAACATGGATTATTTCCTCTTGCTGCGAGGATGACCCCTGACCCCTGATGACCCTTGACTCACCCCTGACCCCTGTAGACCCATGACTGTTACCACCACTGCGTGAACAAAGCTCACCTGAACTTGGGTTTTGAGCATTGTTCGTCTCATCATCATCAGCATCATCATCATCATCATCACTGACATAACCCGCATAATTTGTACGAGCAGAACGCACGTTGTCCTGCCCATCCTCACCCTTTGTATCAATCTTGTAGTTGTGAGCGCTGAGATATTTAAAATGTCCAAAGCAGGTGTGAAAGATGCAGACAATGACTGTGATGACCAAAACTATAAACGTGAACAAGGACAGCCACGATGAAAAAGGTTTTTTGTATTCATAGAGGGAGAAAAAAACCCAGATGAGACAGAGAATCGGTGCAACGATCACTTGGTTGACCGCAGCCGAGTGGATCTTCTTGTCCAGTTTGGTAGGCAGGTAGGCGTAGTACATGTTGTACCTGTCCACTCGGTTCTTCAGCAGCATGTACATGATCCCGAAAGGCAGGATGAGTGGGCAGGTGATACTGTAGGTCATGACCACAGTGAAGATGCTCATCACCCTGGCGTACGCCTCTCCAAACTCAAACTCGTACGCTTGGTGCCTCATGACGTTCTTGCGCTCTGCCTTTGAGCGAGTCAGGCAAAGACGGATCATGTACAGAAACCAACCAGGGATCCTCAGCAGCTCCATGGTGTTACCAATGAACGCAGAAGCAATGACATAAGTCACATAGAAGGCTCCACTATCAGGAGTCTCCACGCACTTTACTCTCTCAGCAAATGTGGTAAAAATCCACTTGATGAACTCTTTCAAATTGCTGATTCCCAGGGAGGGCAGCAAGAGAACCATGAACATTAGAAACGTGTAGGATTTATGCATTGTAATCCTGTTCTCTCCTGACCGGGTCCAGTGTTGTTCTAATTCGACAGAGAAGAACACAATGGTTGGGAGCAGGGCAGTGAAGGCCCCCAGCATGAGGGTGGGTAAGAACTGGGTCAGGTATGGAGTATTTTCATAATTTAGCCATGTGTCGAGATGCGAGATGATGATGGCCGGCGTGGTGAGGAAAAAGAGGAGGATAAAGAGAACAAAGTTGATGATGAACCAGCGGAGCCACCAGACGACTCCTCCCACATGCAGATGCTGCCAGAAGACATTTAGTGGATCAGGGGCGTAGCTGACAATCCACTGGTACGTGTTGAGCTTTTCGCTGATTGTAGAGTGCTTTGGCGCACAGTGACACCCCATCCATCCCTCAAACTTGCACTTCTTGTTCACAGCATTAAAGTCCTTCATGATGACAGCAGTCATGGTCTCATTCTCGAAGGTGACAAAGGCCATTCCTATGGGTTTGTGGTAGACCTTCAGTTTCGCCTTCCGACATTCCTCCCTCAGGGTTGCCTCCAGCTTGGTGTAGTAGCTCACAGCCTCTTCCTGCTTACAGCATTTTAAGACACAGCAGCAGCAGCAGCAGTTTGGGTTGACCATGGAGGGGATATGCTCCTCGGTAAGCAGGTGACGGAAGAACTTCTTGTTGTGAAATGCCTTCTTCCATTCAGCCTTAACGGACATCAGCTTGTCCACATTGTAACAAATATGAGTGTCTAGCACAACACAATGTTCATACGCCTGCTCAAAGTGCTGCTTTAGGTCCTCCTTCTTTGTGGTTTTGGACATTCCAGTGATAAATAATGTGCGGTTCACCTTGTCATCCTCTTTGTAGAGCATCATGGATGTGTGTCGCCTCATGCTGTACAACGTCAGTAACAGGTATAGGACTGCCATGATGGTGTGCAGCCATAGCCGTTCATCACCGACATGTAAATTCGCTATAGTGGTTCGGCCAAAACTGTAGGCATTTTTTTGGGTATCCGCTTTGTTTCCAGAGAAGTTAACAGGCAAGACGATGCCCAAAGATAGCAGCCCCACCATTACCAGCAGGCCAGTGAGGTGGCGCTGAAAGGACAAATAATGCACGGCATCCTCGCCACACTTCTCCCTAATCTCCTCGTCCCTGAGGCGGTAGATGGCGTTCATCCACGAGCAGAAGCCTGAGTCAATGGCCGCTGTGCTGGAAATGGAACTGGGGCGTTCATAGCCTTTGGTTGTGTCCGTAGTCATGGCAGAGGGCAGGTATTCTGGCTCACCCAGGTGGTCTGCTGCACACTTTTCCATAATTCTGTCTGTCTCCGTCACCAGTGCGAGACGCCCATAGTCCCATGTCCTTCGGAAGACGGCAAATACAAACAGCAGCAACATGAATAACATAAAGTATAAGGTTAGTGCAGCGGGCACCCCCCTGTAGGGTAAGCCCACCAGCAGAGTGCTCGGGATTCGGGCGCTACTGCAATCGTCGTTCGTAGAACTCATTGCGAAAGTGTTGACAGGTAAGCAACTAGATTGTAAATGACAAGACCTGACCAAGTTCCCTCTGTATACACGTTAGGCCTATTGTGACATCATAATGCCTAGGCCTATTATGTCATGATATTGCAGCTGCACTGGGTTGCTTCTCTCTCAATTTGAATTCAACTTAAATTCAATGGCTTTATTGGCATGGATGAATGTCGTAAGAATTTTGCAAAAGCAAAGTATAATTTGAAATATTTGAATACACAGTTGTGATGACATCATTGATGACATTACTCACTGATGACATGTTCACCAATGACATCACATTTGCCCGAGTGACAAATCAGGGGTTAAAACTTTTTCAGTTGACTGCTACTGCACGGTCGGACCAATGCAACATTTTGGCAGCATATCAGGCCAATATTGGCCTTTTATTTTTCAGTGATATGATACTTTGTCAATGTCTCCTTGTGTGTGTGTGCGTGTGTGTGTGTGTGTGTGTGTGCCCCCCATTATGATATCACTGATGACATCATCAGTGTGTGTCTGTGCCCCCCTATGACATCACTGATCACTCAGTCTTGTCACAATGCCTCCTTGTGTGTGTGTGTGTGTGTGTGTGTGTGTGTGTGTGTGTGTGTGTGTGTGTGTGTGTGTGACATCACTGATCAGTCTTGTCACAATGCCTCCTTGTGTGTGTGTGTGTGTGTGTGTGCCCTTATGACATCACTGATGACATCATCACTGATGACATCACATCATTAGCTAATTAAAAAATCTGGCTCCGTCAGGTCACCCCGCACAGGTGCCCTTTACACACCCTGAAGGTTTCAGCCCAATCACACATAAAACGGCATAGCTGTGGCTCAGGCTGAACAAACAGCCCACATACTGTACTCAATTTATAGATAGATAGATAGATAGATAGATAGGTAGATAGATAGATAGATAGATAGATAGATAGATAGATAGATAGTCTCACTACAATGAAATGGCTACTATCCACAAGAGTCTCAGCATTCCAGTAATACAATTTATGCAATTCCATGACTGTTTGGACCCCAGTATGCATAATATTCAAATTGGTGAAAATAACACATTTTATACTGCATGCAGAAAACTGCATGGTTTTGCCAAAAACTGCATGGGATTAGCATAAAGTGGGCATGTCTGTAAACGGGAGACTTGTGGGTACCCATTGAACCCATTCCCATTCAGATATCTTGAGGTGAGAGGTCACTGGACAACTTGCCAAAATTGGACCGTTCTTTAGCCCCCTTCCCGACAAGCTATGCCTTAGGTCTTCTATCAGTGTTTCCCAAAGACTGGCTCAGACTCGGGACCCTCAGGCAGGACGCAGGAGGTTTTATTTGGGTCACCAAATAATATTAAAAAAAAAAAGAAATTAGCTGAATTTCTTCCAGTCTTTGATTTAAATGTGTATGTGGTTTTACTGAGCAAATAAAAACAATGAGACAGCCTGTTAACTCTGGCGAAATGGTTTTATTTGGTCTCATAAAGGATTTTTAAAACACTGGACGACAAAAAAAAAGGGTAAAAACAAGACGTTTCGGTGTTCATCCAAACACCATCGTCAGTTGTAATGAGTGCAGCAGGAAGTAACTGGCAAATATATACACACAAGAAAAGTCACATGACAAGCACATGGCATGAAGTCACGACATGACATGACCCAGTCCTTAGTGTGTGTTTGCCAGAGAAGATGATGTTCCCAGCAGCTTACGGTGGTGCCCCTCCCCCACTTGTGAGGTGGAGAAAGTTGGTTTGTCCATAAAGTGCAGAGGAACAGTTTTTAAAACAGCATTGTAGGTTGAGGACAAGTGATGTCTCAAACTCCCTCTATCTAGTGAAGGTTGTTCCACTTTAACATAGATGGCCTCCTTGACACCTCTTTCGAACAACCCATCTTCTCTGTCCAAGCAAGATGTGGACATCATGGTCTTGGAAACTGTGTTTCCTTTGTTGTAAGTGGATGTAGACTAATGAGTCTTGTCCAGATGAGTTTGCTCACCTGTGTTGGGACATGCGTCTACTGAGCGGCTGTTTCTTTTCCCCGATATACAGATCTTTGCAATCCTCACTGCATTGGACCGCATATACCAGGTTGCTCTTTTGATGTCTGGGAATCGGTCTTTTGGATGGACCAAACACTGTCTCAGTGTGTTGTCTCTTAGGTTTGAAATACAAAGGGATGTTGTGCTTGGAGAAAACCCTTAGAAACTTCTCAGAAAGCCCAGCCACATAACATGAATTCTTCTGAACTTGTGATCCATTTCCATTTTTCCTGGTTGTCTAAGATCCTTTTTGTGTTCTGTGTGTGTTTTGATAAATACTCTGGATAGTCACAATGTTTCAATGCTTGTTTTACATGATTGTGTTCTTTGTCTCTGGAATCGGGGGTTGTGGGTACAGTCTCCGCCTGGTGTTGTAAGGCGCAGCGCAGATCACTCCGTTTTTTTTTTTTTTTTTAACTTTCTATCACCTGGATGTTTGAAAATGAACTTACACCGACATTTATAAAGGATTTGACGTGTACATATGTTTTCAATAATAAAATAATAAATAATGAAATGGCTGTATTTACCTTTTGGAGATAATATAAGGTGATGCAGAACTGGCAGTAAAAATGGTCAGGAATGTTAATTTATTCACAAATTCACTCATTCATAACTAGATGCATTAGGACAGTGGTTCTCAAACTTGTTCTCATCAAGAACCACTAAACTGACAAATTGCTTTAGACCACAGGCACCCATTTGATAATATTTTGTCCTAGGGTGCCCCATCTGATTTTAGCTGTTAGATGTTTTATTACAGAAAGTGTATGAAACCCATGACCAAAGTAGTCATAAATTCTGTCATGAGCTCCTAATGAATGGAAATATAGTGAAAATAAAGTATTCCCCTTTTTGCTGGGGATCCCCTGGCACCCCCTCAAGGACCCCTGGAGGTCCCTGGACCCCACTTTGAGAACCATTGCATTAGGAGCTTCCAGTACAGTGCTGTATAGCAGCGAACAGTGGCTCAATGTCAACACGAATATGAGAGCGATATTCTAACAGGATTAATGACAACAGACTGCACTCAATCCTAAAGGAATCGTTTATATGCTGAACATGAAGAAGTATCTTGAATTAACAATGTAAATGTATCATTAGCACATTAGAAACAATTGAGTGTATGGGAAAATACCATGACTTGTTACACTAATTGAATTAGCAGGTCTGTTAATCATGCATAAATAGTGACTGCACTCTAAGGATAACAAGGGAAATCAAGGTAACAATTCTCTTTGTTGTCAATTCCTTTTAACAGGAGCTCTATCAACCAGGTCTGCTCGGATTGCAGCCTACACACGCCGCCTACAGTACACCTTCATTAAAAAGAGAGCAACTTAGCACCTCTATGGGTCCCTGGATAGGAAGCGTTCCATTATTATTATTATTATTATTATTATTATTATTATTAATAAACCTTTTTTCAGAGGTTTTGCACGAAAGCCTATATCTCAAAACCTTGTACAAGATGTTAGAAATTAAAAATATAAACATGTCAGCTGTATGTGTTGTCCCTCTTCCATTTTTCTGGGACACCTTGTAGTCAGTGTGGAGAGAGATTGGCGACAACGGAGTTCCAAAATGCGGATCCAGGAAGGGGGCTCGCGCTACATTTGAATGCATAAAATAAAGCTGATAATATACAATTTGATTATTTAAACATCTTATCCTTTTAAGTACATCACAAACAGTCCATTCTGCTGCAACTCGACAGCACTCAGAACCTTACTTCCCAAAGTAAAGTTCCTTTTTGGAATGTAAAAAACTGGTCCATTGGAGTCAACAGAAACGTCACAACTCTTCTATTATACGGCTCTGCTTGTAGCTATTGAAACTGTATATTTGTGATGCGTTTCCTGTCTGTCTGTGTCTATGTCTATGTGCATACGTTTCTTCAAAACTGTTCAAGATAGAGCCAAGAAAAACTTTATGGTTCATTAGGACAAACATTTATTAATTACCTTCTGCGGTCTGCCTGTAAAGGACACTATAATTATTGATGAAATTGGAAAAGACCTAAGTCCGACATCACAAGTCATATTATTAACCTATATTATGAAACATAGTACATATTATACTGTATGCTTACTTTACACATTTCTCAAATGAGATCAGAGACCAGAATGAAACATTTTTCATTTGAAACTTTTAGACAAACAGTTGCTGAAATATATCGCTCAGGTACAAGTACTAGTGAGGTCTCCAGACCATATTTCAAGCAGAAGGCCACACATGCATAATCCGATCACCCCCTGACGTCAGTCAAGTCCTAGTATGACGTGGTCAGTCAAAGTCCTGGTATGACGTCTGTAATGACGTCAGATATGACGTCAGTTAATCCTCATATACAGTATATAGCAAGGGTTCTACGTCACCTCTCTCTCTCTGGCCGATCATAGCAGCAGCTAGCTTCAGGGCAGTCCATCTCCCCTGAAGCCGTCCTCCGAAGCGTTGTTTTGCATTGTTTTGCACCACATCTGCAGGCCGATTCAGCACCCCCAAGTCCTCTTTAACCATGGATAATCCCCGCGGATCTCGCAACGCTCCCCACTCCACTCCGGGTAGGTCGGATCCCGAGCCAGAGCAGCCCTCGGACAGCGACGACAGCCTAGACAACGATACCCTGTTTCGGATCGGCCACGGAGCGCATCTGCCTTCCGAGACGTCTGACAACGCCGGTGGAGCGGCCGTGCCACAGGCTGCCAACGTAGCCACGATGAGAAGGCCCGGCGCGCGCCCCCGCGGCACGGGGCCCTCCACTGCGACGGCCCGTGGAAGGAGAGCAGAAGACGAAGCACCGCGCGTGCGCGGACGCCCAAGAACGCGCGCGAGCGACAGGGCCGTAACCAGGGTTCCGAAATAGGGGAGGTCCAGCAAAAAAAAACTCAAATTTTTTTGTCCCCTTGCAGGGTCGGCTGCTGAGCTAGCTGGGCTGGGTCGGCTCAGCAGCCGACCCAGCAAGGGGACAAAAAAATTTGAGTTTTTTTTCCCCCCCTTTTTTAGCCATATTTAGAGTAATATATCATTTTAAATCAACATTAGGATTATACTGTTGTGATGTCATTATTCAGTATATTCTCTTTCATGTCACCACCTGCTCAGCTCTCCTGTCAACATAATTGTAACTAACAAACACAAACTGTTTTAGCCAAATTCATATCAAAATGACACCTACAAACACAGGTACACAACCCAAGCCGTACACAACACACAAAGTCATCATCGATAATAAAAAAAAACATACAGAGGGACATTTATTTATTCCTGATAGGAATGATTGAAAAATAAAATAAAATATATTATGTTGTTTTTAACTTTACACCACCTCTTTTTGTTACTTATTGGGTCATGAAACTGAAACCATGCATATAGCCACCTGCATACCTGACTTCGGGAGCTTGGCAATAGACCCTTCTCACGGGGGCCATTTTGTGTCGAGAAGCCAGGGTAAACACAGGTGCAAGCAAAACACTAATGAGGGGTTCCAAATTTCAATCATGGAAGTTGGAAACCCTCATTAGTGTTTTGCTTGCACCTGTGTTTACCCTGGCTTCTCGACACAAAATGGCCCCCGTGAGAAGGGTCTATTGGCATCATGCATGATTAGCCAGTAGCATCCCAACGTGTCACACAGGTAACATTACTTAAGAGACAGACTAGACACTTACTTTCTTGGTTGTTGCTAAAAAATCTGTCAGTGTCACTCACTGTCTGTCGTTCACTCGCTCACTGTCTCGCAGCTCGCTCACCTTCAATTATCTCGCCAGGCAGACAGACAGTCATCACTCACCACCATGCTGCTGCTCTCTCGGAATCAAGTTACTGCGGAGGCTGCGTCAGATGACTTCCTGCCTGACCTGCCTTTCGTTTCAAAATAAAAGCGATCCCGTGTTTTTCATGCTTTTCCATGCAGATTTTTTTTTTTTTTTTTTTTTCTCTGAAATATTAGGGGAGGTCCGGACCTCCCCGTCCTCATAGCTAGTTACGGCCATGGCGAGCGAGCCGGAGCGAGAGGCCGCTCGGCGCGGACGAAGACCAGAAGAGGAAGCTGCCCCGAGAGCTGGGAGTCGTCGGGGTAATGCAGGCCGCGGGGCCGCCGTGAGACGCCATGTTCCACGCCATGTTCTTCCTGGTCGCACTGACCTCCAGGCCGCCGCCCCGGAATCGGAAACGGCCCCATTCGCAGCTCCGCCGAGCCGACAGGGGTCGTCAAGAGCCATTATGCTGTCCCTGCTAGATGCCAGCAGATCGGTGGAGGCTCGTCTGAGGGCTTTGGAAACCCCCCCCCCCCCCGTCCGCCTCAGCCCAGCTAGCTCAGCAGCCGACCCTGCCCGGGCCGTTAAGAGCCATCCTGCTGTCCCTGCTAGATGCTAACAGATCAGTGGAGGCTCGCCTGAGGGCGCTGGAAACCCCCCCCCCCCATTTCCCCCACGCTCGCCTCAGCCCAGCCGGCCCAGCAGCCGATCCCGCCCCCGCCCGCGCAGCAAGCCGACGTGTTCCCCACCACCACCGAACCCGCCCAGATGGATACCCTGGCGTCTGCCACGCCCCCCGAAGCACACCAAGCCCTCTCGGCTGGACCGGCTGCTGGACATGCCGCCCGCCGGCCCGGACGTCCAGGTGCAGCACTCCTGGAACAACGACGACCGCTCGCTCAACATCTTCGTCAAGGACGACAACAAGCTGGTGCTCCATCGTCAACCCGTGGCGCAGAGCACGGATGCCATCCGCGGCCGGGTGGGCTACACGCAGGGACTCCACGTGTGGGAGGTCAGCTGGGCCACGCGCCAGAGGGGGTCCCACGCCGTGGTCGGAGTGGCCACGGGCGACGCGCCGCTGCATTTGGTGGGCTACACGGCCCTGGTGGGTAACAACACCGAGTCCTGGGGCTGGGACCTGGGCCGGTGCAAGCTCTACCACGACGGCGAGAACCACGCGGGCAGAACCTACCCTGCCTTCCTGGAGCCCGACGACACCTTCATAATACCAGACTCGCTGTTAGTCGTCTTGGACATGGACGAGGGGACGTTAGGTTTCATAGTGGACGGACATGACCTAGGGGTGGCGTTCAGAGGACTTAAGGGCAGGAAGGTGTACCCCGCAGTGAGCGCCGTGTGGGGACACTGCGAAATACGAATCCGGTACATAAACGGACTTGACCCGGATCCCCTCCCTCTGATGGACCTGTGCAGGCGCTCTGTGCGGGCGGCTCTAGGAAGGGACCGCCTGAGCGGAATCCACGGACTGCCCCTGCCCGCCTCTCTCAAGAGCTACCTGCTCTACCAAGGACGGGGTTGACGACCACAGCACACCGAGCATACCCTGGAGGATCAGTCACCCGCGGACGCGAAAGGACCCATGAGGGAAGTATCAGTATTTCAGTATTAAAACGGGCAATCTACCAGCCCAGTAAAATCAGACGTATTCATCTCTTAAATACTCCGTCTGCCCGCAAACGGCCCGCCCCACCAAACAAGAAATACTGACTTACATTGCTCTGAAAACACCACATGTACCGTAGGTGTCCCTTGTGTCTTGATTAAATAAAGCGAAGCTGACTGACAATTTATTTGGCTGTGATCTGACTATTCTATCCAGTGGGCATTTCAGCCTGCCTATTTCCGACGCCTATGCGGAAATCGCTTTCTTGCAAATGGCCAGTGGGGGTCACAATTCACAATTCCTCCTGACAGCATGTTGTTGAGATCACGTGATATGCCGGTAATAAAAAAATAAAAATAAATAAATAAAAATAATAATAATAATAATAATAATAACAATAATAATAATAATCACGCAATGGGTCATTCAAACACCCCTGGCCCATGGAGCATGTCTGAGCATCAGCTAGAATGAGCGTTACTGTATAACTTTCAGACCGAAGCCAGACGGCCCAGGGAATGCTGACGTCTCTTCCGTGTCAAGCTACCCGGTCTTAATACACCACTTCCTGTTCTTAACGAATTTCAAAGTAAAACGCCTCTGGCGTCTCTTTTAACCATAAATAATACCAAAGCTAAAATAATGAATACAGCGTCACGCTAGTCAGGTAACAAGAGGCTGCGAATCCCATTGTTATATGTGGCCAACCATAACATATCACTGCGAGTTGCAACTAGCAGTCTATGGTGCATTTGCAAGGCGGTGAAACCATTGCTTTCTCTCATTTGTTTATTAACCAGTTTCTTTATATCTCATGCATTAAGCATTACATTTCAGCTGTCGCCGCCAGCAGGGCTATGAGCAGTCCATAGCAAACGGGCGTTTGCTCGGGGGGAAAAGATGGTCGCTATCTGATGACATCATCACCGGCCGTCACCGCCCCCCCCGGCCCCCCTGTTCCTCATCGCACCTCGTCACCACATGACAAGATCCCGGTTCATCCTGCGCCTCAAGCGGACGCTCCAGAAATCCAGCCACCCCTTCAGGACCGGAGCGGACACCTCAGCCGCCGGCAAGGAGTGTCCTCCGCCTCCCTCCAGCAAACGGGCCGCCGGTCCTCATCAGCATTCTCCAGCTACATCCGCCCGGAGCAGGCGGCCATACCGGCGGCCCAAAGAACCCTCCTCCCTTTATCGGCAAGCATGGCAACGAACAGTGTCCCGGACTTCCGTGCCAAATAATGTCTCGTTGGTGGTGGCTCCCCGAAAAGCACGGCGCCCAGTAAGGCGCAATAAATCTCCTGGTTAATTTTTGGGGGAAAAGAGAGGAAAGAGAGAGAGTCAGAGAGAGTCAGGCCAAGCTGGGAAGCGCCAAGTTAAACGTTAATGTACCAAGATCGAAGGCCCCGACCGAGTTGGGTAGCGCCAGCCGCAAATAGCCGTAAGTCGCTAAAGGTCGAAGGCCAGAAAAGTACAATCAACTACTAATGTACCAAGATCGAAGGCCCGACTGAGTTGGGAAGCGCCAGTCACAAATAGCCGTAAGTCGCTAAAAAGGTTGAAGGCCAGAAAAGTCCCACACATGCATAATCCGATCACCCCCTGACGTCAGTCAAGTCCTAGTATGACGTGGTCAGTCAAAGTCCTGGTATGACGTCTGTAATGACGTCAGATATGACGTCAGTTAATCCTCATATATATAGCAAGGGTTCTACGTCACCTCTCTCTCTCTGGCCGATCATAGCAGCAGCTAGCTTCATGGCAGTCCATCTCCCCTGAAGCCGTCCTCCGAAGCGTTGTTTTGCCCCACCCACCTCCCCAGTCTGCCACCAACGAGTCGTGACTCCTGATCCCCCACGGGGGGGGGGGGGGGGGGGGGATCTCCTAGCCTATGCAGATGCCCTCCTCTTGCCTCAAGAGCAGCGCCACTGGCCAATGGAGTCATGCGCCAAAGCATTTGCCATGCATGCCGATTGCTAAATAAAGTTTGTTAAATCCTACCAACCGGCCTCTCATGATTGAAATAGTACTAATAGCCTACTACTAAATCTGACTCAAATAAGAGTTAGAGCTCCTGTCTGGAAACCCAAGGTGGGGTCATAAGTGCATCATCTGTACATTCTAGCTTTCAGACAGCAAGCTGACAGTTCAGTGACATACTGATGACCCAACACATGAACATGACTCAAAACCCAAAGGTGTGGCTGAGTTTTTAAAGAAAAAGAAATAAATGAATAAATCAAAGAGCCTTCAGGCAGATGTGACGAATGCCATAAAGTGATTCATGTATTTGGTTGCACTAGAACCAACATGTCTCAGTTCTGCTAACATGCAGCAGCTTAGTTTTGCCACTTACTCTAGCTATAATGCTGACTTCAAGTGCTGTTGGTCAGTGAACTAGCGCTTCCTATGGTCGGTCAGGGCGCCTGTTCGGGGGTGGAAGGGAACTGGTGGGAATAGCATGATCCTCCCACGTGCTACGTCCTGCCGGTGAAGTTCCCCGCTATCAGGTGAAAAGAAGCGGCTGGCAACTGCGCATGTCTCGGAGGAAGTATGGTGCTAGTCTACGGCTCTCCCCAGATCGGCAGAGGGTGGAGCAGCGACCGGGGCAGCAGGGGGCAAATTGGACAAGTACAGGTATACAATTGGGGAGAAAAATAGGGGGGAAATCAGGGGAAAACAACTATAATCCTACAGTTCATTTTGATCACAGAGCATGTGTTTTCAGACTTTCACTGAAGAATTTGTCAAAGCCGCTGCCATGCCGTGTCCTGACCTTTGTACCAGGGTCATGTGGGTAATTACTCAATAAGAGAGTATTAGATACACAAATAATTCATTTAAACTCATCAATCGTCAGTGGAAAAGAAAAGTGCTTGCTGGGTTAAATACTACTGAGAGCTCAAAGTGTTCTGATTCGCTTCGAGGAAATATTCATGGCCAATCATTTTCAGATTCCAAGCGATAAGCTGTGCTAAATTGATGGCCTGATTATTAAAACGATGATAAATGCTACTCTTAACAAACCATTTCCAATATTCACACGTCCTCACATGAAAGTAATCAATGGAAACAATTTTACAGGGTGTGGCACTCAATGGAGGTAACGGCATACTCCTTTTGACACTCAGTGACATTTCACACAACCTGCTAGTATCATCAAAACTCATTTCACACAACCTGCTAGTATCATCACAACTCATTTGACGCAGATTCTTTACTGAAAACATCCTATATAAAGAATCTTTAAAAAATAATCACAACAGCTTCTATTCAAGACCAAATCAATTATCATGACCAGATCGTTTGAAACAATATTTATTCTATGAAGTCATTCAAATGCACAACTAAATATTTTTTCTAAGCAGCATCTTTCCAGGAATTGTTCATGGTCTTCCTTGCAAAATGGGGGAAAAAAAACATGAATGTGGCTTTAAGCCTCTGTCCCTCAATCACACGCGGATTGGTTTGTCCCCGCACAGTGCCCATGGCATGCCCTGACTTGCTTTCTCACTGACACCAAACAGTGAAGGCCAGGGCCAAGATCATTTGTATGTGTGCAATAAAACATTCAAGAGCATCATGCCATGTCCTGCTCTCTCTCCCTCTCCCTCTCCCCTCCTCCCCTGCTCTCAGAGGTCTTGTTAATGTTTCAAAACGGCACATAAGACAGAGCAGCCAGACGATTAATTTGAAAGATACCCACAGGGTACCTGCAGGATTTCTTCTTACTCCGCTCGCTTCTGAAGTGTTAACACCTTGCTTTCTTCACAAGCCAGAGTGGAGGGGTGGCAGGCCAGGGAAGGGGGGTGGGGGTAAAAAGCCTACAAAGTGTACCCTCCAGTTATAAAGCAGAGTGCTTTTCAAAAACAGCCTTTTGATATGTGAAATATGGTGAAGCAAAATGGGTTAAATGTTTCAAATGCAACAGTTTTTATTTGTAAGAGGTGTGAAGATTCAGTATATCCACATAAGTAGCATATTGCCTCTTCGGCGTTATGCTAATTCACCCTGTTTTCTGCCTTCTTGTCATTCCTGATAATATCAGAAAAACACTAATTTCCACAGGCTTCATCTTTTTTTAATGAGTTATCTCCCTTATGTTTTAGACGTATAGCCTACCTTATGATACTGTGCTACATTTCACAATAACGGCATTTGAAAAATGAGCTGATAAACATTTGACCTGATTAAATCCAATTAGATTCAAACAGAAGTCATCACTTCAAGAAGATAATAAATAAAGAATTTCACTCTTAAGTCTGTTTGCTGACTCGTTGAAAAGAGTCTTGAAATATTTAAGATGAATGCACAGAATAAGCTGCAGAAAAATGATTTTGAATGTGTGAAATGCCTCTCAAAGCTGGTCAATATCCTTAAAAAGCATGATTATTTCTTTACTGAGGCGTGAATGTGCTTTTGCCGTATTGACGTGTGTCAGGGACTCTGTGAGTTAGGTTATCCCAGATTCCTCCTTTTAAAACAGCTCTAAATGCTGAGCTATGAAACTAATGCAGTGTGCATTCATTTCAGATAAATAGTTTAAGCTTGGCTGAATCAATTATTTATTTATACTCATAAATAATTTTATCAAAATATCCCCAAGCACTTTTTGCCTCATTGTACATCATTTTCTTAGTATGCTAGATGGGTCCTCATTTACTTTCAAATATCACACCATGTCTCTTGTAAATATGGATACTGGTCTTTCGACTTATTTATTTTACAGATTTGATTTTAATATTTCATTCTCAGCATAAAGTTGTATTTGTTTCCAAGGGCATGCTACTATGAAATAAATATCAGAAGTATAATTCCCAGTCTTAACATATTGGACGGCATAAATCATTTAAGAGAAACTCTTGTACATAAAGCCAAGGCCTAATTTTCTGAGCTGAACAGTTTGAAAATGCCCATCAGTAAACTGCATCTTCTGTTTCTAAAAGGCTGCAGCTTGACAGCACAGTTTTTGGCTGATGACTGGAGGGTTGCAGGCTCACACCATATGGTGACAAACCTGCTGATGTAGCCCCAAGCCAGGGATTTATTGTGGATTGCTTTAGTAAATATTCCTCTTAACTGTATAACGATGCACAACACAGAAGGAGGATTAACTGTTTGGACCCTGCCAGGAATTTAGCCGGATTTCACCCAATACGATGCTACTGGGTACTGTGCCTGAATGCATGTTCTGTTTATGTGTATTGTTTGCATACTGTGTGCTGCTGCATTGTCTTGTCTTTTTATGAGTGAACCAAGACAAATTCCTATCAACTATGTGGACATGGCAATGCATTTATTGAATCTTGAATCTTGATTAGCACACAGACCACATGCTGTACCAACATATTTGTAGGAGACTTGTGTTTTCACTCTGGACTAGTGCCCGTGCCCGTTCGCCCCACTGTTGCAGAGCGCTGTTCGCTTGTTTATTCAAAGTTTATTAATATACTAGAATGGCCGAAACGCATGCAGCTCGGCTGCTGCACGGCCTCACCCACAGCTCGGCTGCTGCACGGCCTCGCCCACAGCTCGGCTGCTGCACGGCCTCGCCCACAGCTCGGCTGCTGCGTAGCCTCACCCGCTCTATTGGCTTGCGTAGCGCACATTCACCATGCTCTATTGGCACACAATTGCTCAACTTCGCATCACTGATGACATCACTGTCACTGATGATGTCACAATGCCTATGACATCACTGATGATATGCATCATCATTATGCATGTCATAGGCATTGTGACATGTCATGAGATGATTTTGGTCAATAGTGATTTCACTGACATCAGTGCGATTTATGAGATCACTGATGATGTCATCAGTGGGATTTATGACATCACTGATGATGTCATCAGTGGGACAGACAGAGAAACAGACAGACAGAGCCCTCAACTTCGCATCACTGATGACATCCCCATTGCTCTTATCACATCACTGATGATGGCACAATGCCTATGACATCATCAGTGATGTCACAATGCCTATGACATCATCAGTGGGACAAAAATGGAAACAGAAACAAACATTGCCCACTTGCTACCTTTTATAGAGATAGATAGATAGATAGATAGATAGATAGATAGATAGATAGATAGATAGATAGATAGATAGATAGAAATAAACTTTGTGTGTGTTCAAATTGCACCAAATCCGATAAGGCACTTCCTCTGGTCCCCGGCAACAAAGCCGCCAACTGTGAAGTCGAACGGAGGAACAGTTCTCGAGTTATGCGAAGGACACACATGTCCCAAGAAAAATTGACTTGGGACTTGCTTGGGACTTGGACCAAAATACTTGAGTGTGCTCTTATTCCCATAATGACCTGAATGGGATGTTTGTATCTGCTAATGTTTCTCCTCAGCAGTTGCTGTTTCAGCTACAAATGAGCGGCCTTCTCTTGTAATGTCTCTCTACAAACTGCTCTGCCCAAAATTAGTAGGCAGCAAGTTGAGCAGGAGAGATAGTGCAAGGATGGCAAAGTGTTGTTTACGCTCGGTTGCCTGATGAGAAATCAAATATTCCAATGTTCTCTCCTGCCTCTCAGTAAGATGTGTGAGTGCTGAATCGCTAAGTTCACAGCAAGACGTCTGGAGCCGTGTGGGATGCAAGAAAGCACTGGAGTCAACGCATTTACACCAGCGAGAGGAGATAAACGCCTTTCCTTCCACAAGGTTTACCAGAAAATCAGCAACCAGAATCGACAGTGGTGAAACCCTCGCCGAGTGCCGTTATGAAATACAATTTTCTATGGGTAGCATTTTACCTGAGTTAATTTTCATTTTGACTAGTTTATTTTGGTTGATTGCCAATATACTGGTGGGGGGGGGGGGGGGGTCGACACATCCTGATAGCGCTTTGGATGCCTTGAAATAGCAGTATATGAATCCACTCAATACTAGTTTAAAGTTCTGTTGGTCTGTGGAGATGTTTGCATTATTATAACAGCAGCATTTTTGTTCTCCTACTCCTACATGGATTGACTGAAATATCATTAGGTATGATATTGGTCCCAGCACAGTAGACGGAGCTATGTTACAGCAATTAAATCATAATTTTGAATGAATGAATGAATGTTGGATAGCGAATGTTGGAATTCACCCTTTACAATGTAACAATTATGCAACTTATTTCTGCCACTTATAAAGCAGGTTATATTTTCCATGAGGAAAAACAATCAGTATGTAACTACGTGTCAGACAAACTCGAGATTAAATGACTATTTGTTAAATGAAGTTGGTTAGTGTGAGTCTGTTTGCAGGTAGGCCTACCACTTACACTGTAGCAAGAGGCCTTTTAGCCTTGGAGCTGTATATGAAGGGCTAAATGTCAAGTATTTTAAGTTGAGGGCACTCAGGATGACTGGAGGATATTAGCAAATTAATTATCCTGTAAAGTACATTTTTGTGGCAGGGAGAAACTGACACATTGATTAACGAGTGTGAAGGTGTTTGCTTGTAAGAATATCAATTATTTTTTTTTACATGCAAGTGGAGTCATTAAAATGAGTGAGAAGACCTTGACTTAGCAAACCCAACAAACACGCAGAGAACCGCAGCATGATAACAGGGAGACAGAGAGAGAGAGAGGGCTGCACAGCGGCTGGCGAAGCGCCCAGGTCACAAGCTTGGCCCCGCCCCCTGACGTCTTCCCCCGCTGCAGCGCACCACATCAAACCCACATGCCGTGCCAATTAGCAACATGGCTGCAGCACTGGGGCCACATGCTCCCACCTCGTTATTTACCTCTTTAATGAAGCTCAATCATCACCTTCATTTACCTCTAAAATGACAACGGCAGGGAGTCAGTTCTGCAGGATGAAGAGAAGAGAGGGTGCTTAACGGAGACGATAATACATTAAAGGAACACGCCAAACATTTTGGGAGATTCACCTATTTGCCATATTCCCCATAGTAAGACAAGAATATAGATTCCTTCCTCTGTGTGTTCCTGTGTGTGCAGTAGAAAGTAGCCCCGCCCCCCTCCTGCTAGTGAGCGTAGCATTTGAATTGTAGTGAATGGTACAGCAGCATACCCCGTTCAGTCACCAAAAATACACATTCCAAAAGCGTCAAAACGCTCATATGTTTATGTTGTGACTCGTACTCACCACGCTATGAAATAATAATCCAAAATTATGAGAAACAGTAATTTTTTAAGTAAATACATCGCCGGAAATACTTTCCAAACATGCCCGCTGGCGCAGTGGTTCCACACAGCGTCTCAAAAGTACCAGGGCAACTAACGTTATTTCCTTAAAAAAAAGGGGGGGGGGGGGTCTGATAATTACACACAGCGCCTGCGCTATCGTTCTTCTTGTTTTGTTGATGTTAGTAATGCTAGTTGCTATGGTGCTTTTGAGGCGCTGTGTGGAATCGATGTGCCAGGCGGCCATGTTTCTTTACTTGAAAATTACCATTTCTCGTAATTTTGGATTATTATTTCATAGCGTGGTGAGTACTCGAGTGCCATCATGTACATGAGTGTTTTGGCGCTGTTGGAATATGTATTTTTAGTGACTGAACAGGGTTATGCTGCTCTGTACCATTCACTACCATTCAACTGCTAAGCTCGCTAGCAGGAGGGGCGTGGGGCTACTTTATGCTGCACACACAGAGGAGAGAAAAGCTATATTCTCGTCTTACTATCGGGAATATGGCGAATCTCCCAAAATGTTGGCGTGTTGCTTTAAAGACAGGTTTCACCCTACCACGTTTTATTTATTTATAGCCCTTTCCAAGTCCACCGATATGAACTGGCCCTTTCCTCTCCCAGCGACTCCCCAGCCCCTCTTGATCCGATCCATTTGGCTATCTGCGAGGGTTAAGGAAAACCTTCCCATCGTGCAGCTCTGATTATTTAAGATGGAGACAATTGTGGATTTAAGGTTGCATCTTGGGAACACACTGGGTTAAAAAAAAACACATCTCAAAGCCCTGCTCAATTATGATGGAGAGCAGGGTGGAGGAGAGAGAGGTGGGCCATACTGGCCTTGGGTAGTCACTGGGGAGGGTGCCTCCGTGGGCCTGACAATACAATGAAGAGGAGGCCAGGTATCAAGGGCTGGCTGTTCCTCCAAACTGTTTTTACCTGCCCCCAGGCTTCACCTCATGCCATCCTACTGTATAACTAGAACTATGCAGGCAGAAGCTGCCCACAGAGAAGTTCAAAGCACCGTGAGTTTGCAGAGGAAATGCAGAGCGGCCATATCAGGGAATGAGAAGAATCAGACATGGGGTTCTCAATGTTGCACATGAATAATGGCATCAGATTTGCAGATGAAGTTCAGTAGAACTGCTGGTACAATTTACTAATGTACAAATCGGGCAGGATCTTTTCTATATTTACTTTCCAGAATGGTCTAGTAGCCCACTTTTGGATCAAAATCCACTAGTCACAGCAACACTGTATCAAATCAATTGATCATTGATCAGAAAAATCTTTAGTGCTTTTTCCACATTAAAGACGCATACTGAATCATATGATTTTTCCTAATCTCAACATGTTTGCCCATCTCAACATGAAGGATTTAATTCCAAAATAGAATATCCATAAAAGAAAACACAACCCTTATTCAAACCAACATGTCAAGGAACATTGTTCAAAAAGTGTAAATAGTCTTTATTGCTTTGTCTGTTGTCTGTGTATTACAGGCAGGCATTATATTATAGGCAGGCAGGCATATTTGAAGATGTAGTATGGCTACTGTTGGCGTATATGAATGATGTGAAATGTATTTTTCATCTGCACCAAATCATGTTAGATGTGTTTCCGACATTGTTTCTAGTCTATCAAGGGATATTCAACACAGTATAGGAGCTTTGATAAATGATCTAGTCCAATGTTTTGGCCTGCGTGTCATTTTTTACAACAATTGACATGTTCATTTGATCTTGTGTTTAAGTGGAAGGCTAGGCTATTGCTAAACATCAACTTATTAAAGAAAAAAACTGACAGCAATCAACAGAGAAATCCAATTACGATGCAGCTATGCAGATCAAGAGCCATCAGACTCTACCTTCAGTCACTGGCATCTGGCTAGCTTATGTTTGCATAATTAGTCCATCAAGCAATTTGATGGCACCTGTGTTGAAGTGTGTAGGTGAAATGATACAAATAAAAATATAGCAGCTACAATGTAGTTATTTGTAGGCTTCTGTGTCATTGTGAAATCATAAGAATATTAGTTGAATGAAAAACAGCCAAAATGACTTTTTAAAATCCACAGCTCTGTTTAAAGCTTATTATTACACAGAAAAGTAATACGGTTTCTTAAAATTTCTTAAAAACTCAGGCAAGTTCTCAGGACTGCAGTCCACCTCTAGCTATCGCACATCTACAGAGGATTTAAATTGCAAGTCGGAATCAAGAAGATCACAAGAACCTGCAGCTCACCGAGAGATGCCTCGTGTCAAAGAAAAGTCTGAGGTCTGAATACAGATGTGCGCAATTTCGGAGATTGAATCCCCACGTTTGTAGACTTAACTCGACTCTCAATCGCAGCTTTACTTGCTCCATCGCTTACTTGCTTATTTAAAATGTCTCTGCCGGCAAGACGTGGCCTTCTTCTTCCGTGACATTCATCATTGGTGAAAATCCACAGACAAATAGCCGTGGTCTTTTTCACACGTTGCTAAACCCACCACCACTCGGCTTGTTTGTGTCTCCATCTCTGTCAGGGGCCTCTCCACTTGTAACCCACAGCAGACGACTCCTGAGGGCCAGGTGTTACCTACATGGAACAGCGGTGCAAAGCCATCTTAAATAAGCAGATACTTTAGCGGGGCCCTCGGTGGAGCAGAGGATCATTATTTTGAGGGGGGAAAATCCAGTTTGACAGATGAACCAAGGCCGCAGAGAGACACATCGCTGATACGCCACATAACAAGATCTCAGAAGAGTGAAACAGCAGCTCATTACATATCAAAACAGACTGGAAGAAAGGATTTATTTGTTTTGTTACAGGGGGTGATGATTCTATTTCATGGGAGCCAAAAGCCGCGCACAAGACAGCCACAGGTTCAGGGGTATTATCACTGGTCCAAGTGATGACTTACATAGTCCGAGCAAAGCCAGCTTGCTCTCCCAAACTGGGAATACCGAAGGATCAGCAGAGAAGTCGGAGTAATTTAATGGGTGAGTTACTCAGGTCTTCTTTAAGCGTGATTTCGCTGCAGGGCTGCAGCACTGTGGTGTGTGGTGTTAAAGAGCAAACTTCAAATCACCTGCATGGATGAAGATTTCTCTCCATGTAATCTAACCTAGTGGTTCTCAAAGTGGGGTCTGGGGACCCGCAGGGGTCCTTGAGGGGGTCCCAGAGGGTCCCCAGCAAAAAGGGTAATAATGTATTTTCACTAGAATTCCAACCATAAGTAAGACAGAATGTATGACTATTTTGGTCATGGTGTCATACACTTTCTGTGATAAAACATCTAAATTTGAGATGTTTTTAGATGTCTAAAAAGTGTGATGACCTTCCCACTCTCCTGGCCCTGTCTTGTAGGAGGAGCCTGGTGTTTGGGCCGTTAGGCTGATTGGGTGCACCTGGGTCCGGTGCACTCATTGGCCTTAAGAAGACCTTCAGACCATTCAGTCTCTCTCCATCCTCACCGATGCACCTTTTGTTCTGTTTGTTTAATATAGTTTGTGTTGTCTAGTTACATTTAAAGAAACAAACAGAAACAATAGGTGCATCACTGACTGCATTTACATGGACATGAGTATCCCGGTTATCATCGAAACCTGGATAAGCCCTTATCCCGGTTTTGAGAAACCCGATTATGCTAGCTGGAGTACTCCGAAAGAAACCGGGATACTGTTGCATCTATACAATATCCTGGTTTCTGACCGCTGCCGAATAGACCCTTTTCATGGGGCATGAAAAGGGTCTATACCTGCACAGGCGTGGCTTCAGCCAAGTGGCGCAAAAATACAAACAGCGATGAGGAAAGAGAGTTTTGTTTTTCGGTGATGAAAGAATTAAATATACTTTGCAGTTTACTATTCAAGTCTGTAGTATACAGACAGGACGAAGTTGTGACTAAAATGAATAAAAAAGAAAATAGCAGCGTGCCAACGGGGACAGACCACCGTAAAGAGGAAATCCAAGGGAATTCCACACAGTCTTGGGCCAAAAAAAGTGAATGAGGTTACACACCCGATACAAGTGGAAAAATAAATAAATAAATAATAATAATGATGGCGGTTTGTGTTCACAGACCCCTGCGCAAATAGCATGCAGTAATCAACAGTAACTGAGATACTAGTACTTATCATGTATAGAGGGATATGAATAACCAGATTTCTCTGTGTTCCATGTAAATGCCATATCCAGAATATGATCAAAACCAGGATAAGTTGTGAAAAACCGGAATTCTCCTTTAAGCCCAATGAGTGCACCGGACCCAGGCGCCCCCAATCAGCCTGATGACCCCAACATCAGCAGGCTCCTGCAAGTCAGGGCCAGGGTTGATCTATTTACCTTCTGTTTTATCTGTCTTGGAACGTCTTCAAAGTAACCCCTGTGAATGAATACAGTATGGTGTATTATGTTTCATTATAGGCTATTTGATACAATGAGTCCCCTGACAGCAAATTGCTGTAGGCCTAATTACAAAACAATACATTACCATACTTTAATCACTACATGTATTTTTTTTTTTTACATGCACTCCATGTTTCAGTATTTCCTCATTATATAACTTCTTCAATCTTCTCATACCCGATAAATAGATAGACCAGCCTTTGTCATAAGAATGACAGGTGTCAAAAAATACTTATTTTCCCCTGCTGCAAAAATTTAAAGATTAGCCATTATTTGATACATTTACTCTAACAAGCAGTGTGTTATACTTATCAGTCTGTTTTTTTGTATATAAGATGCAGGATGGATCTGAGGCCCTGATTTGGACGATCCCTTTCTGTTATCATCAAGCACAGCCTCAGTCATTTTCTTAGTAACACAGCCACTTTACGCAGCCAGATTTGTCCCGGCTTAAACCGTACAGTTCAGACGGCTATTACTGCACCTGCTAACCTCTCCAGGGCCGGGCAGAAACATGACCGGTGGAGAGAGGGGTCTCGACTCTAACGCCCGTCATCACAGATTAATGTCTCATCTGAATCAAGCAGCTATTTTCCACCATGACTCTTTCTCTCAGCCCTCCGTCGCTGTCTGTGCTCAAGACCCGGTGAGTCTCATCAGACGTGACGGCCCTGGTATTCCCAGGGTCAGCCTGTGACTGCAGTTTAACCTTGTTTCTACTCCCCTCCTCTGTCCCATTGCCCTGTCGCTGCTCATGCATCCCACTG
>NC_139632.1:25589754-25707254 GCF_964638095.1 Poromitra crassiceps
TATATTAGTGAGGCAAAAAAGCAGAATAGTTGTTTTGAGCTGTCGTTAAAAAAGTTACTTCATATTAGTATGGGAATTATAATAACCTTTCCTCAATTTACTCAATCATGAAAACAAATGACAAACTTAAGATCGCTCTTTCAGTTTGGTTTGTTAAAGCCTCTCCTGCAAGTGTTGAGATGAAAGAATACCCCGGCTGGAGGCCACGGTGAAAAGGCTTGGGCTCCGTAGTGTGAACAGAGTGCAGTAGTCAAGATGATTGAACTTGGCTGTCTTCAGGGAGGGGGGATACATGTGCTAATCCTAATCAGGACCTGTTCCCTGCCATGTAATGGAGTAGGAACAACCCCAGCTCCACGCTGGACACGCTGAGGCTACATTAGTGAAGAATGTTTTCCAGCGTGGGACACCGTTTCTATTACGCTCCACAGGCAGGAGGAAGAGGAAGCTGTCACTGTGAATTAACCACAGGCCACGCCATGCAAACATATCATCTGTAATTGGAGTAAAAAAAAGAGAGCGAGGGGAGAGGAGGAAGGCTTTTTAAAAGAATCCTATCCTCCTCTTCATCACTGAGATGGTTTGAGATGTTATGGAGCTTTTAGCAACTGTCAAATTTCAGGACAAAGCATTCTTACACTCCATCCTCCAGAGGCTGTTTTATTTACTCAGTCTGCATCGGGCTGTGGCTAGCCCCCTCAGTCTGCATTGGGCTCTGGCTAGCCCCCAGAAGAAGCCTCCATTGGTATTTGCCCTGAGTGCTGCTGCAGCAGTTTTGGAGAAATGACCAGTTTACCTTATAATATCGACAGCTCTACTGTAAAATCTCCTGGCATCAAAGGTCAAAAAGACGATGTTTTCTTATTGTCTCTCTGAGTTCACTTCCATCTCGAGGAGAGCAAATCTCAGAGCGGAATCACTTTTCTGACAATAATTTATAAATTATGCACTGCTTGTGTTTGAATTGAGAAAGGCTTTCATATCTCTTCCATTAACTCAGATTAAGATTTCATACGGATGCTGGGGAGAATGCTAGCAATATCCCCGTCTCATTTCAATGAAATTTTTATTAGTGCTTTTTTCTGTAGTACACTCCTATTGGGATGTCTGTGAATCTGAAGCTTGGCTTTGGACATGAACTCCCCTCAACCTGCCTGCCAGTGGCTCTGAACGTTTCAATATTTGATGGGCTCTGGCTAACTCAGCCGTGAGATTCCAGCTGCAGAGATTTAACTCTAATGTAGAAATTGTGAACGGATGAAAACTGGGATGTCATAAGTAATACATCTGTTCCAAGAGGGGCCACGGCTACCATCCAGAAAAAATACAATAAAATAAATAAATAACAGAACAGAGGGAAAGAAAGGCATTTAAGACTATTCTTCCCATTTATATTTCCAAAATGAAGACCTAAAGCTATAAGGCTAAAATCAACCCCAATCTCCCAGTCCTTCAATTTACTCCTAATTGTGTGCACTCTTTCCCCTTTTTTGCGCAGCCATCAATAAAACGGGTGGCCGAATGTCATCCTTGTAAAGAAATGGGCATCACTCCACTTACAGGATACTTTAAAGGCCAAATCCATTTCTTTGAGCATCTCGCCTTTTCCTTTCTCGCTATCCTAACAGAATTCAAAGCATTTGGAAAATCTGTCTATTCAGCATTAGTGTCTGGGTGCATTCTTCCTCCAGAACCAAGTGAGGTCAGATGAGATGGGTCTGATGAACTTTCCCATTTCCCCCCATCCCTGCAATCTATAGCGTTCTCCCTTGAGCCATATGTTGTCCAGTGCAGTCAAGACTGCTCGTAATGGCCCTGCTAACAATGCAGTCTTTGTGTTGGATAAGGCAAGGAGAAAGCTGGATGCCGGGGGGGGCAAGAGGCGGAAGAAACACTTTTAGTGCCTGCTTATATATATATCTTTTTTCCCATTCCATTATACAAGTGGACTCTACTGGAAATATTTGTCTTGACAGTAGTTTAGCATTGCTCCCCAGCCCGACGCCCTCCCCTAAAAGATTCAACGATTGAAATTGTTACACCCGTTCCTTTTGTGCAGTAACGTCCTAAACCGGCTTTTCTTAACAAACTTATTTGTCAACTTTTGTGCAAACATTTTAAATATTTTCTGGGGGGAAAAAACATTCATCTAATTCTCAAAGGTGCCTAGACTCAGTGGAGTATGACTTCTATAGAGGCATCAGCTTCCCTCACACTGTATTTATGGCTTTTTATTACCAATAATAACATTGCTCCTCTGGGAACTCAAGGGTAAGTATGCCCCCCAGCACTCCAGCCCTTTTACAGACTGAGTATAGTGAACTGGAAACAGTCCTTGATATGAGCTACTGTATATTCTTAGAGTATCCTTTGCAGCTGATAAATAAAAAAAATCACATTGGTCTGTTCTGTTGCATCATATCCATATTACTATAGATTACTAGATGATTATAAAACATTGTGGCGATTTAGACATTATTAAGATCATGTCTAAAACATTGGATATGTTGCACATCTACTGTATATTAAAGTGCCTGTACAGCAGTAGGCTACAACTAGACAGAAAATAATGATAAGAAGGCATTCAACAAGGTTGCATATTATTGCTTGCACTGCTGATCCCTGTGCGCTACAGTATGGCAGTTAAGTGTCGTTAAATAAGAAGATGGGAAAACAATGCTGAGGCGGTATGCTTTCATGACATTTGAAAATGTCTGAGGCTAACTATTAAAGCGCTGCTAGCGTTTGCTTATGAAATCTGATAACAGCGTGAGTCCTGTCTCTTCCAATACTTCCAAGTGTGCTGCTCAAAACCATTGGAGGGCATTCCTAAATATTCAGTTATTTTACAGTAAATGTTACTGTAAGATAAGAGAAACACTGAATCTCAGTCTGAATATCAATGTAGAGTAGCTATCCTTCACTTGCTGTGGTATAATACATTAAAAGCATGTAGACACACCTCATCTTATTTGAGTTGAGTGCTCTCTAATTAGAATGATGCTGGTGTATAAAGGCAGGGGGAGCTACAGAGGGCATGCGAGTGGATGTCCAGGTCACTGTCTAAACACAGCTGATTGTCTGGGACACCCTTGTTATCTAAAAGTCATTTCCATCATTAACACAGAAGGACACACGTCTCCTCTGGGAGTAGACGGACAGCTCCGGGGTTAAAAGGCACATGCTGAACTATCAATAACTTCCACTAATTGTATGCTTTGTAATTAGAAGCATAATCAATTATGAAATCGTTGGCTCCACCACTGTCACAAAATTAGAATAGGACACGCAACAAATTCTGCATACATTTATCTGATAAAATAATTGGTGCATGTTATTGTGAAACATTATTCATCAATCAATAAATACATGCGTTTTTTTTGTGAGGAATTATACCGGGGCGTAATATTATTGTGAAAGAAAAGAACTTGATCATTTGACCTCTACATTGTTGAACTGCAATTGATGCGCTTAATCGTCAGCTGTCACTTCCTATCTTAATTAATCCTAATAGACTATTGATGCGACACAACTGTTAGGCTTTATAATTAGTATTGCAATTTAGACCGGATAATCTAACAGGGCAGCCCAATTACTCCAGAGGAAATAGAAAGCTGTGAGGCAATAATTGTGAAACAGTCACTGCACAATGGGGAAAAAATCAAGAGCTTTTTCTTTTGAAAGAGAAATCCATGCATACATTAAGCAATAAATGACAAAACACTTCTTCCGATAATCTCATCAGCCATTCAATGTATGAGAGACAACTAATTTAATTGATTGCTGCTATCAATAGCAAACAAATCTGTTGAGTTGTCCATGCTCATATAATCTGACCTGATTCCTTCAGCTGTCACTATCTGTGAGAAAGCTGCCACGCTATGCTTCTCTCATTCTGTCAGGCCAGGCCATTTACATGTCTTTGTCTCCATGTTGATAGGCCAATTAATAAAATATATGTTAATAGGACCTTAATTGTTTTACAACAGTGGTTTGACAAGGCTGAGGGAGAAGAGACGTGTCAGTGATATGAAATCTGTGGCCACTCTGAGCAGCATAGCCCTCAGCCTAACATATGGTCCCCTTTCCAGGCTTTAACTGTACCACATAATAGGAGCCTGCTGTTTATTTTTGAAACATTAGTGATGTCACTACTCCTTTGTCTCCTCAAGACAATAGCTGCTGTCTCTGCCGTGCGAGGACGACAGGCGCAGTCCCTGAAGATGACATCTACATTGGCATAATAATCACCAATCCATCACTAAACGATGTTAAGTGATATGGCCAAATTTAGAGTTACAGATTCAGCTATTTGTCTGAAATTATAATGTTGGAAACTGAAATTTAAGCAATGCTTAAAACGATGCTTGAAAACTGATCCTTGCAAATCAGTCATTTTAAATTAATTAGAGAGAGTTATTTTATGAGGTGAGTGGAATCTGGTATATTATTATGTTATTATTGGGGACAGGATGGAAAAAATGTCTTAAGTTCTAAAGCAATAACAGTTGGCAATTCAAGATGTGGACATGTATTTATGTTTTTTTTTTGGGGGGGGGGGGGGGGGGTTAATCCTGAATATGGCAAGAGATTATTACACCAAGGTATTTAAAGGTTTATGATCACAGGAACCAAATTGGTTATTCATACTAAGTGTGGGTCAGTCTTGTTTCCATGGTTTGGTTTGGTATAGTTGGTTTCCATTATGTTGAATACAATACTCAGTAAAAACAAAATAAAATAAAATAATGTATACACAACTGCCATGCCCTTTTTTTGTCCAGAGATTATTCATGAAAGTGCCGTTTCTGGTGGATTATAAATTAATCAATGAGCAGCTAGTATTAGCCTCAGTGTTTATTTAGACTTGTTTCTGTGGCAGACGTGTGTTTCAAAGCAGGCGGATACCAAGTGATTCATACACAAATGACCTGAGGGAGGCAGCAGTGCAGCGAACAAATGTGAGCACAGCATCTCACACTCAGACTGTGCTTTAAAGGCCATTTACATAGTGAAATCTAATTACCCCAGCACCATGAGAGACTATTTGATCTCAATCTTAAACAGAGCAGAACATATTATTAAGAAAAAGGGCTTCTGTTAGATGAAGGTGGCTTAAGTTACTGAACAGAGGAATCAGCTTGTACACAATTCAGCTCTCCTTTAATTATTTTCCAACACAGATGAAAAGGAAAGAACAGTGATCCATTTGTGTCCTCGAAGACAACACCAAGACGAAAGGGACAAATTTGGTGGTGGACAATGGTGGGAGAAAGTCTCCCTCATTCTCACACACATATTAAGCATAACCTTATTTCCTATAGCAACATGGAGTCCTCACATAATAATAAGAATTATAATTACAGCATAATTATTTTTCTAATAATAACATGGTAAGGTGATAACTGTATAACAGTGCCTTGTTTTTATTTCTTAAACAGGACCAAAAGCTGACTTAAGTTAATAATTCATAAAATTACCTATAGAAGGGCGCTTGGAGAGCGCAGACCTCGCCAAAAGGCCAATTGTTTGTGAGGCTTGTTTGTGTGACCTCCTAAATTTAATGGGTTCTTCCTTGACCCATGCTACACCCTTCCACCAAGTTTCATAAAAATCAGCGAGTAGTTGTTCCGTAATCCTGCTGACAGACAAACAAACAAACAAACAGCACCAAATACATAACCTCTTGGCGGAGGTAATAAGTGAGTTTTCTCATAATTTACAGGCCCTTTAACATGGGTAATAAAATAAATACATTTAAAGCTACATCCAGTATTAAGCTCTATGCCTATTTTCTACTCCACCAAGTAAAGTCATACAATGTATATTTTCCACAAAAGGTAGAAAAACAAACAGAAATACCAGGCTACTTACAAATTGCAAAACCTTACAAATTACTGAGGACATAATCGACTGAGTTCCTAATTAATCAGTAATTATTAACTAATTACTAATTACTTTCAGTTACTTTTGGATTACAAAATAAAAAAATTCATTGAATGATATTAATGATACAATTTAGCCAAATCTACAGGCTGTTTGCCAAAACATGTATTATTACCAATTATTTCAATGTTATTTTGCTATTATCAATTTATATTTTCCTGACCCCACATATTCTGAATTATCCAAAAAGTAACATTGTTTTTCTGAGTACCATGTATGTTTTCATCGAGTGTAATGGATTACAGTTGCCAATGTTGTACCCTATACTTTACATCCTGCTGATTTTCCAAAGCAGATGGACTCAGATACTTGCATGCAGGAAAATATGTTATTGTTTCTCTGACAGCTAGCGCTCCACTGCAAGCCATTGTTCTAAGATGAGGTATAAATTGCTTCTCATAAGCATTGCTTTGTTTTCTTATTATCTGCCCACTGGCAGGATAAGCAACTTTATCCATTTAAATATCTTTACATATTGACGTCAGGTGTGGCGGTTTGAAAATACCTCCCAAAAAGATTGGCACATGCTTGCATTCCTTTGACTATCCACTTGTATGTATTCAAAATTCCAACAAGGTGCTGCTGTGCTACAGTGCAGTCATGCTCACTGTTCATCATATAATAAATGCACCTTAACAGACAATCTCCAGTATAGCAGAGTATACAGGTAACCGTGTTACTGTATCTGTGTATCTACCATCACATCCATATAGATTGGCCCACTCCCATTGTGTTCTAGCAATTTCAATACCACACCAATTTCAGCCTCCATAATCTATACAAGATGTTTTTTCATTACTAAATGGCCATTTTTAACTTGCCCTTATTTTATATGACAAAATTAGAGCTTTGTGAAAATTGCTGCGGGAAAGCCTGTGCTCTTTCACGTCTTTGTTCCCTCTATTGGAAAAATCGTACATAATTGTCGTCACTCCACGAAGACTTTTTAGCTTTGACCTTTATCGTGTAATAATACAGAAAATAATGGGGAGCAGATTGCCTTCCTGAGCCTCTTCTCCTTTTCACTCACATCTCAATCTCCGAGGGATGGCCGCTGCCTCCTGGGCTATTATGATACTATTGTGCATTACGTTTCCTTACATGCAATTACTCTCTTTCAGAGGGGGAATTTAACTCTAAATTGAGATTGCATGCAGACCCTTGTTCCAGCTTAAAAATTGATGCAGACTTGATGAAACTACTATTGGAATAACATCAATGAATGCTGATGATGCTAAAGTTCCTCCACCAAGGACTCGGCGCAGAGACACTGACATTATTTCCACACCAAAATAAAGAAACATTTAGCGCATGGCTCTTCATATAACCTTCATAGAAGGACAAGCATGTCTAACATTTTCAAAAGTCCTCAGATCCACCCCATATGAAAACTGATGGAAGACTTGTTAGATGATGTCATACTACAGTGATGATGTCATCATTTGGGAGTCGTTGGCGCTGGCGTTCAACCAATAGCATTGAGGTATAGGATCCCCGTGCCGAGCTCTGGGTCAATGTACCAAACGTTGAGCCTCCCCGGGCTTTCCTAAATGGCATTGTCTACTGTGTTGGCAGCTACAACAGCAGTTGGGACATTCTCAGCAGTGTGCGGAAGTTCGACCTCCGTACCCGTACTTGGCATGATGTGGCGCCCCTGCATTATCACCGGGGGGTTTGTTAGCGTGGCAGTACTGAATGGCAGTATCTATATCTATGCCATGGGAGGCCAAAACGGAAACGTCAAGCTCGACAGTGCCGAGCGCTATGATCCTCAGGCTGACAAGTGGTCTCTGCTCCCACCTATGAATGAGCAGAGGAATAGGGCCAGCGCCACAGTGCTCAACGGCAAAGTGTACATCTGTGGTTGCTACTGTGGGAACACGTTCCTGAACACAGCTGAGTGCTCCAACCCAGACAGCAACCAGTGGACGAAGATCGCCAACATGAGCAGCAGGCGCAGCCGCTTGGGCGTCATCGCCTACAGACAGACGTCTACGCAGTGGGCGGCTGGGACGGCACCACATACTTGCGCAGCACCTGGGGCATGGTGGCTCAGTGATTAGCACTGTGGCCTCACAGCAAGAAGGTCCCGGGTTCGAACCCCGGTCCGTCCCAGGTCCTTTCTGTGTGGAGTTTGCATGTTCTCCCCGTGTTCTTGTGGGTTTCCTCTGGGTGCTCCGGTTTCCTCCCACCATTAAATACATGTATAGGGTAACTTAATACTCCTGCCAGTGCCCCTGACCAAGCCAATGGCAAAAAGTACTGGAGTTGGTCCCCGGGTGCTGCATTGCGGCTGCCCACTGCTCCTAGTTCTAGGAGGGTTCCTAGTAGAGGGTCAAATGTAGAGGATAATTTCCCCATTGGGATAAATAAAGGATAACTTAACTTAACTGGAGTGAGACGACGAACCATTGCCTTCATCCGTAAGCACTTTTGGTGGCCCACCATGGAGGGGGACACCAGGAGTTTTGTCACTGCCTGCCCGATCTGTGCCCAGAACAAGACTTCAAGCAAGCCTTCATCAGATCTCCTGGGGACACCTCGCCATTCCGAAGTGTCGGCATTCCGATCATTGACTTCTATGCTTTCGGAGAGGCGGCCCTTTTTTATCTCCAAAAAATGTTTCGCCGAGGTTAGGTTAGGCTTAGGCGTGGGGGGTGGGAGAGGTTAGGTTTAGGGTTAGGGTCTGGGGGAGGGTTCTTTCGCAATGGCGAGGTTAGGGTTAGAATTTTGTCGGAATGCCGGTATTTCGGAGTGCCGACATTTCGGAATGCCGAGGTGTCCCCAGATCTCCTTTGCCCCCTTCCTGCCCCCCACCTCATCGCCCTTGGTCTCACATCACCTTGGATTTTATAACCGGACTTCCACCGTCCAATGGGAACACAGTCATCTTGACCGTCATTGACAGGTTCTCTAAATTGGCTGATTTTGTTCCTCTGCCTAAGCTTCCATCTTCCAGAGAGACAGCAGACCTTTTGGTTACACACGTGTACCGATCACATCGCATTCCTTCTGACATTGTGTCCAACCGGGGCCCACAGTTCAATTCTCAGGTCTGCAAGGCTTTCTGTTCAGCTGTAGTTACGACGGTCAGCTGTAGGTATGACGGTCAGCTGTAGGTAGCCTCTCTTCGGGCTATCACCCTCCAATGCCTCCTCGGGTATGTCACCATTTGAGTGTTGCTTTGGTTATTATCAGCCCCCCTTGTTTCCTTCCCGGGAAGGGGAGGTTGCGGTGCCTTCTGTGAAGGCACATTTGCGCCGTTGTCACCGCACTTGGAAGAGGGCTCATATGGCACTTCTGCATGCCTCGGTCAGGGCTCAAGTCCAGGCAAACCGTCCGTAGCACGGCTCCGGTCTACACCCCTGGTCAGAAGGTGTGGCTCTCGGGCCATTCCATTGAAGGTGGAGTCCAAGAAGCTTGCACCTTGTTTTATTGGACCTTTTGTTATTGAGTGGGTGGTGAACCCCACTGCTGTCCGTCTGAAGCTGCCTGCTTCTCTCCCGTCGTGTCCATCCTACCTTTCACGTGTCCCAAGTCAAGCCGGTTAGTTCTAGTTCATTGTGCCCCCCAGCGGCGGCTCCCCACCACCTCAGTTGATTGACGACCACCCTGCCTACACAGTCCGTCAGCTGCTGGACGTGCGCCGCAGGGGTCACGTTTTTCAATATCTGGTGGATTGGGAGGGGTGAGGTTGCTGTTGCGTTCCTCGCCGGTTCATCCTTGACCCTTTCCTCATTCGGGATTTCCGTGAGTCTGGCCGGGGGGGTACTGTTAGATGATGTCATGACTACAGTGATGATGTCATCATTTGAGAGTCAACAGTGATGATGCCGCAGTGATGACGCCACAGTGATGATGGTAGGGATCTATAATGACATTTGTAGCCTGCGGATTTGCTGTATATTTGTTTGGTAGGCTGGGCTGACCCTTTGAGTGCGTTGTCAAAGCAGCAGTCTCTAGGCCTGACACCTCTTCCTAACATACAGCGAGCGAGAGAGATCTATCTTATGGAGAGCGAATAAGTGTCCAGATATACTACGAGCGATGTCCAATACTGGGAAGCAGGATGAGCCTCGCGTCCAAAAATGCCCCTGTGTTGAAGGTGGTGTGGTGTGTGCGAAGCTTAGCAGAAATAGAGCCACGGCGAGCAATTTTTCAATCAAGCAACACATCGCCCAGTCTGTTCGCTGATGCACCGAGCAGGTTAGGACCGTTTCATTAGGAAAAACAGAAACTATCTGATGTTCACTCGCTCGCTCGGCGGTATCACATCGAGTTAGGAATCAGTGTAATGGTTTCACAAGGGGAAACAATCTAGGTTACCAAGGTGCTGGTAAGCTGCAAGAAGCTGGTATAGGAAGCACTGTATTTCTTTAAAGCTGGAGTGTGTAGCTGGAGTGTGTATTTTTTTTATATAAATGAATGTCTGTTACATTCAAGCCATTGCCAAAAGTACCCACAATGTTGATTAAGCCAGTGCCACAGAACTCTCCCTGTGTTTCACAGTAGACTGGAGTTTTCAATCTGGTGTCTGTGTGGCAACATTCCCACGCTGGCCTGGAGCATGCACACCAGAGACTTGTGCCCGGCCGAGCCGGGGCTAATTTCCAGTTAGCCGCCTGCTAACTTATTTTTTATTTAATTTTTTTGCGGGGGGTTCCTGGAGGAAACCCCAGGGGAGCATGGGGAGAACATGCAAACTCCACACAGAAAGGCCCTTTATGAGGCCCCACCTGGGCCATAGGCACTGAGGATATGGAAATGGGGACACACAGCAGTGTGCCCACAGCATCCCAGGCGGGAATCGAACCCAAGACCTTCTTACCGTGCCACCTGCCGACTTAATGGGGATAAATAATACAGTCGTACGGCTCTTATAGACTTTAGAAATGTTATCGGACCGAATGGATCAGATTCTGAAGTGAAACGAGTCATTTCGCGGAGGTTGTGTGACGCTCCAAACAATGCATCCACTCTTTCACAACCATGACAGAGCAGGCTACAGCTAGCCTATGACAAATGCTGCATTCACGTGCTGCTCGGATTGTCCCAATTCCCGAGTTGGTAAGTTGTTCTTCCTCGGTGTGTTCATGAGCTTTTAAGTCGTAATGTGGAAACATGGATGCTACAAAGAAGATGTGGTGTATTTTATTGCTCAGAGTGTTTAAACAACACGTTTATAGCTGTTTCCAGTTTCTGTGTGACAACAACGAGCGAAGGAAACGGTCGGGAACTCATTTTCCTGACACCACATGAATGCAGCGCATGTATTCTCACTGCCAGAAGCACCAGAAGGGGGAGACAAAGGTTCTGCAGTACAAAAGTTACACACTCCATCTTTAAACCAGGCTGAAGTTTGATCCTTCCAGTAATCTCGGCCTGGCTCTCAAAGTCACGATAGGGAACATTGCTGTCCCCTTGGTCTATCCATGAACACAACATGTGGTAGACTGCTCATTTCCACGGCCTCCCTGGCTTCTTCTAAACTTCTTCAGCCAGTCCCTGAATACAGCGTCTTGCACCAACACTGCCAGGCTGCCTTTTTTGACAAAAGAGTCCACCACAATAATGACAATAACAAGACCATATATAGTCATACCACCAAGTTTGCCAAGTCGGGCAGGCTTTTACCTCACAGACAGTCTACAGATTACAATGAATAGTTTAACACAGTGTTAAATGGTAGCAGTTTTACAGGACATGTAATTAAGTACGGTAAATGTGCTAATGTGTTTCAACACAATCCAATTTAAAATCAGCAATTTTACCATTAAGACATTATAAGTAATTAGTTGTAGATCGTGTGACGTGCACATTAATAACAGTCAGCTCAAGCTTAAAAGTCATGTTTTGCCAATGCAAAAACAGCAGCCTGCAGGTGTACCGACTGCCCTCCAATGCTTAGTCACAAATGCTCACATTCATAAATTCATGATGTCACAGCACACCCACTTTCATAAAACTAATGAACAAAACTAAATATCCCCTTGAAGAAATTTCAAGATGCTTAGTGCTTATAGGGCTTTGGGAAACCCACCATCCACATGAAGTCTACTGGTAAGCCTGCTGCACGTTTGAGTGATTTTCTCACCCTTGCCTTGTGTCACCTTTGTTTTTCCAGTGTAATAATGAATAAGATGTAATCTAGATAACTAATTACTTTTTTCTCTCATTTATGACCCTTTCAGTCCCTATAATGAGGAATTACAACATACTTATCGAAAATTACAGAGCTTTCAGAAAGCACAATTTTAAACACAGGCTGAAAGCAGATTTTAAATGTTAATCATTTTATATGCGCAACCTGGGGCCTGCCTCGACCTATGAACTGAGGCTTAAAGGGGTGCATGCTTGCTCTGCTTGGACATTGGTCGTTATGTTTTTTTTGACCAAGCAGCAGAAAATCCAATTATTAGCAACAACCCAATTACTTTCCCCTCAGACTCCGCGGCACAAATCCAAGGTTGGATTTGTGGATTAGCGAGGTTTACCGATAGACTCCCAAAAAGGAAGCAACAATGTAGAATTTCCTGGCCGCCTGCACTCTTCCGGGATTTGGAGTCAGAGGGGTGACATGATCATTGAGAGGTGGGATAATAACAGAGGGAGGGAGGGGAGAACAGCCTCTGGACAGTTACATCACCGTTAGCTGAGGTCAAAAGTGCAAGTAGGCCCTGTCAATGGAGACCCAGCCACTAATAAAGTCCTATTGACTTTACCGCCATGCTTAATGCTGTGAGTTACTTGACACATAAAGCACCACTGCATTTGTAAGTCAATTAGAGGGGCTGGATGAAGCGCTGGGGTTTGCCGTCACTCCAACCTAAGGCGGATAACATCGGACACTGACCTTTGACCTTACCCAGCTACTGACTTCACACATCTGCAGGCCACTTGTCTGGGAGGGCAGGTTGTGAATGCTGAGGTCTGACTCTGGTCATATTGATCAGAATAGATACTCATAATAAAATGGAATAGGGACATCTCTTTAAAGACAAATGAAATTAGTGTTGAATACTGACTAGGGTAGTGGTATACTTTTGGCTAAATTATTTGTTTGAAACCTATTTATATGTGGGGAACAGAACTTTTACGGTAGACACTTCTACTTCAGTCAAAGTGGGTCGAAAAGTAGCAGGGAATGAATTACTCATTAAATGAAACACTTCAATCTTCTTAATAAGGAGATCCATGAATGATATCTGGCAGCTGCTAAATTTGCAAATATCCTCTCTAAAAGCTTCGTAAGCTTCATCAAACTAATCGGAGTGGACAGCCACCAAATAGAATCTATTCTGAATTCACCATTTGTGAATGTGGAGGAGCAGGTGAAGTCTTTTGGCAATAATTGACTGGAAGGTATACCGTTCTCTATTAATGTGCAAGGATTAAATTTAACACCCGCCTTATATCGTTGTGTGAGGAATCATATTGTGCTAAAGCCCACAGTAACCTGAGGTATCTCTTTCATTATTGCCTAATTAACCTGCTAATAGCCATGTCCTTACCGCGCCGTCTCTTTAATTATCCAGCGGCCTGCACCGCCTCCATACTGAGATTACAACTGTGTCAGTCAGCTCTTTGTCACACCACATCTTTTAGAAGAGATCCCTTTCTATATCGCTTATTCTGAAATATGCTGTTCAATTAACAGCTATTTTCATCCTTAAACAACATGCTACTTTATGATTAGGATATTATTCTCGACAACTCTGTGAGGGAGTTCTGGTGTCTGAACAGGTTTCAGCGAGGCTACAACCACTAGATGTCCTCTGCAGTAAAGTGAACAATAACGAGCCGTAACCCCGACTGAGCCGTGCCACTGCACTGGAGAACAGGCGGAAAGGGACGAGTCATCCCGCTTCCTGACATATTACTCATCAGACAAGACACTGTCATTCATTGTACAAACGATCGAGTGTCAAGGCTCTGATTCATGGCCGACGCACCGCACAAGCGTTTTTGGCCACTCAGCATAGTTTCATTTAAGTGTGGCAGCATTTTGCTTAACTTTTCACCCCTCAGAACTCCACAACAAATATCCTAGACCGTTTCAACTTTACAACATACACATTCTACAGTAAATTGGCCCTCTCTAGCCCTACTTCCTGTTGCAGTACAATACAATAACTGACAGGAAATAGTTGTATGTTCCCATAGCAACAGAAGTCCAGTGAAATTGTCTATATCTCAAAGTTTTAATTTCTTGAATGTTTTATGTTTAAAACAATATGGCACGTTATAGCAAAATGAATAGCTGTGATTTTGGATAGCGAAAGGTCATGTCACCATAGTGGATGACACAATGAAACGCATAACAACCAGGACAGGAGGCAGTGATGCTACTGAAAATGTTACTGTCTCCTGTCATTTCCCTCTAGACGTACAACCAGTGGAGCATTTAAGTGGCTAGACGCAGAGCCAGGACTCAGACAAGTGAATTTATGTGTTAAGTTGGTGTCCCCCTCCCTCCCCCTTACCGTCTCACCGGCCCACCACAGATAGCCAGTTCCATTAGGAATTTCAAGTCGAATTAAGGTGCTTGGGGAGGACACATTAACACATGTGCCGCCTCTGTAGTTAAATGTCAGAATGGGAATGAGGCCGGTGACTTTATATTCCATTAGCCACAGCCTCATGTTTCCCTGCTGTGATCTAAATAAATAATCAAGACAGCCTCCAAAACACGAATCATCTTTTCACAATGATAGAAAATTAATGGCTCTGCTTGGCTAAGTAAATTACACCAAGAGCATCCCACAGCCTGAATCACTGCTGAGAGCTCGATGATGACAAAGGATGCATTATCGGCCACAGCAAAGAGGAATCCACTCGTCCAGAAAATGCTGAAATCTGAATAAAATGCTTGGGCTCTCAAGCCCTCCAGAATCACCTTGCATGAAAATCAAATTCAGTTTGGCTTCTTATTAATTCATAAGCCATTAGTAACATATTTCTCTTACAAAAAGCCCCTGACAATGGCAGAAAAAAAAGAGTGTTTGGGAGAAGCATGTGCAATTAACATTTAAGTAGGGCCGATTAAAAAGAGCTTTCATAGATATGACTTAGAGTGGGGTCTTGAAAGATGCAAACGGCTGAACTATTTTATGGAGCATTAGCCAGATATATTTAAATACACCTGAAGTGTCCTCCTGCCATACAGTGCGCACAACACCTGTCATGCTCAATCATGTACACAATCGCCTCCCATTATGATGAATAAAGCCAGCCTGGAGTGGAGCCGATTCGAACCATTGTCGAGTACTCTCTGCTGCTATAGGATGTCCGTATACTGCTGCATTGTGGGTAACAATGGACTTAATGCTACATTGTAGGCTTTATTTTTGTCTTCTTTTTTTGTCACCTTTACTTATCCATGGAAACTCAACTGAGCACACAGGCTGTTTTCCCAGTAATTTCCTGCTTCACATTAACAACACATTCACACCTGAGAGCTGAACACTGTTTTTGACTCATTTTAACCAGAGCTACTGTACATGCCTAATTATAGCATGGAAAATGACTAGACTAACAGGTAGCAGTGTTAGAAACTCTGATGTACATTGTTGATTGTACATTGGTACAAGGTATTTAGTAAAAATCAGGCCTTTGGTAAAGTGTATGTGTTTGGTAAATGGTAAAATGAGCATACACTTTAACTTTGAGCCTAAGCAGGCAAAACTAGAGGGACTAATTCCATGGTGGAGCAGGTGTTAATGTCGTCTCATTTCCCCACATAAACACCTTGCTTTCTCCCCGCACATAAATTATTAGCAGCAGATGCAATCCACTGTTTACTTTTTAAACAGGGTGAGTGAGCTGCAGCATCAAGGCAGAGAGGCATGGTCTGTGAGCGAACACAGGTTACAGTGCAGGGCAGAGAGGCCCGGGACAGAGAGAGAGAGCACCAGGAGAGTCATGAATAAGTCACAGCAGCCCCTGGACCTTCCTCTGAAGGTACCAAGACTCTGACATGGAGCTTTTTCATCTGATAGCCCTGAAATGTCCTAGAGAGATGGGGGGGGGGGGGGGGGGGTTCAGATGCTACACGCAATTGGGTATATATGCAAGCGGGTTGTGTCTGTGTACAGTATGTGTGCGAGTACATCACAACGCTGTGCATCACACGCATCAGGCATCTCCAGCCCTCCAGAGACGTGCGGCATCCACCACCTTTTCAAAGCTCCTGGTTTTCACTCAGGCCAGCAGCACCATGTCAGGGTGCCAGGTGATGCCGCTCCCAGTTCAAATAATGACTGCAATTAAGCAATTAAGAGCTGAGAGGCAGGGAGGCTACGAGCTGGCTTTCCTCACACTTTTAAACAGACGGCAAATGACGATTCACCAGGGAATACAAACATTATGTCTACGGCATATGCTGGCTCCCTTTTGTAAGGATAGCAATAGCTTATGTCAAGGGGGCAGAGGGGAACAAGCGCTGTATGTCTCGCCTATAAAAACACATACATATGGCTGCACACATCCACAAATACACGTCTAATTTTTTCTTTATAATGTGACATGTTTGAAAGGGTTTTGGCAGGACTGTGTGTTGAACGTACTGTATTCATCTGTGAGCTATGAACATGGCTTTTTTACACCCTTTTTTATATTATCTACAGCCAAAACACTACTATAAATTTTTTGAAAGCAAACACTATTTGCAGAATAATCTCTCGGTCATGAACCGTTTTCACTGAAGTACGAACCTGAGTAACTCTGTTCTTTCTTGGCTGCTTGAACAGCCTTTCAAGGACCGCAGTGAGACGCCGGGCAGCAACGAGGAGATATTTGGCATTTTCAGGTAGGAAAAAGTCCAAGCTGGCCTTACATTCAGAAATAACACAAGTTCTTAAACTATTGACTGCACTGAAGCAGTCGACTTCAAAAGGTCCTCCTGACCTGTTTGCTGAGGAGCCTCAAACCAAGTTTTTTTCCTCCTTCTCTCCCGCCGCAGTACTATGCGTTTCATTATTAATATGTTTTTTCTCAAGTTTCTCTCTGACCCAGGACATTAAATAAAACATTGTATGGTTCATGAAAGATTATGAAAGAGCAGAGCGTAAGCAGCGGGAGGTGTAAACTCAGCACAATTCATTCTGGTATATAATGTCAATGCCAGCAGCCCCCCTCTCACCCTACCTCCATGCCCTGCAGCCATATTGGCGGAACTACCAATGGATGCTAAGCTTTTTCCGACAAAGCTCCGAAGATAAAGTATCTCCCTTTTATCCCCTCTGCAAATCAATTCTGAGCCTTACAGCAAAATCCCATAAAATAACTTCAAACACCACTACTTACTCCAAAAATTTGTATTATGGCTATATCTCTTTGAACCCTTACGAGTGAAGTTTTGGAGGAAAATGATTTAAGTGTTATCTGCTAAGACATCGGCATGTCAGCACTTCACCTCAGTTTTTCTTGACATGTCAACCTGCACCTTGTATTTCTCTCCTTGTGTTTGGTTTTTGATTGCTGCTAACCATCCAGGGCCTGCTGATAAATACAAATGCTGCAAATGGCTGGAGTGAGGGCAAGCAAGTCAGGTATATGAAGCGCTACTGGTACGTCAAGCTCACCCAGCTCCTGAAATATTCATCTCCCTTAACTCTCCTGTAACAATATGATACAAAGTGGAGCTGCTAACCCTGCTAACTGAAAACCACCCCAGCCAGTTGAGTTGTGAGTGTTGGAGTAGCTACAATTTAGCACCAGCATTGGATTGGTCAGAATTACTAGGGTTATGTGCATGAATGTATGAATGAATGGTGCAACTAATTAAAATATTAATAAGAACAAAAATCAATTAAGATCACAATGTACGCCACTTGCAGGGGTAGGCCAACTTTTTGGGAGTTTAGGCCATTTGCCATATTGCCTATATTAAAACTAGAATGTGCATGGCTTTATTTTCAATCTGTGTGCAGTACAAACTGTGGTAGAGCCCTCACTGCTAATAGCTTAGCGCTACAATGGCAGGCTATGGGATTTTGCTACTGCCATTCAGTCTCCCAAAATGCACATTCCAACAGCACTAAAAACACTCACAAGTACATGGTGTGACTCGTGTACTCACACCGTAATGAAATAATAATCCAAAGTTACGTCAAGCGGTCATTTCCGTAGTAAATCCACACACCGAGACCTAAACAAAGAGTAACCGAACTAACAGGAGTATTACCGGAGTTACTTCCTCGTTTGCCATGTGGCGCATGCGCTGTGTGCAGTCATCAGTATTGCACACGCGCTGTGTGCAGTGGGCATGCGCACATGGAATGTGCATTTTGGGCGACTGAACGGGAGTAGGCCAAAACCCCATAGACTGCCCACACTGCTGAGCAGAGTAAGGATTACAAAGGAGTATGTGTTACTCTATTTAGATGAGTGTTAGTTGCCATCAACAGTCTTGTAAAATCGTGCAACTATTCATGAGAGGGCATGTGAATAATTCAAGGTGCTCTTCCAATGCTCAGGGAAGCCAAGTGACAGTCTGTGCATTCTCCTTTGATCAGGGGCTCCATAAGAGTGCAGCGGCCACAACAGAGAAGAAGTGCCTCTTCTACCGTCGGCCAACATGAGCGCAAAATCCAAGATGACAGAACAATAGAGCAACAAGCGGCATCCTGATCTTGTTTTCCAGCTGAAGAACATGAGCGAGGACGGGCTGGCATGGTGTTATACAAAGCAACAGAGATCCATCCAATAAAACATCCCATCTGGTGACAGCAGATGAGTGCCTAAAGAACACAGCCCCATACACCTGAGGTTATAGAGAGCCAAAGTGGAACGTCACTTCCTGCTTCAGCACTGTACCAGAGATTTTCATCCCCATTTATTTTCCCATAGACATTTTGTAAAATGCTTATAAAAAGAGTTTTCCTTGTTCAAACCAAACGGTACAGATATATTTAAACAGGAGAGATCGCATAACATTTCACTCTGACCAAAACGTTAAAGAAAATGCTGGTTTAAAGAAAGTTTTTTTTGTTGTCGTCCGAGTGAAGTGTTCTATGGTCTCTCCCGATTCTAAATATAGCTGAACCGTTTGATTTGACCAAATAAAACAATTTTTATAAGCATTTTACGAAAAGTCTATGGGAAAATAAATGGCTGAAGAAAATCTCTGGTACAGTGCTGCTGAATCAGGAAGTGATGTTCACTTTGCCTCGCTATTGTCTATTTTGGAATTAAGTAAACGCCCCTTTTTGTGTGAGTTTACACAAAGCCAAACTGTAGCCTCTATTAATACTACAGGTTCAACTGAAGGGGATTTGGATAGCCAGTATCCATTTAGTTAACAGAGGATTATATGCCCATTGCCTAATAACGTATAGTGGGAGCAGAGCAGCGCTAATGGTTTATCTTTACAGTACAGTGGTTGAAAAAGCATCAGCATTCTGAATTAAAGAAATACCCTTTATGCTCCAACTATACAAGGGCATTCATTCTCAAAAACAGCCAGTAACGGGTTAACTAATTGGCCTTTCCACATTAGTTAGTTCAGTTTAGTTCAACCATCCCTGTTGTTTGTTTTGATTGTTTTCCTCCCCCTCTCTCCCCTATCTGTATCCCACTCTTGTGAAGCGACCGTGGGTTTTATGAAAGGCGCTATATAAATTAAAGTTATTATTATTATTATTATTATTAATGTAGGTGGGACCAACCTGGGGGTATGTGAAATAGCAGAGTCCTGATTGGCTCTGAGAGGCTGTTTATAAATGAGCCGCTAAACCCCAGCAACTTGTCTGAGCTGGAGATAGCGACGCAAATCTTTACCCTCTCTAAATACCTTCAATTCTGTTTATTTAACATGCATCATGTAGAAAATGATTGTTCAAACAAATCTATGATCAATTTATTCATTTATTTATATTGGTTATTGCTAAGACCACAGATGAACGATTAGTCGACTATGATGTGTCGACTGGTGGTTTTGATAGTCGACAATACACATGCTAATGGTGACTACCGTTAAACAAGGCTACATCAAAATGTTATCTAGCAGCCATGGAAGTGTGTTAAGACAAACAGAACAAAGGAGACTGGAACACTCAGTGCCTCTCAAATTCCATACCCAACACCTTTGGACAGCAAATCTCTGGACACAGCCTGCTACAAACTAAATCATCTCAATAAAGCCTGTCACTGATTCAAGCACTGCACCACCCAGGCATAAGCGACAGCACAAAAAAGTCACCCACTGCTCTGAAATGCTTTGTCTCTCAAATTAAATGTGATGTACAGCGATTTTCCATGCGTTTGCCTCTCAATTATGGATCGTGATTGTAATGACTTCAGATGGCTCCCAAACACCGAACTTCTGTTCAGTCCCATTACAGTTTGGCAAGGATGAAAAATAGATGTGTAGGCTACAGTATATATATGCACTTTTTAAAGCAACTCTCGCTTATGGTTAAAAACACTTCTGTCACAAAATCCCACAGTGCCACTTAAGCGTTTTCCCTCTACCACAGTTTTCCACAATGGCTGATTTGGATACAATTAGAGATGTGAGTAAATATTATCCAGTGAAGGTGGTAGCTAGAGTACTCCAGGACATAATATGACGTTGACAAGCCCAGGAGGGCTGGTTATCTCACCCCAGTTTGGGGACTGCATGGGGTTTCTGAAAAGGCCTTTTTTCATGATGGCATCGGCAGTGCTTGAATTCAGTGACAGACTTTTACGCAGGAGATGCTTCTGGAGAATGATCTTAAGCTGACTGGTTCAGGGTCATCGCTTTGCCGTCTGCTTCTCAGCATCCAGGCTCCTTAAGGCTCCAGGGTAGAAGAATCTGTCTCTCTCCAACACGCCTGTAAGTGCTGTTTGTTGTCAAAAAAAATCTACTACCCAATGTCCCAGATTAAAAATGCAAGATCTTCCTTTTTCTTTTCTACCTCCCTGTTTCAACTCGTGTAAATGAGCATGGTCAGGTTAAATAAGACATGCAGATTGACTGGAGCGAGGACGTGCGGGTAAATAGACATGTACTTAGCCCATATCCAATCCATGGCCTTTGCCAGACATTCTCTGCTGTCAGTTTGACTTGTGTTACACGGGGAGTTGTTTCATGGCATACATAATCTGCTTCTCTTTTACATGAGAAAATGTAATGTCAGAATTTGCTCGCAGACTTTTTTCTTTCTTTCTTTTTTGTGAGGTCCATGTGCGAGAGATGTGCTGTTTCTAGTAGTAGTAGTAGTGCAAGAGGAGGTTGTGTTAAAAGAGCATCTGCTCTTCAGTATTAAGGACCTACTGGTTTTGTGGTTTACTGCATTGGTTCTCAATGTGGGCTCCGGGGACCGGCAAGGGTCCTGGACGGGGTTTAAGGAGGTCATCAGCAAACTGATAATGTTAAATTTCACCATTATTTAACTATTTTGTGTGATGTTGATTGTGGGGGTGGTGAATGATGAATCAGTCATCGAGCAGGAGGGTGGTGAAGACTGATGAAGACTATAGTAATAACTATGTGTATGTATCAATATGTAGGCTACATATCGCATGGATTTGTGTTATTTATAACATCAGAGTACTTTCCTTATAAGACCATGGGGTCTGTCTAGGTATGTCAGTGGATATTAATCTAAGGAGTTAGTCCAGCGGCTGCCTGTCCCTTGCCACCGCCGTCCACCGGAAAGAGCAGCAGGAAAGTGTGTTACCTCATCTGGGGCCTCTGTGCCATGTGTTAGGTGAGCAGAGACCTGGTGGGGAGGCTCTGTAAACACAGCATCACAGGGAGCACACATGTCTACCTTCTGAAACATCAGGCTCACACTGAGACTGTCAGAGAAACAGGGGCGCAGATTCACAGCACAGCACACACAATGGGAATGGAACCTGTGGCATCACTTTCAAATGCAATCAGAGCTCAGAAAACCAATCGATCAAATGAAAGGGACACCGTGGCTGAGCGTAGTTTAGCTGAAGGTGTCACATGCCAAAAAGGTGCGAATCAAGGTTTGCTCAAAGGCTCAATAAAACCATGACCTATGTTTATGAGGGGTGAACAGAAGCAAGTCATGGTCTTCTATATATTTGAACAAAAGTAGTCCCTTTGCTCACTTTGATGACATGAGAGGAATATGCTAATCAACAACTAACTGTTCGGCTTTAGTTTACACCGCTGAGAAGTAACCTAATCGCTCATAAAACTTCAGATATTATTAAAACTAGCAAGTATCCTGTCAATTTTGTTGAACATCGCCCATCATGCAAAAAAAAATATGAAAATGGAGCCGGCATCTATGGGATGTCTCTTACACTGAGCACACATTCTGCCATCAATCTGAGTGTTTTCAGCTTTTAGACGCTATGAAAGCGCTGGATAATGATTGCCGGAGACTCCAACACTTGCTGTTGTGCTCACAGAGAGAGAGAGACGGGGCTCTTAGTGTCAGCCGTCACTCTCTGCCTTTAATTGAAACCATTTGCTGGGCGATGTCTCGACGCCTCATCACGCTCTCTCCGAGATCCAGCGAGGTGCTTGAAGGCAGCAGCAATGCTAAAAGGATCAGACCTCCGGGCTGAGCCGCAGCCGGAAAAGACAGCGTTTACGCAGTGCCTCTAAAGCAGCTGTTCCTGCCTGGCTGTGTGTGACTGGCTTTGGTCCAGAGCTTCCTGTGACTGGGACAGTGAGGAAGCCACCACCGTGAGCAGCCATACTGTGATGTCCTCATTTAAAAAAAGTTCTCACTCCGAGTTGTGTGCCGTACAATCCTTCGCCACTTAGGGAGAAAACAACCGCTTGAGAGCGCTTTGATATGTAGAAATATGAAGGCGTCATATTTACCCCCCCCTCCCCTCCCCCTGCCTCCATCCCCATCCCCATCTTGGGAGAATGCTTGGATGAAAGTATCGGAGGGAGCGAGCTGAAGGCTGAGGATTAACAATGACATAACATGAAGAGGGGTCTGTCAGCACAGTGACACCTCGTTTCGCCTGCCATTGTCTGATTACCCCAACAGCAGCCCACCAATGACAGGGATGATCACAGAGAGGCGGGAAGAACACAACTGTCAGGCTTAGGCTGCAAAAGCCAATTCCCACCGTTTCTATTCCTTCAATCCAGATTGGAGCTACGAGAAGAAACGAGAGAGCGGTGGAGAGCGAGAGAGAAAGGGGTGGAGGAGGAGGAGGAGAAAGAGTGAGGGGAGAGGACACACGGACAGCTTACAGGGGATACAAACCAAAAGATTATGTTAATCTTCCCTTCTTTGTCCCGTGCGAAATGTTTTCGTACTACGCCTTTTATCTGTGTAAGAAGGGATGTGAACCTCTTCAGTTAGTGACAGTGGGCACTTTCTGTGTGGTTTCTGGGTAATTAGCAGCAGTAGCAGGCCCTTTCTTTTTCTCTGCTCAAGCTTATGGTCTTCTTAGGGACGGCAACCAGGGGATTGTCCCCCTCCAACGCTCTGTCTGCTCTTCAGGAGCTGGTTCCCAGCCCAGGCCGAGCCACCACAACCATCTGTTAGCGCGAGGAGGATCAGAACCTTCAGAGCCTCGCACCACCGCTGGCAATCAAATGGACAGCTTAAGTTCAGACAGGTGATTGAATTAATTATTCTATTCAGGGCGTAATAGAGACATTTTCAATAATGCGGTCAATAGACTCTGCTGCTGCTCATATGCTATGCTCAGCTTTTTGTTACTGTGTCGACACAAGAGTGCCATATCAGCTGAGCATGTCAAACAAAATGGATGTGACCGTGTCATTCTTAGCAGTGTTATTTCGAGAAACCCAAAAAATCTAATGCCATATAAACTTCCAAATTACCAAGCTCCTCTGCAACAAAAGCTAAGGAAAGCGATTGGAAGCACATAAAAAGAAAGAAAGAAAGAAAAAAACGACAATATGTTTTTTGAAGTGTTGAAATGACTTTTCAATTTCCCTCGGTGGTCATTTCGCAGGGGGGATAACTGACGACTAATCTTTTTTCCCATGCAGTGACAGAAGCCAAAGCACCACAAACAGGCCTTTTCAATTTGGGATAGTACGAATAGAAGATCTAAAAGAACACCCAAAGCTTACGCTCATCATATCAGCTCGGGCTTTTCAACAGGGGGTCAAAGGTGGCCCTCAGATAAAGTGCTATACAAGAGATCAGTGGGGCCGGGCCCTCTGGACCAAATCAAAGCACACAACGTTAAAAGTGATACATTTCTTGATCAGAAGTGTGGAGACTGCTGTGTGAAGTTTACTTCCTTTACCCTTTGATGTTTTTTTCCCCCTCACTTAAAGTTTTTTAACCTTCTTTTTTTAACAACACCTCTTCTCTGCACTCCAATGGATGAAACCTCTTTTTGTTGTGGTTGGAGCTGCATCTCATTGTCTCCGTCACGGGTGCTTTGTCTTACCCACAGGCCCGCTACACCCACAGAGAAGCAGGGGGGCGTCATCAAAGCTGGAGCGAGATGGACTCAACAACACTGGATTAGGGTCTTCTGCATGATAAAGTCCCTACCTAGGGGTGGAATTAACTTAATATGTGAAAGAATGTTATTGAGAGGGAATAAAGTGCCAAAAAGCTCTGTCATTCTCTTCGTAATGTCCTAATCCAGCGCCTGACACAGAGACCTTGGGCTGGAGTTTGTTAATCACAGAGATGCCATCTGTATTCCCCGTCCTTTAAGCTATTTAAACTTCGCCTAAACTCAATTATTGTCCGTGGGAGACCAAAATGGCATATTAAGTGACGTGAAAGGGTATTCGACCAGGGGGGAAAGGAATCCCAGCCTTAAAGCGAGGAGATGTCAACGCAGCCAATTTAAGTTCAGCTAAACAGATTAGGGCTAGATCTATAGAGCTGGAAAACAACGTGACAATGAGTTCAAGAGAGCAGGAATCTCACTTTCAAAGCATCCTCTAAACTGTTAAGCAACCTAATCATGGTGGATCTGAGAGATTGTGCCCCAGCATATATTTCTCTATTTACACCTCACACATCGCAAAGATCACTGAGGACCTTAGATCGTCTGAGGTATGTTCTGGCTGCGGACATTTATTCCCCACAGTAACTCTAATATAGGATATTCCCTGTCCAAATCATATTTCCTTTTGCAAGTCAAATCAATTGATGCATCATAAAAATATAACTTGCACTGAGAAACATTTTTATTAGAAAAAAACAACTAGATATTTTGGGATGGAAAAAACAAGCAGAAGCTGTCTGCTAAAAGCAATGGAGACAAATGTTATGTTTTATGTTTTAACTTAACATTTACTGTAAGATATTAATGACAGATAATTGTTCATCAATAAATAACAGTTGATACAAAAAGACCAAGATCTTTAAAAATAAATCAAGGGTCATTTTAACTTTAAAGCAAAGCCAATACTGGATTTTACTGGATTGTGTAATAAATATCCAAAATGTGTCATTTATATAGCATTTACAACTGTATTTTCCGCTTGTTGGATATTTATTGCCTCCTCTAAATTAGTGGACACCACAAGTTCGCAATACACTCTCAAGCTCAGACACTTCACTGACCAACAGGAAAAATCAAGCAAGCATTAATCCACTCTATTAGTATCCATTTTTTGAATCTGATTATTTTAATATAATGATGTCTGATCATACTCACTGCATTTATGCAAAAGGGTGCATTGGCAAAGCTTGATTCCCAGCATCTCAAAGTTCCAAGTGCGGAGCGCCCCATGAACAAATTGGATGCAATTTCACATTCAGCAAAGCATATAAACAACAAATCTATCCGACAACAGTTCTGTTCCATATGTAGCCTAAATGTCCATTCATTTCAGGCGCATGGTCAGATGAAAGCACAGGCGCATGGTCAGATGAAAGCACAGTGGTCCAAGCAAATGGACTTGCCCATGTGGCACACGATCATGCCAAATCTACTTAGAGGAAGGTTCAGGCAGCATTGCCCCTTAAAGTCAACCAAATACTTAAATGGGCGTATTTGTGCGGCAAGCTTGAGAATTGCTGGCCTTCGTCAAACCATCCGTCCAAAATAGCCAAGCGCATTGAAGTCTAAAAGAAGTCATCACTCCCAATAACCATGGTTTGCATATTCCGCCATGCAGGGAGTCTATTACCCTGCACAGAACTCTGCAGAGGCTTTGCTTAATGCCCCGTGTGGACTGAATAGTGTGATACTGCTCAGCAAACTGTAAACACACAGATTAACAAGGTTTGTCACACCATCATTCACATTGGCTGTGATAATAAGAAAAGTGAGTCATCCGTGTGATGCTGATATGAATTTATCAGGGCCTGCATAAAGGCAAGGGGGGCTAACAAAATTAGCTGAGCACAGACAGATAACTTGGTCAGTAAATAGTTTAGAAATAGCCGTGTTGTCAAAATGCCATAATTCACTACTATTATTGTTGTTGTTATTGTTGTTGTTGTTGTTGTGGTTGTTATTATTATTATTATTATTATTATTATTATTAGGGCTTCATGGGCCTGGAAACCCTATTGTAATGTCTATTGCTATGTTTATTATTATTATTCTGTAAAACAGTATGCACGTCAGAAACCATAAGGCCCACAGCAGCCAAACTTTGCACATACTGTAGGTGGTACTCAGAAACAAAAAATTGCACCGGTCTATCAAATTTCCACGATATAACAGGGATATTTTACCTTTGCAGGCCATTTTAGGGCATTGTGACATCATCACCATCACCATCCCTTCCCTTTTTTCTGCCATGACGCAAATTCCTGTGAGTTGGTACATCGCAGAGACCAGTAGCGTGTACTACGAAGCTAGTTTAATGCCTTATCCGAGTAAGTTTGAGTTTAAACCTGGTTTAGCCGTACTACAAAGCAAGTTAACTTTCAATCACCATGGCAACTGACGCTGCAAAGCTAACCTGGTCGCGACCAGGTTAGCTTCAGAGGATAAGATCAAAATCCATGACAGACCCATATAATCGGCTCTCTGGAGTCACTCACCGTTCATATAAGATCGCCATATGAAAAATAGATTGCAGTCAACTGAGAATATAACAAGAAAAACATTTGTGGCTCTGTAGGCTACATAATTAAATTAAGCCTACTTACCACTTTATGTCTTAACAGCTCAACGATGCGTGGAGAAATATGATCACTATTAATCACCGCGGCGCATATCATGAATGGACCCTCAAATGGAGTGAGGGTGATATTCTCCTACATGCCAGAAAAGCCTATACATATAATATAGATATGGGATAAATATGGATAGCCCCAGCAGTTTTCTCTTTTATAGTAGGCTATTAGGCTTTATACTAAGCTATTTTATATATGAATTATTCGATCAGTGCAACCACACACATGAGTGATAGAGATCATTATTCATTGAGCATGCGTTTCTAAATCTATGGTCTAAATAGGCTTACAGATTGTGGAAATGTATAGACTGAGATTACACATTTACATGTGTTGCTGCTGCCTGTATCAATGCAGCTGTATCAATCGCTGATCAAAGTAAATCAAATGACTGATGTGAATACAAGCTGCTGCCTTAGACAGCCCTTCAGCAGACTATCCAACGCGGATTTTCATTCTGACATTAAATCGCGGATACATTAAATATCCGCTAAAACTCTGATCATGCACTGCGCTTCATTGAACGAGGAAATGGGTGTGGAAATGGGTGTGGGCGTGGATAAACTCAGCTGTTCATAATGTGATTGGCTGGCGCACCTCTTTCGCGTGGACGCGCGCCTGTGCACGAGCGAAAAACGTGCGCGTGCACAGGCAGATCCCAGGTCCACTTACCTAGTAAAAAACCAGCGTCGTAGTATCAGTTAACTAGATAGCTTTGATCCTGTTCAGTCAAACCAGATCAAAGGGACTTATCGCGGATCTGTTAAACTAGTTTCGTAGTACAGGGCTCTGAACTTTAACCCAATGACAGATATTGGTGGTAGATACCCTAGACATAGTTTTTTCATTTTGATACTTATTAAGCGTGACTTTGCTCGTATGCACCTGTAGTAGGTCAGTAGTTGACCTGGGCAAATCCATCTCGTGTAAAAATGTGTAGTCACCTGTAGGTCAATTTGTGATGGAAGTAATGTCAGTTGTGTGTGTGTGTTGAATGCATTTGCAATTACTCAACTGTGATGTCACACATAATACATTCCACATCCAAAAAGTGCTTTTCTTCTTTTTTAAGCATTTGTTCAAGGCTTGAAACCTTGGTATTGCCGCTTGCGGCTCTATTTATTATTATTATTATTATTATTATTATTATTATTATTATTATTATTATTATTATTATTGTTATTATCATTTCATATGGACTAAGCGCAGCAACACCCACTTTCTCACCTTCATGGTGTCACAATTAGAAAATACCATAGATTTCCTCTGGTATTGTTCCAGTGGGAAATTCCAACTAAACAGGTCCACCCTGGCCGTCACAGCAGTGTGCACATCTAGTGGAGAGGATGCTTCTGCTGACATGCTGTATGGAGGCATTAACCTGGCCAGCCATCGTGCCAATGGTGAAAGCTCCTGAATAGAAAGGAGGACACGATTGTCACAGTGTGTTTGCTCTCTTTGCTTCTCTTGTCTCTGAGCCACAGTGTGTGTGCCCTCTTTGCTTCTCTTGTCTCTGAGCCACAGGGCCCTCCCAGAGCTGTGCACAGACTCAAACCCACACACAGATACTCTCCAACGTAATGGGAGGCGACCAGGATGTTCAACAAGCTGTGGCATCAGCACAGAGAGCAAGTGCCAATGCTACAACATTATCTTAAACCAGACCTGGATTTATGAACATAGATTTCTTCTTCTGCCGCCTACCAATGCAGTGATTTAGGTCTAATGGCCTAATGGTTGATACTACTATACTAGTTTTCAGAGGATAATAAACAGAAGTGTAACACCAAAGATGATGGGATTTCAAGCAAGACAAACCAATTTCAACTCACTTCCTGTCATTTTGACATGCAGGTTTTGCCCATGGCTTTCCATGACCACGGCCACTAAGAGATTTTCAGGTCTGAGTCTATTGGAGTCAATGGGAAAAGTCAACAACGTGATCTCAGATAATGACAGATCCCTTCGCCTCCATATTCATTAAAGTAAATATTCGGCCCATTCTCTGAAGCCTCATATCTTCTGAATATTCTGACACTAAAATGGCATATTTCAGATAGACAGATCAGGAGAAAATGTAACTTGTTCAAGACCTGTCTCTATCTCAGCAACACACTCTCGTGAGATTTGGCAACAGGAACTCATTTTAGCAGGGGGCGATTAGCTAAAGCTGAACTTCGTTGATGTAGTAGCTAAATATGTGGCTAGAAAAAAATATTTTTTAATGGAATATCTTAGTTTCAACTGTATTGAGCTAACAACAGGCAGCTTTGTGTTTATATGTGTGGTTTGTGTGGAGTTTGGGAACTCACAATCTCTATTTCAAGTTAGCTTGCTAGGTCAGCACTAACGCCGCGTCACCAGGCACAGTCCTCTCACAACACATCAGGGGAGAGGTGACCACGTGACCATTTGGGAGAGTTGCTGCTACCACTTGTTAGAATTGGTGGAGCCTGCGGTGAATCATCTATAGTAATAGAAGATCTATGGTAACACTTACTTGTGTGAAAGTTGACTGCTCTTCCCTCTGAATAAACCTTTGAGCAAAAACACCAGAGGCTAAAGGGATATGTGTATCTGTTTAAGATTTCAGCAACTTTAATTACTGTGAATTAAGTGGTTATGCCATATGGCCTAAAGGGAATGCTTCAGTTTCTATTGCACTTTTCTTCAAGCCTAAATGTTTCTTTATAATTACAACTTCTAATGCTACATCAAAATTAATGAAAATACTCTCTAATGTAGCACCTATAGGGTTATTTGATGGCAGACTAAGTTTAACCCCCCCCCCCCCCGCCCCCATACTATCAGCAAAGGCTGCAAGTCACAGTTGTGTCTAATACATGTCAACTCCCGTAGTAGTTAAGATATATTTTTTCTTGTTGTTTTTTTATGATGGTAACGCAATCGGAAAATTACGCTCCAATTTTCCCTAATGGTCATCTCCCCGTGGACATGCCTGCTGCCTCCCGTAGTGGAGAAGCCCGGCCCCTGGCATTCAATTTGTAGCACTTTCCAAAGTATGGATCTCCTTCTTGCCCTCCAGCCAAGATGGGGAACATCAGAGGCACGTACTGCTCTGGCACACATAGGACCCATGGCAACGCTTATGCAGAAGTCACATCACACACTTCTGTTTACACACAATACCGCATTCCCATACCTTATGTGTCTGCATGAGGACATTAATATAATAAGAAATAATAGGAGGTTTGGGGGTCGGATGGCAAAGAAACTGGAGTTAACAGAATAAAAGAAATGACCTTAGGATAGTGAAGATAGAAAAGAAAGCTCACATCTCTAACTGACCACTCATGCTCAATCAGAATCATATTTTTTCCACTTCATGCTTGGTTTGCCAATGAACCTACCCCCCCCCCCCTCCTGCAAACAAAACACATATTTGCACAGAAAATTACATATACGAGGAGATGTGCGCTTTACACTCAACGCTTTGGACACTGCAGCTTCTCCAAATGGAGCAAAACAAGGGTCTTTACATCTAGTTATGGCTAAGAGGGGGGAGGGACGGAGGTGGAGTCAAGATCCATCTTGACGTGTCCTGCGCCACATTGTTGTAGGATAGAGGATTCCGAGACAGATGTGAATACTTCCAGAGACAAGCTTTAAAGAGCATTAACCAAATACATTTTGGAACTCAAACTAAAGGGTGTCACAAACGTATCTCCTGAAACAACCGTTGTGGGAGACTCTTTAAAATGTTGATGTTTATAGGCTGTAATGTGGCCTCCTTATCTCGGATGTTGCTGGAACACATGGAACAACAACTAGAAATGAATCCTATCTGACATGTATATATTACTACAATTTATAAATAGCTTAATAAATGTTACCACAACACTATTACTCTGGAAATAAACGAAAGAAGACATTTGCCCTCTGTCTCCTCGGCACACAGAGGAAAAGAAGTTGTTAGTAGGTAGGTGTGCTTGCGTCTAATATGGAGGGTTAGAGATAAAAAAAGACGGAACACCCACACAGAAAGTCTGCTCATTAAAGTGAAAAGCCTTAAAAAGCTAAGTAAAGAAACAAAGTTCTGCACGTGTACTCTCTAACATGAGGAGTGCATCTGCTTCTCAACGTGTCCCTGAGCCTGATGACAGCAGTGAAACAGTCAGCAGTGGGAAAAGGTCAATTAGCTTATTAGGGCCCATTCAGCTAAAGGTGATTTCATACTGTTGACATGTCATATTCCTTCCCTACCTCTGATTCTGACAGTGTGCTCACACTTGATAACATTTGCAAATTATACCAAAGGAGAATGTGGGAGCTACAGTCCAGAATGGCAGATAGATAGATAGATAGATAGATAGATAGATAGATAGATAGATAGATAGATAGATAGATAGATAGATAGATACCGCCGGCAGTTCGTCTGTATGTTATCATAGTTTTCCAACAATTCTTTAAATATGCCAGCCTGAATTTATTTCACTGATCGCCAACATCGGACAACCAATGAAAGCACTGTTCATAACACAACAGCTTCGAACCGGGAATAAATTGTGGCAAGGTGAAGAAAAGAAGAAAAAACACACCATTGGAAAAATACCTGAGGACACGGGCTAGAGAGAGGTCAGCTCACCGACACTGCCAGCCTGTCAACTGCGTTCTCCTGAGTTCTGGAGGGTCACTCGGGTTGGCACTGCGTTATTTCGGCGTCCAGCACTGAAATATAGATTTAAGGCAACACTTTACTTTTCCCTCTCCAGATGAATCGTTGCGGCCATTACCATAAACAACCCTACAAATACCCGCCCCCAGCTTATAGGCTACTTGTAGCAGGTCTCGTACTGGCAGGCACACGTTACACACACAATGTACATTCATCACATCTTCACCTGATATGATCATCTCTCCATCACAATTTTAACATGGATCAATTGGCCATTCAAGGACAACCTATTGCATGTTTCAGAGGGAGAGGGGTTTGGGGGAGGGGTTTGGGGGGAAACCAGATTTAAAACAAGCTTCTGGGAAATTGTTATTTTTCAGTATAATTTCATATGCTCGCATTTTCAACATGTTTCCATTATAACAGTTGTCTGATTAACGGTTATTATTTAAGAAATATTTGCTCCCAATACTGATGTACAGTATGTTGTTGTACAGTGCTGGCTACAGTATGTGAGTGAACACTGACACAGCCAGCCCAGCCTGTCCCATCAGCATGTCTTCCTCTAATGAATACTGAAGTGCTCCATTGAGCGGGAGAAGGGAGGACCACTGGTCTGAGATGATCTGTCCACAATGCTAATGATCATTGCGGTTAAACCCCGCTAATTAGCCACATGCATGCCTGCTGAATTTGCTGCTGGTTTTAGATTTGCGACAAAACCAGAGACATCTTGAAGTGCAAAAAAGATTCCCCCCAAAGGGTCCCATGGCCATGTCCATGGCACCCAATAGAAGTTAAAGATATTCTCATGCTTATGGGAGAGAGCAGGCAGTGGAATTTAAATTATGTTGACATTTTCTGTCAAGGAGTATTAGTTCACAGGCCTCCTCTGCTGCATGGGCTTACTCAGCACCAGTGGCCCCCCGGGGTCTGGAGAAAGACGTTCTCTCTTGACTGTACTCTTACCAGATTCCCCCTCCGTCTGCGGCTGTGATCTGAGGCACACAACCCCCAACCCATAGGTCTCACAGTGCCAAAACGTAGGGATGTAGCCTGCTGGAATGTCATATATACTGTGCATGCACAGGTTGTGTCCTCAAAGCACGCGGACACCTCCAGACTACATTTCAGGGGATATCCCTCTCTCATCACTGCATGTCACAACAGAGAAGATCCCAGATTTTTTCAGCACTTCAAAGAAAAATCAGCCGGGTTCAATTTAGTGCGATATCTATTTCTGGTCAAATTATCTCTGTCATAACGCTAAGTCTGTCACAGCATTTTCCATAGAGGCTATAGTTTATTAATGTGTTTATTAAAAAGGATCCCCATTAGCTGCCGCCTGGACGACAGCTAGGCTTCCTGGGGTCCAAGACAAAAACACATTACATGATAGACAATAATTAAAATACAAAAACACAAGGTAAAGGAACAGAAGAGAGAATAAAAAGCTAGTCTAGTCTAGTTAGTAAGTAAGAATTCTCTATTAAGATGTAAGAGGTAATCTTTGTTCTTTGACCACTGGAGATGGGAGGCAAAGAAAATATTGAATGAGATATGACCTACCACACAAAACACACCAAAACCAGATGAAGTGATTAAGTTTATGTTCCCATTTGCTATTCCATTTGAACTTGCTAGTTTTGGCGTTCATCTTTCCATCAGACTTTCCTTTAGGACAATATTTGTGTGTAAATATGATATCTGCACATTATGTGCACGAGCGTTTGTGTTTATCTGTTTGTTTGCAGTGTGTTAATGCACACACATTTATCTGTTGAAATAAAGTCTATTAGACAAGGCTTGAGTTTAGTTTGGCTCCTAGCAATGACACGACCTTCACCTTGACTGAATAATCCAATCCTAATCATCAGACGAGCTGGGGCAAGAAACCTGAGGGGAAATCAGAAGCCTTTTAAAATGTAACAGAGAACAATTACTTATTTGTGAGGGGTTAATAAATAATAGACTATCTATCTTTCAGGAACTGTGTTTTATATTGAGGAAAACAAATAACAAAACAGCCCCAAACACAGTGCAACAGAGACATGTGTCTGCTCTGCAGCCAACATGGCCTTTAACGTTTACAGTATATGTACCTTAAAATATTTTCGAGGCAGGAATAACCAGAAAACAGAGATAAAAACAATGCTAAGGAATCATCGAAAGCTTAATCTTCATCAAAAGGGAAATTTCTGAGGTGATCTGAGTCATTCTCAAACCTAAATTAAGAAACTTGTGAACGTAGACAGTACAGTATGTTTACTGATGAATTGTGACCTAAATGGAGGATTAAACTGTATAACAGAGCCTTTCTCTGCCTGTGCTGGAGCTATGACAGGTCCTTGGGAGATACACAGAGACTGCTTGCAACACATGTCATATATCATAGCTTCAATCTGTACCCCAACCACTACCTGCAAGCTACAAATGTGCACTTCTCCTGTCATTTCTGTACAGAGAGTTAAGGGGAAAAGGAGGGTTGCAAGGGAAAATCCAAATAGCTTTACATTCCTTCTGTGTGTTTTTAGCCTTCATTGAATCTGCACGTGCGCACACACACACACACACACACACACACACACACACACACACACACTAACTACGCATGCTCGATAGGGTGGAGACCCAATGGTGGAGACTCTGGAGATGATGTGCCATGGCTGCAGTTATGGAATCCGCTCACTCCGTGGGCTCCCAAATTCGTGACTGACAGACTAGTCTCGCTTAACAGACTTCCCTCCCGTCCGGTAGAGAATCTGGCAGCACAGATCTCCACTCTGGAATTGCGGTGGGAAAAAGTTCTGTTTGGTTTAACCTAGTCTTACTTGCCAGACTCTCCCTACAACGGGGGATCCAATCATTTTCAGCATGTAACAACGAGCTAGCATTGTTGATGTTGTGTCACAACGACGCAGGCATTTGAGATCGACAGATTCGACACGCACAGCGGCAGAGGCATTTGAGATAGACAGATTCGTCAATGCAAGCTCGCCAATGGCAGAGCTTGCAGGGAGCGGAAAGGGATTTTCTTCCACTGGCGACTGAAATGGACTCCACCAATGGCAGAGCTTATAGAGACACTGCATGAAATAGGCCACACCCATCACGGGGGAAATCGCTCCGTTCACTCCCATAGACCAGCATCATTTTCCTTGAATTAAACATAGCTAAAAGCTGTTGAGTGGTGGGCTGCGCACACAACAAATGTAAATAATCGCCAGTTAAAGTTTTTTTGTAATCCTGAGCAAAACGAGGAAGCCATTGAATATTGGTGAGAAGAAAAATGTGGATCTAGCTGTCAAGGAAGTAAGTTGGAGTGTTCATCACGCAACCATGCACGCGACATAGGAGAACGCCAGGATTGGAGGGGGGGTTTCTGTTTTCCCCCGTTTTGGGTGTGGTTTCTGAATGATGACGTGCTCCGCAGTGTCTCTATACCAGCACTGCAGCCTGTTCCCATGTATGCAGGCAAGCGAGACTACTGACAGACACACAGACAGACATACAGACACCGCCCACCCACCTAGGCGCCATCGTGCAACTGTGCGCCATCTGGTCATACTACATCACAGTTGCTCAAGTGACATCACTGATGACATCACAATTGCTCAAGTGACATCACTTATGACATCACAATTGTGACAGACAGACACACACCACCGCTGCCACAGACCCCGGTGCCACCCACCCACCCACTTAGCCAATTTGACCTAAGATGATGCCTTTGGACTGCATTTACATTATGAACACTGAATATGATGCTTAGATGTATTATGTAAATCCATTGTGAAGAATAACAATTAGCATCTACAGTATGTTAGGAGATAGGTTTTGAGTTTTAGAAAAGCTACAGCCTTCTTCTCTGGCCCATGTGCTGCACAAATTATTAGTGCTGGGTGGGTCCGAGGACATTTATAGAGGGAATCCAATCCTGATTCCCATTTCGCATTCTCAGGTCCAAATTGACAACGATTGCAGCGTGAGACCAAATTTTCCAGTTCATCTGCGAGAGGTATTAGCATCTAATTCACACGGGAATTTATACATACGATTGCTGTGAAAATGCACCCCCTTTTCACGCTTTGTTACATGTAACAGAGTTGACAGCACAATCACGAGAGATTTTGATCAAAATTATTTTCAAACCTATTGTGTTTGTAAACAAACAATTTGTCATCCAGCACATCACACTATTGATTTGTCATCCAGCAAATCACCCCTGCTTATTATTTAGATTTTATTCATCTCTTCATACATGAAAATGCTTCTTAAGGGATAGTGAATATATATATATATATATATATACACTGTATATGTATGCATGTATATATATGTGTGTGTGTGTGTGTGTGTGTGTGTGTGTGCGTACGTGTGTATACTGTTTACTGTATACTGTTTTTGCTACAACTCGCATACATATACAGGCATTCAGCGTTCTCAGACATGCAGGTTTAGCATCAATTTCTCTGCACTTTCGGCTTCAGTGAAACAGCAGCAAAAGGTGCTTATTATTATTGCCTTTTTTATAGTGTTCTTGTTGATTACTGAAATATGTGCCAGACAATACAGTATGGATTTCCCCTAAAATGCAAGTTTATACCGATGTTCTGAAGGTCTTCCAACGGTGGTCGTTTGATTGGACGCGACAGCTGTAGGACAGACCCCATGCAGGATGTTCAATTTTGTTTGATTTTAATTTCTAGAAACAATTGGATGTTGTTCACAATGGAACAATAAATGAGTTACCTGAACATCGGTCTTCAGAATTTGAATGTACATGTGAGGACTTGCTTTTGATTTTGTAATATTTTCTGTAAATTTAAGCGTGTGGACCCATGTTTCCTTAACTGACAATAACCAAAAAAGGGAAAGAGTCAACGGTGGCACGGTGGCTCAGTAGTTAGTATACTGTTGCCTCAGAGCAAGAAGGTCATGTGTTAGAATCTCTACCATGGTCTTTTCTGTATGCAGTATGCATGTTGTTCACCCCGCGTTTGCGTGGGTTGCCTCTGCTGTTTTGAGACCTGCTTGTGATAAGAGGCTATACACTACAAATAAACTAGAACAAAGAGGAGTAAGAAGTAAGAAGTTGGATATTATTCTTCTGACTGGAAGAGTAGCCGTGAATGATGACAATCTCGGGGCAGTTTGTGATACTGCTCAGCTGTGTCGATCACCACTAATGAGCGGACAGGACACCAACTGCTACTGCAACCAAATTAAATCATTCACTAATCAATCACGCCATGTGTGCTTCAAGTTAATATGATTTACAGTAAAGATCAAACCCCTTCTTTGTAGACCAACAGCCAACAGTTGACCTGGAGCTGGATAGATTCTGTCCTCTTCCTCACAGTATCTCATCACCACCATACGATGTTGCAGCATGTCAAATGTGCACAAGCAAGGAGAGCCAAACATGGCAGAACAGGTGTTATGGCTGAATACCAATGCCAGCTTAGAAAGTAAATGCAGCTAGGCTAAATCCTACATTGCGATGACTAATTCATTCTCAAATAGGCATTTAAGACCACTAAACAAAATCAGAAGAGAAAAATACGTTGATTAAAAATTTGCATCTGTAAGAATATGATTAAAGAGGACCATCTCAGTGTGTGTAAAATCCATTTTTGCTGCTCTCTTGAATTAAACAGAAATGAAGAGTCCAGGTGGCAAATTTCATGCAGGGGTTTCTAATTCAGCGTTAGCACCATTAAATTTTCCTCAAATCTTTGTCTCTCATGGACATTAATTTAATGTTGTTTTTGTGTGGTCACATAATGTATCAGCAATGGTTGGTGTAGTATACAGTAGATAGTGGTGCAGTGGTGGTTTTATGAAGTTGTCATATGCAAACACTACAACATTAAACTAACGAATATATATGATCAATAACAATGTATTCATTCATGATAAATTCTTCTCTTTGCTCATTTCCTCGTATTCAATAATCTCTTATCTATAGATACTCAGGGTGGGTGCAATGAGGCAAGCTGCAGTGTTTATCATATAGAAGCCCAGGCTCGGTGGGGTTTACTTTTGGGCTTCCACTGCACACTTTTGGCTTCAACCTCATTTGACCTGGAGTTTTTCAAGCTACAGATGGCTTGGGACTATGTTTTGGCATAAGGGATTTTATTATAATAATAATTACCTGATTAGTGATATATTTACATTTCGGTGTGGGTGGGTTGGATAAAAGATGGTGTGTTAGATTATACTTTGTTTCGGACATCCAGGTAGTGTATAGCGGTAGATTCCCTGCCTACCAACATGAGGGTCGCAGGTTCATGCCCCCGTGTTACCTCTGGCTTGGTCGGGCATCCATACAGACACGATTGGCTGTGTCTGCGAGTGGGAAGTGGAATGAGGTGTCCTGGTCGCTGCACTAGCGCCTCCTCTGGTCGGTTGGGGTGCCTGTTCGGGGTGGAAGGGAACTGGTGGGAATAGCGATCCTCCCAGCGGTCCTGCCGGTGAAAAGAAGCGGCTGGCGACAGCACATGTATCGGAGGAAGCATGCTCTCCCCAGATCAGCAGAGGGGGTGGGGCAGCGACCGGGGCAGCAGGGAGAATTGGCCAAATACAATTGGGGAGAAAATTTTATTGTATATATCTATATATAGATATATACAGTAGATATATATATAGATAGATAGATAGATAGATAGATAGATAGATAGATATAGATATAGTTGATTTGCAGCTATTGACCCTCAACTTTTTCAACATTAATGCTTTCCTCATTTCACATTTTAGAATGTACAGTATTGAGAAATGTTTAATATCCTATAAGACTGCTGTCTAACAATAGAACCACAGGGGGTTTGGACTATCATTTAAAGCTCTCTGCCTACCTGATATCTAAACCCCCTAGCTCAAAGAATGTGACAGTTGTGTCTCTACTAAGATATCGTTTTAGTTTGGCTAAGCAATGAACAAGAACATCATGTGAATTGTTAAATTGCTGGTTTACCCCTTTAAAATGGCATATAGCTCTTTTGCAGGACAGTCTATTTTTGTTTTAATTAAAGGTTTGAGTGACATCATGGTCAACTCATGCCAGAAAACTATTATTTCCTGAATTCTAATCTGGCCCCAGCCACAGAGATAGAGGAGGCTCACGCTGGCTTCTTTAACTGCTGACACTGCCGGTCAACGTGATGATTTTTTTCCCCCTCTCCACGGGTGTTTCTCAAGTTGAAGTGGAGAGAATTGGCAGGACTTAAATTGGTGGCATTTTGTGGTCTTTAAAGAAAGGAGACTCATTAAAACGAACCCAGAGAAGCCTTCAAGTTTCCTCCATCATTAGCCAATGTAACAGCAGATAAGAGAAGTACAATTATAGATGTGGATAACTTGTGTTGTCAATTTAAAAGTGATGGAGCAGCATAATGTCCAACCTTGAATTATGACCCTCCACCCTGCAGCGCCATCAATGTTTTAATGAGTGTTGTAGCCTGAGTCGAGGTTGACTCACATATAGATGGTCACTGCATGATAGCTTGCATGATATTTCTTCTGTTGTAAACAGTCACTGCTGATCTTGTCACTTTCAAGTTTTGCTACCTTTTTCATATGGCTTGACAAGGACAAATAAGTTGGCAAAAGCAATACAATGGTGTGATTATCATCATTTATGGTAAAGTCCAAAGTTAACTTATGCTGAAAAACTGCATGTTCTTCTCACATAGGTGTTTTTTATTATTATTAGTTTATTTGTAGACAAACAGTAGAAACTAAAAAGTTAGCGTGATGCTACGGTCTAATTGGACTAAATGAAAAAGTTTATGGCTGAATAGAACTTTATGGCTGAATAGAAGAAGGTGTGAATAGAATTTCACACCTTCAAATTTAAGGTGTCACACCACGCTTTCCGCACACCAAGGCTTCCTGTGATAATTAACTAAAAATAGTAACTTTGGATTAAAAGAAATTGTGCAATAGTGGGTGAAGTAAAATAAACATTGGAGCCAGGTAATTTGAATAGAGTACACTATACAACACAGCAATCACAACTTCACACTCAAAATGATGTCTATTATGTGTTGTCTTCAGGACAATGCCTGTGTTACTTTTCAACACAACATACTGTATCAACTACATTAAGATGTTGGCAATATACTGTGTATAGTATTGAAAAGTAACATAAATGTGTGTTGTCCCAAAGAAGATACACAGATTATTTTGAAGCCAGTGTGCAGAACATGATTGGAGATGAACTCAGTCCAAATTCAACACACAATGCACAGTGACTTCACTGGGTTTCCTATATAGCAGCATAGCAACAATGGCTAGTGCTAGTGCTGTATTCATCACTTCCAGTCTCATCAGTGCATTGATGGTATTGGCAACAGATCCAAGTTTCAAAACTGTGATGTCATCAAGAGAAAAGGCCTGGGACTACTGTGCTAAATTGGCAGAGATTGGCTGACTTTGTGTTAGCTTTCAGAGTCAGTTCACCTGTATAGAGACACTGCATGAAATAGGCCACGCCCATCACGGGGGAAAGCTCTCCATTCACTTCCACACAACAGCGTCATTTTCCTTGAATTAAATATAGCTAAAAGCTGTGTGTGGTGGGCTGCGCAGACAACAAATGTAAAAAAAAATCACCAATTAAAGTTTTTTTGCACTCCTGAGCAAAACAAGGAAGCCATTGATAATTGGCAAGAAGAAAAATGTGGATCTAGCTGTCAAGGAAGTAAGTTGGAGTGTTCATCTTCCGTATATATGATCTTTGTGTGCAACACACGACCATGCACGTGACATAGGAGAACGCCAGGATTGGGGGGGGTTGTTTTTGTTTCTCCCCATTTTGGCCGTGGTTTCTGAATGATGACGCGCTCCGCAGTGTCTCTATTTCAGCCCTAAATTTCATTTCAGGAAGTAACAGTTATGATCAGGAAATTCATGTCTTTCATTCACTGCCAATGGAGCAACTCCAGGATACAACATAAATTATTTGTAGCTTTTTTCATATGAAAGGTAATACAATGTTCATTGATCTTCTCCTTAATATATTACTGTGAAGTCAGTGATGCACTAGCATAGCATTAGAATAGATCTACACTGATTTTATAGAAGTAATTAATGAGAATATCTGACGTGATACTTTTAACATTGGGCCAAACATCCAAGTTCTAGTCAAACAAGCAAACCTTTAAGCCCACGGCAGAGTGGTGTGGTCATTCAGCTTTATGGCAGCCCACCCACAACGCCCTAGCCACTCCCCCTAGCCAGCCCTTCAAATCCCGACTCTCTAACACCTTTCTATCCCTAGCTACGGCCCTTTTTCCCCTAACCCCCTTCCTTGCCCCCACCACCACCACCCATATCCCCTTATAGTCACTCCCCCTACCCACACCTTGAAGCCCGACTCGATACCACCTTCCTATCCCTAGCTACGGCCCATATTAATTAAACTCACTAAACGTCCACAAGTGACTGACTGACTGACTCAGTGTCCTGACTTTTCCATCTTCTGAACCCGGTGAGGCCTGCTGGCCCAGCACCGTGGGAACAAATGGTCATTCCCTCGATGTATACGACCCATAAATAAGCCTATAAACACTAGTAACATTTTCATGTAGCATAAGACAGTGCACGGTGTCCTAGTTTTGGTGTCACATAGGGCCTACTATAAAGCAAGGAATCTCTGTCTTTGAGTGTGTGTGAATGTATTTATTATGTGTGTGTGTATGTGTGTGTGTGTGTGTGTGTGTGTGTGTGTGTGTGTGTGTGTGTGTGTGTTTGTGTGTGCTTCGCTTATCTCGACAACCGTTCATCCGATCTCCTTCACAGTTGGCGGGTGTATTGTTGGGGACCCAGGGACGTGCAGTGTCGGATTTGGTGCAATTTGGACACATGACACGTTCAATATTAATAAACTTTGACTAAACAAGTGAACAGCGAGCTGCTCAGCTCTGTCTGAGTGCAGGGGGCTGTTTGATATAAACACTGTCACTATCACAGCAGGGCGGGGCTTCAAGACTGGCTGAGCGGGACAAAGGCACGCGCCCCACTCAGTTAAACTGCCCAAGACAGAAGGACGAACACACACAAGGAAAAAAGAGAGGTGGAGGAACTAGCCAATAGGAGCAGACATGTTTGATTGGCAGCAGAATCAACCAATGGGAAAACTGCTTATACGGTTCAAGCTCAGTTTAGTCTCACTGGTGAAGTTTCTGTCTGGATTTAAACCATGTACGGGCCAAGCAATCGGCCCGTTCAGAACAGGCACGTTTTGAACGGGCACTGTCTGTGAGTGAGTGATTGTCTGTCTGTGAGTGAGTGAGTGAGTGAGTGATTGAGTGTCTGTGAGTGAGTGTCTGTCTGTGAGTGAGTGAGTGAGTGAGTGTCTGTGAGTGAGTGTCTGTCTGTGAGTGAGTGAGTGAGTGAGTGAGTGTCTGTCTGTGAGTGTGTGCAGTATGTGTGTGTCCTTCACACATCTCGAGAACCATTCGTCCAATCTACTGCACTTCACACTTGTCGGCTGGTAGCTGTATTGCTGCTGGAGACCGGACGTGCAGTGTCGGATTTGGTGCAATTTGGACATGGGACAATATTAATCAACTTTGAATAAACAAACAAACAGCACTCTTTGCATCAGCGGCGCAAACGAGCACTGTACTAGTTTTAGTAATTCATCCAATGATTTAATTTTTCATTGTAATTTTCTGAAGTCACATTGTTTGATATATTGTTTTGATCCAAAGTTTAGGTTCTGAGGTATTTATTTGAGAAAAGACTGGATGTGAATGACTCCAGTTGGGCTGGAGATATAGCTGGGAAAAAAAACAATCTCTGCATCAAATTATAGAGGAAACTTTAATTACAGTTATTCCGTCACATAATTTGGGGAGCACTATAACCATGATTAAACATTTGAGGATATGATTCAAGTAGGCATTTTACCAGAAAATTGCAATCACCCCCCGGAAAAAAGATCAAAAAGAGAAGAAAAAAGGAGCTACACAGTAGTGCCACACATGTGGTAAAGGGTTTAAAAAATTAGCAATGCTCAACTGGAACGGAAGTACCTTGCCGCGACTGCCACAGCAGAGGCCTTCTAATCATATGTAACATCTACCTTTGGAACGTAGCGGAGGGAGTTTACAATAAGCTTAACCCCTACTTTTATATTGCACTCAGCAGGTTCCCTCCTCCATGTTGGGCACTTTGAACACTATTTTGTTATTCTGACTTCACTTGGTTTAATAATCCGCAGATCCGTTTTTTGTCTCTTTTTTTCGAAAACGACTTCACAGGTTTTTGATGTTGTGTGGAATACACACTGTCGCCACTTTGACCGTCTGGTGTTTTTACGGGTTAAACCACGAGAAATAAAAGGCAGAGATGACATTTTCTGACTTTCATTCTTTTCTAACCAACCCACTGCTAAAATATCAGCACAAGAGACACAAGCGTGAAAACGGTGTTTATTGTACGGTTGTGCGAGGTAATTTGTTGATGGTGAGAGAGTAAGAGACCATATGAATTAGCAAGGTCCCCTCCCACTGACCCATTTGATATCACACAACAGAGGCTGTTTGAGAAGTTGGCAGCCAGCATGGCGTGGTGCATTTAGCCAGGGTGGAACTTTGAGGAGGTCTACTGTGGAGACGTGGGAAGAGACGTGGAGACTGGCTGTGAATTAATTGAACTCTGTACATAAATCTGCCTCAATGGCCTTCTCTGTCCCTGTGCTGAGGACTGAGAAAGAGACAGGGTTCGATTGCTCAATATTCATCTACATTTTTCCCCTGGATAGGCACAATATGGCGGCTTAATTAACTTCGCTCAAAGGTGAAGCAGTGCGCACCATCTGCTGTGAGACAATCACATTTGTATGCCTCTCTGAATAATCCCGTTACTCCATTTAAGCAAAGGGGTGTGCAGGGAAAGAGAAGAAATCTTGACAAAAAAATAAATAAAAACATGCAGAACTTCTAAATCATATCCCACTTTGAAAAACCTAAATACACCTGCAGCAACTTTGCTAAATGCACTGTTTTTGAAATTAGCCACAATGAGCAGTTTCATCTTCCCAGCACTGAAATGACGGCATGGTATGGTTTCAATTATTCCCAAATCCTAACCAATTTAAGAAAGTTTTACATTCCCACAAAATCTATGTGAACTATCCAGCTGTCAAATTACCGAAGATTTAAGCATACAATAAGAATGAGAGTCCGCTTCAGCCCAGTCCATTCAGATGCTTTACTGTGATGATTTAATACATATTATGGCGAGAAATTTAATTCCTTAATATATCTGAAGGACCACACATCGCAATCAAGGGCCTGGTGAACTTGCCCCTAAAGCCGGGTCATTATTTGATCTTTGTGCATCTTAATCTGATTATCTCATTGTGGAGGTAAACTTCAGACCCAATCTTGTTAGCAGCTGGCCACGATGGATTACGGCGGCCAGTGAGGTGGAAAATGAACTGAGCAGTTCAGCTTTGGCCTTGCTCTCTTTCAAGATACTCGCCACCACTACTTCAACTCCTTCTGCTTTTCTTTCTGCTGGCCCTTCAAACGAGATATTATCCCCAGCAAAAGCATTGCACCCCCACACGCCTTTCTTTAACTCCCATGCCTTAACTAAGTGAGCACAATGGCCAAAAACCCTGACCTCTATTCAACATTCAGATTTTCAGACATAGCGTGTTATGAGAATATGGTATATTGACTAAAACCTTAACTGCACAAAAAGACCAAACTCCCCTGAAAGGCTTAAATTCTAAGACGTTCTTGTTTCAGCAGTTGTTGAGCCATTTTGACCAAAACACGCAGTAACCCTATAGGTCGAGAGAGGTATGCGTTGCCTCGATTCTCATCTTAAATGAAGAGGGTTGGTTTTTTGCCTTTTCTTTTTTTCCTCCTTAAATTATGCAAATGCTTGAGATGTGTGGTCCCGCTTAAGACACTCAGTTTTGCTTGTGGTCTTATTGCGGTATTGAGTGCCTTTACAGTGAATGCACACCACAGTCCAAAGCACAAAAAGTCCCCCTAAAGGCTGAAAAGAGTTCAAAGCATTCAAAAGACAAAAAGGACTAAGCTGGGATTTTTTTTATGTACACTGAAAAGAAGAATAAAATATAAGTTCCCTATTGGTGCCCGATATGGCAATGGCACCCATATTAAAGCATTATGTTACGACATAAAGGGTGCTGGAATTTTTTCCTTGTGCACCATATGCAAAAAAAGAGAAAACGAGAATAACTTAAAGACCGGCGGTGATTTTGTAACATGAAGCGCTGAATGCTCTTTTTGACACACTATTGAGGGAACAAGGAATTCAAAAGAGGTTATATTCGATCAGGTTTTCTGCCTCAATAGGTTATAATCACTCCTAAAGTATTGAGCACTACACAGAGTAGAGAGCTTCTAAGGAGACTAATCAGCAGGTTTTCTCCCTATTATCGCCTCTCATCTGAGGGTAACAGCGCACAGAAGTACCCCCTCTCTCCCATCTGAGGGTAACAGCGCACAGAAGTACCCCCTCCTATTGATTATCTGGCCTGGAATTTAAATATTAATACACTGGCCAGCCCTGCTTGGCACTCTCTCTGGAGCTGGGCTGCATGGCAAAGCACTCATTCCCCAGATTAAAACCCCCCCAAGTTTTTTTTAACACAATCCTGCTCCCCTTTCAGCTAGAAGAAGAAGAAGAAAACTTCAAGGGAGAAGTTGAGAGGAGAAAGGGGCCAGAGATCTGTGTCTCTGCAGCGAATTCAAAGAGGACACTTTCCTTCAGGCCTGGCTCTGCTAACGATGCAGGAATCACACGCCAGCCATTTAACCACTGCTGCCTGTCATGGAGAGACATGGAGAGTGAGGAGATATCTCCTCTATATGGCTGCACTGGACATCTACTCAAAAATGCAGGAGTCACTAAAAACACTCCACTAGAACTTTTTTGTCCATATTATTGTAGCATGGTGGCGCATCTACTTTTTAAATCCAGGCAAAAGATATTCAAAAGTGCAGGTTTGCATAAAGAGGCGGCAATGCAAATGGACTGGACAAACTGTGTTTATAATAGTCAAAGAGGGCCATCCGGGTAGTGCAGCGATAGATTCCCTGCATGCCTACCAACACGAGGATCACAGGTTCGAGTCCCCGTGTTGCCTCCGGCTTGGTCAGGGCACAATACATACAGGCACAATTGGCCGTGTCTGCGGGTGGGAAGCCGGATTAGGGGTTCATGTCCTGGTCATTGCACCAATGCCTCCTCTGGTCGGTGGGAGCGCCTGTTCAGGAGGAAGGGAACTGGGGGGAATAGCATGATACTCCAGCGCACTACGTCCTGCTGGTGGCTGGTGAAACCCCTCGCTGTTAGGTGAAAAGAAGCGGCTGGCGACTGCAAATGTATCGGAGGAAGCATGTGCTAGTCTACAACTCTGCCCAGATCTGAATATCTGAAAAAAAGAAGACGAAAAAAGCCCTGTTAACAATAATGTGATTCTCCTACATCCATGAGCCCAAAGAGGCTTGTCCACTCAACCCTGTGATTGAGCACATTTGCCCTCAAGCCTGGTTCGACACATACTGGACAGAAGCATGTTGACATCACTACATACGGGACAGAAGCGTGTTGACGTCACTACATATGGGACAGAAGCGTGTTGACGTCACTACATACTGGACAGAAGCGTGTTGACGTCACTACATATGGGACAGAAGCGTGTTGACGTCACTACATATGGGACAGAAGCGTGTTGACGTCACTACATACTGGACAGAAGCGTGTTGACGTCACTACATACTGGACAGAAGCGTGTTGACGTCACTACATACTGGACAGAAGCGTGTTGACGTCACTACATACTGGACAGAAGCGTGTTGACGTCACTACATACTGGACAGAAGCGTGTTGACGTCACTACATACTGGACAGAAGCGTGTTGACGTCACTACATACTGGACAGAAGCGTGTTGACGTCACTACATACGGGACAGAAGCGTGTTGACGTCACTACATACTGGACAGAAGCGTGTTGACGTCACTACATACTGGACAGAAGCGTGTTGACGTCACTACATACTGGACAGAAGCGTGTTGACGTCACTACATATGGACAGAAGCGTGTTGACGTCACTACATACTGGACAGAAGCATGTTGACGTCACTACATACTGGACAGAAGCGTGTTGACGTCACTACATACTGGACAGAAGCGTGTTGACGTCACTACATACTGGACAGAAGCGTGTTGACGTCACTACATACTGGACAGAAGCGTGTTGACGTCACTACATACTGGACAGAAGCGTGTTGACGTCACTACATACAGGACAGAAGCATGTTGACCTCAGTACATACGGGACAGAAGTGTGTTGACATCAGTACATACGGGACAGAAGCGTGTTGACATCAGTACATACTGGACAGAAGCGTGTTGACGTCACTACATACGGGACAGAAGCATGTTGACCTCAGTACATACGGGACAGAAGCGTGTTGACATCAGTACATACGGGACAGAAGCGTGTTGACCTTACATACTGGACAGAAGCGTGTTGACGTCACTACATACGGGACAGAAGCGTGTTGACCTCAGTACATACGGGACAGAAGCGTGTTGACCTCAGTACATACGGGACAGAAGCGTGTTGACATCAGTACATACGGGACAGAAGCGTGTTGACCTTACATACGGGACAGAAGCGTGTTGACCTCAGTGCATACGGGACAGAAGCGTGTTGACCTTACATAGGGGACAGAAGCGTGTTGACCTTACATACGGGACAGACGCGTGTTGACCTTACATACGGGACTTAACATAAGAGTGGTGAGCCGCGACAGATAAAATATCAAAATAATACTTATCAGTGACTGAATAAGAGTAGACGATGTTCAGCTGTATATACGTCAGCGTTGGCTCCACCATTCGCATTATGAGTCGGAGGGATTGCCCAAATCCTGGAGTAATCCTCAAAGAGCCATATAATGAAGAGATCAACTCCGAGCACAAGACAAACAGTTTAGCATGACGTTAAGTCCCTGTCTCATACAGTGAGGGAGATGTCCATCAATACATCTACCTTGATTTGCATTCACTCTAGCTGAGGTTCAATGAAAGAAAAAGATGTTGGGGCCCAAAGTCAATCAGCTCTTTTCACACAGAAATTTGGTCCTTAGATACATAAAGCTTCCCCTCTCTGTATGAAGCTGTAATAAAAAACTGTTGCTGAATTAAATTTGACAAAGACTCGTCTCAGTGATGTGTCCTTTGTGTAAACCCATTTCTTATCTGTCCAGCGACATTCTCCTCATAGTAATATCCATTTGATATTAACAGAGAAATTAAGAGAGTACTAGGTGTTCCGTCACTTATTGCAGCTCAGTACCAACATGGTAATAAGGGGTAATAGTGTGATAATAAAGAAGTAATAATTTAATACCCTGGTAATACCTTGGTATTAACAATGGGTATATCTTGGTAATTAGACTGAAACTTAAGTAAGAGGACCAGAAACAAGTGGTCACTATAAAAGTGTAGTCAGTAGAGTGCAGATCTCTGACAGGCACCGCTACGCCTAACCATGACCACACTGAAACCCAACTGCAAAAGGAACCGCTACGGGAAACCGCAGCGGTTAGCAAGCTATTACCTGGTTATTAGTTGGGTAATTACATGGCATTCCCTAATCATTGCTTCATTATCACACTATTATAGCCCTATTACCATGTTGTTACCGACCTGTAAAGTGCTAAAGTCCATTGTACCCATACTGTATGTTACCAATCTTTTGACACTTAATTTATGCATATAATCCCAATACTGATGTATAGCGAGCTCATTCTGCTTATTACAGGTTTACAGCAATGATATGTCCTGACAGTATATGGCCGATTAGCTGGGTTTCAGAGGAGCACACGCACTCATAGAAACACCTTCAAATGCCCTCACATGATGACGGAACTTTTTTGGACTTCCCCGATGGCCCGTCCCGCCATCAAAGTTGCCCATCCTAAATATCTCTCCTCATTGTGAGCATTGGTGGAGCTGGCTCTGATTAAAGTGTCTTGGCGAGACGAGGACCTCTTCATACACCTCTGCCACATGATAATGTGACAGCAGAGGCCATTAATGCAAGAGCACAGAGGTCATTAGCATCACTCCATGGTGTAGCATAAAGTAATGGCCTCCTGAGATCTGTCTCCTATGACTGCTGTACTACCTGTCCTCCCCCTGTGGTGATTCTCTACACATGTAAGGTCAGTTAATGATGGTGGACAAAGATATCTGACCAGGGGAGCTGCTCTGTTAGCTGATTATGCTCAACTCCTGACACTTCTTAATCAGTGACGAGATAACAAGGCGGACACTGTTAAGGATTTTAAACATTCCCCGCTGCTCATCAAAGATTTTTGCATTTAAATCAGATTTTGTAATGACAGCAGGCCATAGCCGTGAATTTAAGTTGAGTGTCTGGGTGCAAGGCTCAGGGTCTGCTGCAACATTTCTGCCAATCAGAAGTCTTGGCCAATTAAAGCCTCAGCATACACCAAATGTAAAGCGACATGTTCTAGATTGTGACTGTGAATTTTATTCAATTAAATGTATTCACCTGATAATGCAACCATTTTATGACGTTTATATTGAAGGAAAAATGGCGCTGGAATGATCATAACACAACATCAACATAATCAATATAATAATCATCTGGAAAAGGAAATACTGTACATTGAATGTACCATATATTACTGGCGCATGTTCCTGATATTGAGCCACAAATATGTACAATGCACAACTCTTTTGTCTCAAAGCTTAAAAATACACTCTGTTATGATTGGTATAGATTTTATAAGGGAGACCAATAAGGGATACTGGCTTTTACATGGATTCACCTCATCAGTGTAGCCTACTTCATAAGAGGAAACGTCCCTAGTATTTTGTACATTCAGCATAGATTTGATTTGCCGAAAACCTCAATTTGGCAGCAAATACTTGAATTTCAAAAACAATTCTATCACTCGCAGGAAGCAATCTGGCACTCATTTACACTGATTTAAATAAGTGTACTTTACTTACTTACTTGGTTACAGTCTTGGTGTCTTGTCATTCATATTTTCAAGTGTATGGTCTCATCATCAAGGGCTTGATTCGATCAAAGCGGAGGAATTGACAGATCTAAAACCAAGTTACTTTAAGTACCTTAAAACATTCCTGTTGCTGTTAGCAGACTGAACAAAAGGAGACAGCAGTGACAGTTTAGCATGGCTGACAAAGATACAAAAGAGAACATCATACCAGAACGATCTATCACTACAGCTGATGTTTCTCCTTCACACAAATGGCACCCGAGTCATTTTTCTCTGAGATGTGTGAATGATGTTTGCCACCATCCATCACAAAAAGACATAATGGCGGTTGGGGAAGTGGGAGAGACTTGGACACTCCAGGGAGCTCATTACTGAACCTATTAATCTGTTATTTGACCCCTGTGAGAGCACTCCCCAATCTAAAAAAGACCTATGCTTCAATAATCCAAAGATAAAAACAAAACCTCTACTGTGTCTCTGGGAACAACACTGCAATTCAGACAACAAAGCGGTGAAATAACATCAATGCTTTAGATTGGCTTGTTCTCAATGTTGGATAAAAGCACGTTGATACAGTTTTGCTTCATCTGACAGAGGGTTTTGAAAATGAACTCCAAGCAAAAGCTAAATTATTTATGTTGAAGAGAAATCTTAATGTTGATGTTGTTCAACTACGCTGCAAATATAAAATGAAGCAGAAGAGAGCTGAGAATGAATGTAGCCTGGTGTATGAAAATCACCATCCAGTCGAGCCTTGTGATGAGTCTAGACTAAAGAACTAACCACTGGAGTATTCAATATGATGTGTGGTTATGACTTATCACTGTCCAGTCGAGCCTTGTGATGAGTCTAGACTAAAGAACTAACCACTGGAGTATTCAATATGATGTGTGGTTATGACTTATCACTGTCCAGTCGAGCCTTGTGATGAGTCTAGACTAAAGAACTAACCACTGGAGTATTCAATATGGTGATGAGTGTAGACTAAAGAACTAACCACTGGAGTATTCAATATGGTGTGTGGTTATTATGACTTTCTCTTCTCCTGCCATTCTGTATTATGCATCTTTCCTTCAGGGGTGATTGTCTCCTTGTTAGTCGTCTGCTGTTGAGCTCAGCACTTTGCCTTGGAGAGCTGTGTGTTTCTGTCCTTCTAAGCCTTCTGCACAATGACATTTATTTTCTAATATTCAGCAGACAATAAAAACAGACATAATGGGATAATTACCCCCCTCCCCCCGCTTCAATTTATCTAGAGAGATCCAATTTATCCAGCTCTCATAGCTCAGTTATTGGAATATGGATTTCAGGTTAACACTCTTGTAAAATATATTCATAACACCTGACCAGAAGCTTCATAACAGCTACAGCTAACTACATGACCACCACATTTATTAACTCAAGTCAATTCATTTCATGTGTCATATTTCACAAGTTACAACTGTGGGCCTTTGGCAAATTTGTAATCAAGTTTTTATATAAGTTGCCCGTTTAGAGTAAAGTAGATGATAGAATGGACTATGTTTTTGACAGGCCGCATGTCCAGTGATCGCGCAGCTTGCCGATCACGGACCAATAGCAGGCGGAGCTGTGGCTCTGGGAAACCCCTCGTCTCATGTCGTCTCGCGCGAGCTGCGCAAGGACCCCAAGATGGCGACGGCCACACTAACGGGAGTCCAGTGACATCACGGTAGTGTCATTGTCAGTGTCTTTAACATTACCAGTATCATCCATTAAAGCTTGGGTGTCCAGGACAGGTATCCCTGAACCATCTAAGTAGCTGTTCACATCAGAAATACAGGAGGTTAGCTTACTCCACTAGCAGACTGGAGGACCTCGGCTGATCTCTCGGTGGTTCTAGCTCCGTCTGATAGGTGATAGCGCTCCGTCGTGACGAACGCTATACGCTGTTCTTTTATTTACATAGAACATTATAACGAGACAGAACTCCTACAAGACGTAACTTTACAGTATAACAAAATAAAGAGGGCATGCTGTCGCGCAACAGCTGTCGTCATCTTCTGTGTGGTTTCCAGGACTGGGAAAGTCCTGGAAACCACCTCACGCCAACATACCGGGTCGGATTGGCCTGAAAATAGCATGGCGGCAGGTTATGGTCACTATGGAAAGGTCATGAGCAGGTCATACAGCCCTGGAACCACCTGGAAAGTCCTGGAAACCACCCACACCACAGGTCAGATTAGGCTGAACATTTGCATCGCGGTGGGTTATGATCTGGGGAAGGTACTAGGAATGTCGTATAGACCTGGAATCAAGTGGAAAGTCTTGAGAATCCTGGAAACCACCTCAGGCCAGGTCATGGGCAGTTCGTCAAGTATTGAAAGCGCCTGGGAAGTCCTGGAAACCACCTCCACATGTCAGATTGGGCATTTGCATGGTGGTGTGTCATAATCCGGAGAAGGTCATTGGCAGGTTGTAAAGTCCTGGAAACAATCTGGAAAGTCCTGGACACCAACTGGACACCATCATAATTTCCGGCCAAGCAAAAGACGCAGTTGTATCGCTTTGTGCCTATTTAACCCCGGCCAATGCCGGGTACGTTTCTAGTGCAACATAAAACACACGTCAGTGAGCTGGCTATGCAGGTAATGTTACTTCCCCCGAAGGGACGACACAAACAACTGGATTATTAATTCTTTAGTAATCCTACTACTATAATTCGAGAGCTGGATGTATGTCCGTATGTATGTATGTATGTATGTATGTACTGTATGTATGCCGGGAGTTGCGAAGCACACCTTTGCTCAATGTATTATTATTACTACTGTAATTTCCCTGCTCTCTCCTCCCCCACATCCTCCCTCCTCCTGCTCCCTCTTTCCCCCTTCCCCTGCTCCTTCCCCACCTCCTCCCCTTCCCTGCTCTCTCCTCCCCCACATTCCCTCCCCACCTCATTACTTTCCTGCTCTCTCCTCTCTCACATTCCCCCTGATCCCTCCCCACCTCCTCCCTTTCTTGTTCTCCTCCCCCACTATTCTAAAGCATGGCACCCATTCTACCCTAAAGTATGGCACCCATTCTATTCTATATTTCTATATTTCTATATTTCTCTATCATATGATTGTTCAATGTATTATTATTACTACTGCAATTGCTACTGTTGTGTCAGCTAAAATTAGCTAGACATATTCTCTGTGAAGTCCTCTGAGACATGCTTGTGAATTAGGGCTATACAAATAAACCTGACTTGAATTGACTTAACTCCAATCATCTCCAAACTTTGCCAAAATACTTTTCAGGGATCTGCCATGAATTTAGCGCAAAAAAAAGAAAAAGAAAACAATGTGCCCATAGGGGGTGCTACGGCAATGTTTTAGAATTTAAATGGCCATAACTCGCACCCCATTGCTCCATTCGCCTTCAAACTTGGGGGGTGCACTTAGGGACACACGCATAGTCATAGCACCACCTACTGGCAACACAAAAAGCGGTTTATCTCGAGTGCTGTTCATCTGATCAACTTCAAACTTAGGGGTGCGCTGCAGGGAACCCGACGGAGTGCGGTGACACATTTTTTACACGCGCAGTCATAGCACCACCTACTGGCAATAGAAAAAGCGGTTTATCTCGAGAACTGTTCATCCGATCGACTTCAAACTTGGGGGTGAGCTGCTGGGAACCCGACAGAGTGCGGTGCCATATTTATTTCCGGACATGCACATAGTCATAGCGCCACCTACTGGCAACACAAAAGGAGACCTAGTTTAGGGGACAACAATGTGCATCTGGTTGTTCTTTTGAACTCCACCGGATTTTCAGGTGTTCGATGTTTTTCACTATTTTACTTTACTTTTTCCTGCCATATGTTTCACTAGTTGGTAGATAGTTGATTGTACTGTACGGTTACTGAATATTTTAGCATATTAAAGTATAATCGAGATGTAACCTCATATCCAGTAGAAAGGACAATGATATTTGCATAAAGCATCTTGTTAGACATGCAACTCTATACCCAACAACATAAATATGAGATAAAAATTGTGGTTATATTTTAATATTAATGGATATTCTAAATGTGTAAATGCACATGATAGTGCCCCTGACTGATAATAAAATAAGGTGAAACTGATAAAAGTTGTTAGTGTGTAAACCAGCTGAAACAATTACCGTAGATTCATGTAACCCTTTTATAGAAATTACTAGAGAGATAATAGATCATTCAGACCCTGTCCATCCAAATTCTGTCTCATCATGATTTGTCTGAAAAGAAAGACACATTTTAAGCGTACGATTACCAGTATAAATGTAATGGATAGGTCAGATATTAATAACTAGTGATGCTGAATGCCGTTGTGCAGCAATGGGCTATGTCTACGCCTACAGTGGCTGTTGATGTTGGAGGTCATGAAAGGCTCAGTCCTGGATACAGGTTAAAGAATGATGACACTGTACGGACACTCCATTTCAAACCGATTCTCACAGAAACTTCTAGCTTTGATTTCTCCCTCGGATGGCTGGAAATGAAAAGGACAGTTATACATATTTCAAGGCCCAGGGATCCACAAAGGGATGTAGGAATAAAGAGGTATGAACCTTTGAACTAAACAAAGGTCCATCACCCACATTTCATATCAGATGTGCTGTGTAGCTCTGAGAGGAAAGGAACCAGCATGCCCTCGCAGACGGGTTTTCTGAGTGTTGTCGGCATCTCCTCCATGCCTCCATGCCGAACCCAAACAGCACTTGTTGGCCACAGAGGTCTGTGAAAAGCCTCTGCAGACGCATCCATCTGCGGGCCTCTTTGAATCTGACCACAACAACAGGCAGCATCGGTTGCATTAAGTTGATTAAAGTGGTTGGCGAACACAGGCACTTGTGCTCTCACAATGCTAGATGAAAGAGCAGTGTGGCTCCTGGTTGTCAGAGAATCCGCCTTTGCTCTCAGAAGAGGTCAACAAAAGACCAAATAACATGAGAGTGAAAGCCATCGAAAGCTTCTTTGCCAAATGATCTCTAATTGACCCTTTCTTCCTCGTGGATCAGGCCTATGATTTTGGTGGTGACAGTCGACTTACCCACAATTCTACCTTTAAAAGCTTCTATTGAAAGTGGACTACTTGAAAGAAGTGACCATTACCTAAACTACACTTATGAAAGAACAAAAAAACAAAGATTTCCTCTGAATTACTTTGATCAAAAGCAATATATAATTGAATTACATTTATAAGGTAAGAAAGAAATTTAAGGTCAGAGGTAGATAGGCCTGCTTTCTAAAAAGAAAACAAATGGGCTTGTGAAAATTGTGCTTGTATTTCTAAAACGTTGGTGGATTAATTATCCTAAATCTGATCACAGATCTGATAGACTTCAGTTTAATTTTATCAAAGCCATACACCCATAGCAATTTATTAAGAAAATAAACACATAATCATGATGCAGGATGCCATCCCCAATTTAACCATCAAAAAACACCAGCGTTTGTCCCTCCCATGCAGCTGAAGAGGTGTCATGTGAGGCAAGCTTTCCTTTTCATTACAGATAGGATTTGAGAAACACGCCATATTCCATTTTCGGAAAGAAGTCAAGACAGAAAGTGACAGTATTGTTCCAGTATCAGTGTAGAAAAACAACAGAAAAACAAACAAAAGCGTTGGCACTAAGGAGCTGTTCCAGGGATGATAACAATAAAAAAAAGGCGAGGTGATCAATGCTGTTGTGGATTTTGATAACACATTGCTCATGCCTGAGACAAATGACGGGAATTCTTAAGGAGAGAGGGCCCGCAATATGCCAAATATGCTCCAAATTAGCCTTCAAGAACAACTCTCAGTGTGTATATAGAAGCCGCGTGAGTAAATAAAGGGGCAGCATAAATTACCTTTGGGTGTCAATCGTGATAGCACACCCTGTTTTCTTTTTGTTATCGTGTCGCCTATTCGTCTCGCTGGCGGATGACATGAAATGAAAGTATTCTCTCTCTAGCACCACCAACGGTACTCAGAGAGCTTTCTGACACTTGAAAACGATACGGGTTCGTGAAACCACAGCTGGGCCCCAACTGATTGGCTTGCACACAGGCTGCCACTAAACTTTGGCTGCTTGAGGAGATGTCTGTGCCGGGACAGGTGGTGTTTATGCAGATGAATGAACACATTACTGTGTGCTCTTCCTTTTGGTTTAAACATTAGCGTTTCAAATGTGACAAATCAGATGTTCATCTCCTGCTATATGCAGCCATTGTGTACGCTGCTGGGAGACCTTTGTGTATGAATTCCCGTAGGTGTTGATGTGCCCATCCATAAAGGATGGAGAATGTATACATCCTCGGAGTATGATATACTGTATGTCCAGGGAATTCTCTGTGAATGCCTATGTTCAGACATTGTAATACTTGAGTAACTTACTTGTACTTTTTTGTTTGATTAGCCTACCTGCTATACATAAAAAAAAGGTGGTTTTTTTCTTAATTATTTTGCACTAGCACCCTAAAAAAATATTAAAATTAAATTAACTTGTACTTTGAGTAATTTAATAATCTAATCAGGTACTCTTTTTTTTTTTTTTTTTACTTTTATAGGTTTCTCAAATAGTACTTTTCACTTTTACTTGAGTTATTTTTTATGGGAGTAACTGTACTTTTACTGTAGTATAGATTTTCAGTACTCTACCCATTATCACACATTATGTTCAATTATAATTGGGCCTCTTCCATAGTCATTTCTCAAGAGTGGATTACTGTTATTGAATGATACCCATAATGAAATAACATATAGGCACTGTGAAAAGGTATTTCCATCTGTGCAGGCTTAGAAGACTCATGTGACATTCATCCTCTCCAAACATACTGTGTTTACAATCCAACTTCATTTTCTTCATCATATTCTTATTGTATTCACATGTTAGTGGCTAAGCATATCATAGCAGTAAGATGTGTTTCTCTAGTGGCACAAAAATATGTGCTTGAAAATGAAGATTCATAGTATGGCACTGTATACAACAATCAAATAAAAACGCATCTGATGAGAGTAAGATTTTGGTAAAATATTTTAGACGTGTTGCTTTGCGTAAAAAAAGGCACAACATTTACAAAAGGTTGTTACTGAGAAATGAGAAATACTGGCTAGATTAGACAGGATAACTATATAGACATTTAGCCAGCACTTTATGAAATGTTTGCTCCACTTGGAGCGAGGTGCTTTGTTTCTGAGACACTCTGTGCTGTGGGTGAGACACTAAAGTCCCTATTGTCTGAGTCAACTTGACCTGACCTAGCTGGTTAAGCTGAGGCATTGTGAACAGCAAATCGCTTCAACTAGGGGGGTAGCTGCTTTGTGTGGCAACAGGGAAAATAACCTCATAAAAAGAGCATACCCATAGTTTATGCAGAGAAAGACCAGTTTTGTCTGTGGAAAGGCACTATTTATTTCCCAACTGGCAGTGAAAAACACAACTGTTGTCAATATAGTCTACCAATTCATTGGATGGTTCCAACCGATGCTCCAATCCTTCCTTATGCATTTAACAGCACTTTTAACAAATCCAACCGTTTATGCGCGCACATAATGTGCATGTTTATTACCACTTCATGTGTATGAGACACATGGACATAATGCATGTATGCGTGTTCATGCATGCATGTGTTCCAAATACACTCATTCCAATTCTTCCCGGAGATGACTGTGTTGTAAAATATCTGGAAACGCAGCATCCAATCAACAGCTTGCTTTCTTGCCTGAAGCTGACAGCGGTAAAGTGGTGCGAGGACAGACAGCAGTAAAGTGGTGAGAGGAGGACAGATAGCGCTTAGCACAAGCTCCTAATCACATTTGGCCAGGCGGCAGGCCCATGCTTGCACCTCACAGGTACTCGTAAACTCCTATCAATCTATTTCTTCACACCCTCATTGCTCTTAATAACCTGCGGTTTGTCACTCTTCTCCAAGCTGATCTGTAGACAGCCTTCATTTAAAAATGTAATTAACTCTGCCACAACACAACCTGCAGCATCCGCTGCTTATTCAAAACAAAACAACGTGGGGGAAATTAGGTTAACATTGGCCTCTGTTTGCCATACTTGTAAAATCACATCCTGTGTTGACATGATTTTCTTTATTGCTGATATTGTATAGCATCATCACAATATCTCCCATTCCTACCTTGAAGAAGCATTGCATAGCAGTCCACCCTAAAAGCAGAGAGATTTGGCTGTCTGGAGAAAAATAAATCCAATCCCATTGTTATTGTAAGGCATGCCTTTGTGGGTATTTTTGGCTTTATTAAACACGTAATGCAGTTTGTCTGCTGGAATATTGACAATCATGACACTAATAACAAAGTCACACTCAATACGGATCCCTTATAGACAAATAAGATCTGATCTACTATAACACCACTCAGGTGTATGTGTCTTACACACACACACCGTGCACCGTGATGGATCAACCATGAAAAATACCAACTGCAGAATTACTGCTTGGTTTCCTGTCGACCAGCCCAAACTTGTATGATTGTCTGGAGTGGGCACAGCTTCTGTTTGTGGTCTCCCACTGACTACTGAGTGGGCACAGAGGGGGGGGCAGCCTTTTTTCTCCCCATAGGCCCACTGCCACCTCCTCATTTCCTGCTGGACCTCACCACGAGACACCTCCCCGACTCTTAATTACCACTACGGAGTTGCCGCTCCAGTGGCAGTCCTCCCCAGCAAGCAGCAGCCTATCCCTGCAATGAACCACACCGCTAATTGTCCCGTTACATCAACAATAACGCATCTTTACAAGAACAAAAGAGAGCGAGAGAGAAAACACAGAGGTAGGGACTAACTTGACATGCTAATTTTCATTAACCCCGATCATCCTGTTCTTTCATCATCCACCCTCCTCGCCTCATCTCGCTCGTACAGGGTGGCGAGGCACTCAAATTATCCACAAGCATTCTAGCTATCACTAATTATCCAAAGAGTTCCTCATTAGGCGATTTCAAATCCAACCTTAGATCAACACTTACTCAGACCTCGGGGATTCTCGATTCCCAACAGCGGTTAAACAAACAATCAGTTCAAAGGATCAGGTATTCTACTTTAGGAGGAGGGAAAGAAGCCAAGGGTAAACAACTGCTCACTTGAAAGAAATGACTCCAGCGGCTCCCCGGCATGGATGCCCCGATCTATAATTCATTTTGCTCAAATACCTTCGATTTCCTTCTTAAATTGGGTCATTAAGTTATGAAAAGGTCTAAATACGAGGGTGCCAGGTTACCCCCGGCGAGTGGCTCTGGGCTCACTGCTGCCACGTCTCAGTGCAGTGTGCAGCTCTCAGTGTGACAAACAGGTAGGGGTGCTGACCGCTTTATCTGTGTCAGGTCCTTCAGGTAGGTGCAACGCTTTAACCAAAATCAGGTCAGGTTTCCTATAGTTAATACTGGGTCAGTATTTATACCTAACAGGGCCAAGAGACAATTCAGGCACATAAGTTGTTTGCAAAGTGCATGTTACAATGTCCTTTGTTCCCCCTCACAGACCCAAACACCAGTCCCTCTGTGCGTTCCTTAGAGAGCCACTGCTATTGTAAGCAATCACAATCCTAATCTGGAGTAATTTCAGTTGTCTCTCAGCCCCCATCCTCCCAAACACACCGGCTTCATGTCAGCGCTGTGCTCTGTGAAACACCAGCAGAATTGGAGTCTGTCACTTAAAATATAATGCCGTCAGATCTGTTACTTTAACCTTGAAGCAATTAGCTGCAGCGGAGCCGTAATGAATCCTGACATCGCTCCGCTGTGATGAAACCCCTAATTGCTCTGTAAAAGCTGAAGCTTTTGACATCACTGCTGACAGACTTTTTTCTTCTCCGTTGTGCGGTCGCATGTGACGGCGCCTGGTTTGAAACTTGAAAGGTAGCGGAGCTTCTCTGCCATCAGCTGTCCTGTCACTTGACAAAAAAAGGGAGAGGGAAACTGGCTGGATTTGCTGAAATGATGAGCCCATTTAAACTATGATATGTCGCAGCTCCAGCATCATTCAGCAGGACTGGTGCAGATGCCCGTGCTCGTTTGGGTTTAGCCATGAGGTGGGTGTTTATAGGGTGACGAGCGGATAGCTCGCAGCCACCGTGTCAACAAGTCTGTTCAGTGCTTACTTACTCCTCTAAACAACCAAACTTTAGGAGAATTTTTTACTTAGAGGCCCTACAGCAATGCTATGAAGCAGCTATCGTTTTAGCTGGAATTCTTACTTTCACCATCATCATTTTCTGCAATATTACTCAAGCACGTATTCATAAACTGTCTCTTATACAGCACAGATGGACGAGAGGTAACATCACCAGGTCAGAGAGAATGGCAACAAGGTCTTCTAGGGGACGCTCAGCAATCTTTCTGAATAGGAAGTATTCTATATGATCAATAACTGTGAGGACGATCCATAGGTCTGCTGTCGTGGATTTTCTGCCATCTCAGAATTGTTTAAAACCATGAAAATTAATCTCCAGTTAATTGGACATCTATTTTTATGAAACTATTTTACAAAACATGCATGAGCTATATGGTCAAATGATAATCTATTTCATTATAATATCCACTTGTGAGTTGCCATGCATGTTATGGTATGTTAGTAGAGCTATCAAGTTTGGCCATGATAACCTTAAATAAAATAATAATTGCTTTTTTAATATGTAGGCTTTAAAAAATCTGCTACTCATGAACAATAAGTGAATGGGCAAGTGGTAATAATATTACATAAAGTCTGTAAATGGTTTAGCTTGAGTATCCATGCGGGAAAAAAAGTGTTTGTCCTCGTCTTAAACCATGTTTTCTTTATACATCTGATTCAAATTAAGACATCCATGCTATTTGGATGACTTATATTCAACCTATTGCAATACAAATGTAAACAGACTGCACATCTCCTTTTGGTGTCCATATCAACGTATTCCACTTTGTCATATTTGCTAAAGTGAAACACTGACGATCACTGCTTGCAGCTACCTCTTATGTTTTGGCTTTACAAAGTGGGTAGCACAACCTCCAAATGATTTCTTATCATCTTGAAAGAGTTCTGATGATTGCAAAATGGAGATGGAAATATAGGCTACCAAACAGGAAAATATGAGGCTGATGTTCTCTCATGGGGTGGCCTGTACCACACTGCGGGCCTGAACCTCAGGCCATGGACACCAACTTGATGCATGTAGCCTATAAGACTATAGGGTGGCAAACAGCAGCACACAACGATGAACCCATCAAGTTTGTTTAGGCATATTCCCAATGGAAATCACATAGAAGTTTCAAATGTGACTTGACTTTAAATGTTCCTATATTTAAGCAAAGACAGTGGTGCAAAGAGCACCAAAACCATGGAACAGGAGTTGAGAGTATAGGCTAAGTGTACAAGGTGTATACAATAAATCGTTTTTTTGGGGTGCACGGGGAGGGGTTCAATTTGTGTTTAGTGAGTGACGTAGCAGATGTGATAATGAGAGGCCAAGGAGAGCAAGTGTTACCTCATTATTATAATGAAAAAGAGATCCCACCATTACATCAGTTGGAAAAAGTGGCAATTAAAGAGCCCAACCAGGTTCCTTGAGGCAAGAAGAAGAAAACGAGTCTGTAAAGCCCATCTGTTCTGGATAATATGCACCATGTAAGAGAAAAGACTAATCCTCTTCATTCAAGTCTGCTGCCCCTTTTCCACCAGTGGCTGTTTTATGATGCCTCCTCACCAAAACTCTGCTTGGTCTTAGAGATGATTCTGGATACCATGACCAAGGATTACATTTTCTATAACAATCATTTTCTGTAATATTTCCTATATTGTCTTTGTATTTTTATCGGCCCAAAACATCACGGATATTTGACACTTGACCTCTTTGTTGACTATCAACCATGTATGGATAATAAAGAAAGGATGAAACTCTAAACACTCATATGGTACAGATGAGGAGTCCATCATAAATGCTATAGGCTAAATGTGTGCATGCCTGTCAGTCTCATGCTGCCAGTTTAGCTCAGAGTCACGGTGGCCCAGTTTGAGCTGACTGAACGATTTCAGCTGCTTTGTTTGAGCTATAGGTTAAATTTGTGGATTTATAAAAAATCTTATTAGATAATGCCAAAATTACCTGGTACTATGGGAGGGATGGCAGCCTATTAATTCAGCACTGCTGTATGGCTTAGGCTATTATTAATGAATTGGAACAGCCCGCACAACCACCGACACCCCACCCCTCCCACCCGCAGAGTGCAATAAATAAATAATGTTGTAGAAGTCATGCATATGAACAACACGAGTCGGCACTGCTGCAATAATGGACAGAAACTGTAAGGTCAATATGGAAGCCTAATATTTTTCAACAGTTGCTGTAAAAATATATGACACGCCACAAATATTTTCACAATAATTTTCTATTGCTTACAAGGCCAAGAAGGAAGCGATTTATCCTCCTCTTATCCGAACGTCCTCTTTTGTAGCCTATAATATGCTTCAATCTATTATCCATAACCCTTGAGATTTAATGAGAACGGATACTGCATTTAGTGTAATTACTCTAAATAATAGTGTATATGGGCCATTCCATAATCATTCTTTAAACGCAGAGCACATAATTATATTCGGTCCGTTTTTTACCAAACGCGTTTAATAGGTCTGTGCCAACGGTGCCAACAAGCGCCATTCACACACAGCAAACGGCAGAAGGGGAATATAGAGCTGCAGATTTGTTTTTATCCAAATGATTGAGAGTTGAAGTTCAACAGAGTTGTCCAAAATGTCCAATGAATGACACAGATGGGTTAAATATGCTATTATATGCAAGCAAAGTTTATGTTTAGTGTGCGTGCGCGGGCGCGCGTGTGTGGCGGGGTGATGCATGGCCTTGTTTGACCAAGTTAATAGCGAAACGCTTAAAAAAATAACTTGCGTTCTCGCACGTAATCAATGTCGCAAAAACAGCAACAGAAATTATGTCAAACGAAAATGTGATAAAAATGCGCATAAGGGTTATATCTCCTATATTTTTCTTGAGAAACTGGGGGAGGTTTGCATGCATTCGCCATTCATTAGACCAGCAAAGGTCAATTTGGCTTAAACATGAATTTCACAACACTGTAATAAGCAAAAGGTTCAAATGAAAGAACCCAAACAAACGGGCCCCGAGGCGCTCTGGAGGCTACAGCCAATTCCCATGAAGCGCCTGCTCGCCTATTCTCCGGGGGACGCGCTTATAGGACTTAGGCTAAATAAAATCAAAGTATTATAATAACATTTAATTACATAGTCCCGCGCTGTATTGGTTTAGTTTTGCTCCTGAAAGCAACATTTTGCTGCAGCGGGCACATTCAGAGCCAAACAGAAACCTTAATGAACACAGAAAACTATAGTCTTTATGGCAATTATCCCAGCGCACGAAAAAAGAAGCATGCAGCCTATACTTTTAAAAATGTAAGAATGTAATGTAAGAAAAAAATAAGAATAGGCCAAGAAATATGATATTTATAGGCCTATGATTTTTCAGCTTTAGTTATATGTTGGGTTTTCAAACAGGCACGGAAACAGAGCTCAGATATTTCGTTTTTCGGAAAACTTGGAAAACAAGTTCACTAACGGCTGTTGATAATTGAGAATGAGCAGATTATCTGGGGATTTTTTTTCAAGCTTCTTTCCCTCAACCCCTGATCGCTCACGCTGAGAAATGTGGGCTTATTGTCTGCTCCGCAGAACAGCTGCTAAGCCAAGGCTCGTTTCCCAATACTGAACTAATCAAACCATTCATCCTGCACCAATCAGCTGCAGCATAAAATATAACCAGTGAGATTTAGTAAATAAGAAGAAGCGGGTGTGACCACCAGTCCGTGATCAACGCATTATAAACAAAATGCAATAATAATTTCAGAAATAATTTCCCCTTCTCATAGCCTACAAATTGGTTTGACACTTTCTGAATTTATACCATAAAAATGCATACAGGCTAGTCAGCCTAAAAAGTCACTGCAATCTTGATAGATTTGAATGTCCAATTGTCTATAGGCCTACTATAGCCTATACTTGTATAAAGCTGGTCTTAATTAAAGGACGTGTAGATGTAAATATTTTGATTTTAAAAGTGACATTATAGCCTATATTTGACTGCAATACCATTGAGGGAAATGGCCTTATCCAATGCTCAGACCCTTTGGTTCAAACTTTTTTAAGGTATAGCTCTGCTAAATTTTGCATTTGATCATGCATCTTCTTCTGTTGGTTAGCCCTGTCCAAAAAAGTTGATATCGTACAAATTAAATTTGGACTCCGTTTTCAATAAGCATCTGCAATGCATTTAGTATCATTACTTCTTTATTCATTCCGTTCTTCTCCATCTAATAAACTTTATAAGTTTATTTGCTAATGTAAGTGTATTTGTACAAAAGACAAACAAACAAACAATCAGACATGAACAGTCCCTTGTTTTCTGTCACGGCCTCGACAGAAAGTTCTGTATGTCAGGACTGGGCTCAGGCTATTAGGGCCTATATTAAATACCTCCTTCTGTAAAATGTCTTTTAAGTGTCTTTTTGGGAACAAGTCCTGCAATGTGGTTTCGACGCAGTTACTCACATCACGTGTTCAACCAGCTTTCTGGTCATCTCTTTTCGCGTCTTATATTTTGTATTTTACCGCGGGTGCGGTGTGCCAGTCATGGGGTTAGACAGGGGGTTTAGTGCCGGTTGCCCCCCCGGCCCAAGGCCATGAATGAGCACCCTGGGGACCAGCGGTCTCTGGAGGCCGGGAATCCCGGGATGGGGCGTGGAAGCAGTCCGGTACATAGAGCCGTACATGGCTGCGGCCGCTGCGGCTGCTGTGGAGCTGTCCATGGTGCCCAGCAGGCTGGGGTGGTAGAAATAGGGCGACGGGAACATTCTCTGTAAGGCAGAGTAGTTTCCTGCTTCAGCCAGGAGCTCTAATCCGACCGCGGTTTGCCTCTTCCACTTCGTCCTGGAAATCAGATCAAAATACAACGGATGAATTATTTAATCAGTTCAGTCTCTGCCAATTCCCCAAACGCGCCTTAATTGGTACGCCGAGGCCTAATTATTGCAGGCACGAATTTATGGTTAAGGTTTAATTGGGGGGGAAAGAATATCAAGACACTATTTGAGTTCTCCTTGATGATATTTTTGTGTTGTGTGTTTGGGTTACATGAAAGCTTTAGTAGGCTAATCACTTGATAGGCCTACTTTTCCAGACCTTCATACATTTTAACAATGGCTGCGCAAAAAGATAAATATTGCCCCAATAATAACCCACCCACCTATTAAAATAAACTGTTATTTAGAGGATTCGGAGTCAATATAAGTTATGTGATTGTATAACGAGGTCTGCGGATAAGATACTAATTGTTTGACTCATTAGGGACATTTTCAAAAGTAATGCGGGGAGGCAAAATATATATTATCGGCATAATAGGCTATAGCCCATGTATTTTGAGACACGTCCCAATTATCTCTAAGCCTTGATAAACTCGCTTTTCAAATTAAATTGGGGCAATATAGCGGTAAACACAAAGGTAAATAAACGGGACTTGCAGTCGGTGATCATCATAAGACAAACAACCACCAATATATACAAAATCCAATTATACGTTCACAAAATCATTAATTTAAAATAGCGTCTCGTATTTTTTGCACGTGAGACAACTTTTATGAATTTGCTATTATAAGATTTAGCCTATATGTCAGCCGAAAAAGGTTGCTCAATTTATACCGCAAATAGAAACATATGGGTTTACCCTCCATAATATCCCTGAAAAAGAACAGCCCGTTGCAAATATTAGCTATAAATGACACATCGCGATAGCCAAAAGAAAAATACTTTTCAAGTCTTATGCACACGCCTTATTCCCTCTGCCTATCCGGTGGATTTGCATGGATTAGTCATTGTGATCAATGGTATCAAAATAGGCCTGTCACACAAATGTGACGGCTGAAAATATAACAAGAAATTAGCAGCCAAAGACATAAAATTCGCGTAGCATATAAAACAGCGTGTTTCAGGTTATAATTAAATAGCACCACAATTAGGCTACACCAAAACCACCTGATTTGTTTAAACAATAATACTAATACTAATAATAATAAAAACCAATGTAAATCAGATGCCATAAAGTTATTTAAAGCTGCAGATATAGAAAATTGATACAAAAAAGCTTCTGCCAAGATAGTTTTCTACACCTTTTTTATCCCCTGTAATGTACGTGGAGTGATGAGCTGCTGCATAGGCCTACCGTCTGTTTTGGTACCAGGTCTTGACTTGTGTGTCTGTCAGGTTGAGGGCTGCGGCCAGGTCCATGCGGTCCTGCACGCTGAGGTATTTTTGTCGCTCAAAGCTCCTCTCCAGCTGGTTGAGCTGGTGGTCAGAAAAGGCTGTCCGTGCTTTGCGAGGTTTTTTCGAGCGCACCGGTGGACTGTCTCTGCTACTGGAGATTTCCCGATCACCCTCTTCTTTAGTCCCTTAGCAAAGAGAAATGCAATCATTATTAGCTGATGTATAAATGAATACATTGCCTTATAAGCAAGATAGGCCTATATCTGAGGTTCAGAATGTTTTTGGTCTGTTAATATCGTGATTGAGCTTATAAAACAAATAACAGCAGAATATCGAGGCGTGGGTCTCAAATGCTATATTAATCTATGCTTTGGTCTGTGAACCTTTTAGCATCATGGATACATATTTGCTGAAAGTGAAGAAATGATGCTGCCGAGGCACGTGTGGCAGAAAAGTAAACCAAGGGCAAAAAACAAGAAAAAAAACAAGGGTAAATAAATAAATGAGTATTTGTCACTTAAAGTCCCCCCCCCCCCCCCCCCCCGCAAGAAAACTGGAAATCGATATGTCAATCCATCTCTATTTGTAGCTGTTTTTCAGTGCTCCATGATCCCCCCTCTAGGAAGAACAATAATCTCTCTAATTGACCCACTAGGGAGGCCCGCGCACGGGGAAAATCACCAGGCTTACATCTGTTTTCAGCTCTATTATACTAATAAAGGGAACAGAGACTGACCAAGACAAAGAACTATGACAGTTCAAAACTATTCTTCTTCTTGTTAATATATCAAAATTATTATTATTATTATTATTAGTTATTAGTTATTAGGCTATATATATTATTAGATAATATTATAGGCTAACATAGGCCTATATCACCGTTGTTTTTCTTATTGTTTCGCTGTTTTTATATTGTTACTGTACTAAAAACTGCATAATGGTAACACCTGCAATAACCTCAACAACAAAATGGATTTCACGCCCTATCTGCAATAATAATTAGTTGCACTCACCGTTGCATTTCATTTCACTATGAATGTCATCTCTTCTGTCCAACTTGTTTCTGTTTTCATCTTGTTCCAACTTCGGCCTGAAGCCGTCCGGAGCCGTGGCACTTTCTGGTTTTGGTGTGTGATGCGGTGAGGAGACGCTGGTGCTGTAAGGTGCGCAGGCTGCCAGCGGCTTACTGTCGCCCAAAATGTCTTTGATTAAAAAGGAAGAGGTGGCAGTCCTCGGGGCGCAGCCGGCCCCTGCGAGCGGCTGCTGCCCGGGCGACAGCGGCAGACTCTGCGGTGGCTGGTTGAGGTGATGGTGGTGATGGTGAAGGCTGTCCTGGACCAGATGCGCATCGTGCTCCATGCTGACCGAGATGGGGGATGAGGGGGCTGTCCCCACAGTGTCTATCTCCGAGCATGGTGACGGGGTCGCCTGGCTCCTGAAGTCCGCTGTCCTGCTGTCGCCCAGCCGAAAATCTCCGTTCATTAGCACGGGGTTACCAGAGTTAGAAGCGCTAGATAAAATAGTGTCTATCCCAAAACTCGACCCACTGGAAGCTTCCATATTAAGAAGGGAGAGATCAAGTCTTCATAACAACATTGAGATTATTCTCCTCCGCTGGAATAAACTGTACAATATTAAAAGAAAACTCGATAAAAGCAAAGTTAACTTTGAGTAAATAAAAAGAAAAAAATAAATTAAAAAAGTTGGCAAACCCCGCAAGAGAAAAGAATCCACGCACAGCTCAGATAGCATATGGTCCAAGATGTTCTACATTCAGTGAAAATGAGGAAAAGCAAGTGTGGGTCTGCGTAGTCCACGTCCCTTTTTGTGTTTGGATATTGAACTTTGTGTTAAAAGTTGAGGCGTATAGAGAGATAGGGCTGACTCCTCGACATCAGGCTCCCCCTTTTTGCTGGTAATCGCTCCAGTGTTGCTCTACAATGACTTCCTACTGACGTCACGGCCCACGGCGAGGGGGAATTAATATTTTCTCCTTTATAATAAACACTCAACGCCTTTACTCTCTCTCCCCCTCCTCCTCCCTCATTGGTTTACAACATGACCGGCTGCAGCACCTCACCAATCAGGGAGTTGTTTCTTTATAGACGATCACAGCCAACCATTGAAATGAATTGAATTCAAGCTCATATAAAAAAAGAAAAACATGCATGTGCTTTAAGGCCATGCATTGACATAAGCTTTCATTGGAACCATTTTAAAATTAAATCGCTACAGAAAAGAGTTACGGATTGAAGAGAAAACTGCAAGAAAACAGTTATTTCGCATTCTGCATAATTCCTTTTTTTTATAACTAAAGTCTAACTGAATGGCAAAACTCAGCAATGGCTATACACCAGTACCAGCAATATGGTAGGCTAAATGATAAATATATACTTTTTTTCCCCTCAATAATATTCTGCATTCAGTATTGACTCTGCAACAGTCTTATTGGTCGGTTGCTATATCTTAAACTTTTGAAAGCAGCTATAAGAGATGTCGCCTAAAGGCTCGGCTATATTGTCATATTTTGGCGTTGTCATATTCCAGACCTAATTTTGCATTGAAATTCTATTCTGAAAAATATGAATTGTGAAAATCAATCTATTATAATCGCATTCTGCTAAACCTGTGCAGATATCTTTGTGACACGGATGATAATTATCTTTAGTGGTCTATAATCCGAGAGCCTGAGATCGACATAGGCTATTTGGGAATGGGAGGAGTGGTGACTGTCATGACAGCGCATCCTGTTAATAACCATGTCATCCTAATTAGTAAAGTAATTATGAGGTGCTAATGAGCGTTCAGAGGTATTAGAAATTCAGCACTTTTCCAACGTATTTGAAGGATATGAAGGAAAATGTGGCGTGCGTTCATAGGACTTTGACAATTGACTGAGTGCGTCACAGACTGTAGCCCGGGCTATGGCAGTCTGTTCAAGGATGAGACTTCTGTCTGCAGATGGGGGAATGTAATTGGTGCTTCACATTTTTTGGCGGACGTGTAGCCTATTTCAGATGGCCAGAGCTGTATACGCACTATGAATTTGAGGAGAGGAACAACTGTGCGCATTTCATCTCGCAACTTTACAGTGCTTATTTTGTTTTAGTTTTTTCGTTAATTTTTTTCACCAGCAGGTTCATAATGATGATTGTGGTTGTTGATGTGAGATGGATCGAGTTGTTATGCCCTTATGCTGTTCAGCACTCCGGACTTGTCATAGGTTTGTGCTTGATTTAATTGTTCATTTGTAAATTGCAATAATTTGGCATCGGAAGCATTGATTATTTCGGGAGAGAACAAGTTTGGGATTTTGCCTACCCATTAAATATGTTATTTATTGTATATTACTTTATTCTTGTTTTATTGTTGCTTTTATTTATTCGGAATTGCATGCGAAAAATATCCTGCACTTAACACAAATATTAAAAGCCCCTGCAGGACTCATCATTTAACAAACATATAGCTGTGTGTGGTTACCGGTATTATGGAATTATCAACAATATACTGTATATCTTTTGTTTGCATTTGTGAAATTCCCTAAACTTCGAGGCGTGCATCAGGGCAACAAATATTGTTGAATGCTTTTTAACACAGCAAATTATTTGAACTGGCCAGAATTACCAACACACGCTTGCCATATATTCAAATCATTCACGTGCTCAAACGCCAAATGCTTTGACTATTTTTGTAGGCTATATTAAACACGAAATATTGTTAATTTCAACCAATTTTACCAAACAATTTAAAAACGCAATAGGATGTTGTATGCATTGTTTTCTTAGCCTTTCTTATTCCCCATTCATATAAATCTTTTAATCAATTAAGCCTAAACGTGCAATGAATTGTATAGCAAAAAACAAGGCTATGTTCAATAGCCTCGATCTGCCTGCCTGCGCTCTGTGATCAGGCCTCGTATGACTGGCAAAGTTTCACCACAAGGCGGCGACAAAGCGAGGCTACATGCAGTTGAGCGTATGACATTCCAGGCCTCACGACTCAAAGTTGGCCTTTATTGAGCTTTTTCTTAACAACTTTTCGACACATCAAAATTAATATGGAGTTATAATAGATTAGCATATGTAGGGTCTTATTATCAGCCTGCATGCAGGCAATCTGGTCAACAAGCACTTCACATAAATAACAGAAAATAAGTGACAAATTAGTCATGATGCATGTGTGTATGAAATAACGGCATGATACACATTTGGTTTTCGACGTGGCGAGAAAGTCACTTAGAATATTTCTATGCACATGCAGCCTCATCCAGGCCTGCTATACTTTTCCAAATTATCCACCCTCAGTCTCTCAAATCGGTGCAGATCAAAGCCACGGTTAAACATGTCAATCAGCGTGTTGAGAGGAACCCGGGCTGTTCATCAACTGAAACAGGAACAATCAATCGCTTTATTAGGTTTAGGGCGCCGCGGGAACAAATTGAATGCTACCAGTTAGAGTATCATCTTATTGGCCGCAGCTGATGGTCGATGATGGGACAGACTGGCACCATATTGATTCTTGGGCGGCTTTGCGTGTAAGCTGTCACTTCACCGCTGGCGACCTTTAGGTTGCACAGTTGCAGCATTTACGAAGAGACACCCCACATTTAGGCTAGTCTGTCAATCACTCCAGACAAGACGCAGGTCCGGACAAAGAGCACAGCATCAACATAATGTGGACTCGGAGAGAAACGAGACTGCATATATAACTTTTAGAACAGGCACCATGCACCTACATCTGTTATACCATCTGACTTTTATTATGTTAATTACTTTATCAAATAAGACTACTAAAGTTATAGGCTATACGTGGTGGTGATGACGACGATGATATGGGGGGGGGGGGGGGGGGGATCTCACAGTATACCCTCCTTTTTTGCATACATCACACCATTTCATGAAAACCAGGATCCAATCAGGATAGATTTAAATTGATTGGTGATTGGTTTGGATCTCACACACAGGCACACGCACACACCATCTCTGCAGCAACTATTTCACCACTTTTAATTGTTGTTGTAAATACAACCTAATCTCTATTCATCAACTACAGACTTTTTAATATAATATCATGTGACATTATAAATAAATTGATTTCATATACCATAAAAAAATCAATGTCATATTTAGCATGAACCTGGTTGATGGCAAGGCCATGCATCTGTCTCGTCAGTGCTGCAGGGCAACTAAAGCAAGTGTAACTTAAAATTCTAACTTAAAAATTACATTACCAAAAATAATTGCAACCAGCTTATGAGGAAACAAGATCTGTTAAAGACATAAGTGTTATTTTTAAAAAGTGTGGATTACTCAAATTGGAACTAAATTACTATGAAGGAAAAATCGTATTTTTGTGCAATTATAGACACCAATTAAAATAATTACTAATTATGGTCATATAATATTCAAATTACATACACAGCAGTATTAGTGTATTGATTTTTGAGGCAAAGTAATAAAAAAATCATTTTTTTTTAATGATAATATTTTTGGAAACCAGGCCTATAGTGGGGCTATTTCAGTACTACCACAGCAGCAATGGTGCCAAATCTGAACTGATAAGCACTGCACTGATTTGCAAGACCAGTGGCAGCCAGGTTGAGGGTGTGGCCACCCCTGAAATCTGGCTGGCCAGTGGACTGGCCACCCCCATCAAAGTGCAGTTCCTTGCTGGTTGAGGGAATTACATGACTTTGAATCTGCAAATGGTCTATCTGTTCACTAGTATGTATGACTATAGAGTTTCCTGTCACTTGAAAAACAGAATAGAAAACTCTATAATCAAACTGGCAAAGAATTCTTTGCATGCACAGAGATTGTAATTAGACAAAGGTGGCCCAGGATCATTTGGTTGCTCTTTGATAATCGCTCCTTTGAAGTAGGAACTGCGTCCTTAAACTGCTGCTTAATAATCATCATCATCATCATCATCACTATCATGATCATTATAGCAACTGGTGATGTTTGCTTTTCCCATGTCCAAGGGCATGGGGGCTAGCTGTTATACCTCCACCATGCAACCTCCCCAAAACGTACTGCCAGTCTATATTCCAAAATCCTCGAATGCTCCAGACAGTACTGCTGCCCATTCAAATTCAGACAGAGGAATTTGTCATCTTCCAAAGAAGAAAACGCTTCAAACCGGAAGGGATTTCAATGGTATCCGACCAATCAGTGGGCAAATGAGCCAATATGCCACCTTATTTTGACCGGATCCTGCAGGTAGGCGGGAGCATTTGCAAATTGCAGGAGCTAACACGTCTGTCTTGAGAGACTACGTATCGTCCACAGGATTCTTCATACAGTATATTCCTCAAAACCCTTAAAATCCTTGAATAATGTCCGGCAAATCATTCCCATTCCGAGTCTGCTGAAATGATGAGTTCATCATCATCATCATCATCATCATCATCATCATCAACAACACCACCACCACAGAGGACACTCTGTGAAATATGACATAACTGTAACTGTAACTTTGGTGAGTCACTTCAAAAGAGCTCCTGTGATCTTCTAGTGTTGCTATTGACACAGAAGTTTCCTCATCGCTCACCCAAACACATGTTAATGGTTCACAAAGGTCCAAAGAATCAGTGTCCAAACCGATAAAGCTGCTGGACATCTGTCCACAGTACACACTTTGAGCGCTCGCAGGCTTGGGGTCTGTCTTTGCTGCGCATTTGTTGAAATAAAATTCAAAGTATGCATCTTGGCACATGGATCAGTGACATCACTTAGATAAATGCTGTGTTGATTTGAGATGTTCCTTTCAGGAGACAGAGTTGTTGTTGTCCAATTCAACAGGAGAAAATGGTTCCAGAATTTTGGAATTGGCATCCACTTTACGGTCTACTGTCAGAACTCAAGGATAATCAGGGAGATGACCCATTGAACATTTTTACATAGTGCTTTTCCAATTTCAACCACCATTTAAATTAAATTAAAAATTATTAAATAAAAAAATTAAATTCTTAAACGTTTTACTTGATTTTGCCGTACTGCAAGTGACTGGGCTCATATTGTTTTAACTTGACATGGATATTGTAGTTGCATTTGCAATGGTGCATTCATTCACAAAACATGGCTTTGTAGTTCAAGGAAATGTTGACATGTGTACACTACTATTTGCCATAATAAATGGATGGGTTTTCAATTCCATCTGGATTGCTATAGTTCACTAGATTATATTTTTTACATTCCAGGCTGTTAATTCTTGAAGCTTGTTAAAGGACGATCATGTGTTCAGCTGTAACATCAGTATGGTGGATATTGTGATGGTTGGCAGTTATAGACATTCACATCAATTACTATCCTTTATTACTAGTGATCAGATTAGAGAATGCAGGACAAATTACTTGTCTTTTACCAAATGGATAACATTTTCATTTCAGTATGATGGAGAGGGCTAAGATGATGTGATGTGAATCAGATTTCAATGCTAAATTATATCTTAAGAGCTTTGGTATTAAAGGTCACAGCATACGAGCTACGGTATGTCACACTTGCAATGGTTCCTTTCAAGACAGCAACAATTATTTAAACCTCTATATTTTCCACTCATGAGTGATGCAATAATAAAACATGTGACATTCAAGTTTAATTTGAAGCACAGGTTAGTATTAATCTATGCCACACAATTCAAAAGCTAATAAAAGAGGAGGGAGATACAACTCTATAGTTGGGTAAGATCTAATGGCTTTTTTGAAACTTGTATTCATCAAGGGTTGGTGCACTGAGCATTAACACTTCTGATCTGCTGTCAGAATAAAATATAGTAAAAATGTGTGTTTATGTCAAGAGTGTATTTTGTTATGTTTGTCATGTTGTTGGAGATGCACCTCAAACAAAGCTCGCTGCTGCACTGTTTGCCTTGACAATGATTTTAGGTCTATAGTCAATGTCACTGCCATCAGAAGACAGAAGGGCTCTGTTCTCTTCCTCTTGTTTAGCATCCCTTCATTCAGTCTTAGCTACATGATCAGAAATGCTAAGGGCTAACCTGACAAGGTTGTTATAACAGTCGGAGGAGTCTATGCAATCACTTCATTACCAAAGCTGTCAGTCAAAGAGGGTCGCTGCTGGCTCCATCCACTAGCAGCCTCCCTGAGTGATTGATCCATGCTGATGGCATCGCACAAATAATTACAAGTCGTCTCCTGACGTGTGAGTCTACACCACGTTCACGCTTCACAAAGGTCATCGGGGGGATCAGAAGGGGTCAGTGCCATTTCCTATTACCTGAAGTCCAAGCAAAAGGTAAAACAATGCAAACAGATTTAGGCGAGCAGAACAGATAGAAAGGAAGGGGGGGGGCAGTGGGAGCTGAAGGATGGGGGCGGCCATTGGACGTTACGAATAGCTGAGGATGCCTGTGTGCACTCTGTCATACTGGGCCGTGATATCCCCCCGCCCCTCCCCCCCATAGAGCCAACAGCAGACACGGTAGCAGATTGATATTGTCCAACATAGGGTCATGGAAATTCAAAACAATCCCAGGGTGATTATTATCTTGATTGGCATCACAATTGTCAAGCTGTTGGAGGCTAAATGGGAGGAGTCTATCTTATCCACAAGAGACACGCCTGCTCTCGTTGAAGTTGTATGACAAAACACTATAATAGCAGCAACCTTTGGTTTCTAAAATCTGCCCAAAATATCAAATCAGCAGTAAGGGTAGGATCACTACAGGAAGTTCCGCCCCTTTTGTTCTGGGTAGAACACCATGCCCAATAACAGTCTGAACATGATAATAGGTCCCTGAAAACTTTCAAGGCTCTAACAGTTTAAATTCTGCACTGCAGCATGTCCCCCTCTCTACCGGGAAATTAGAAAGAGTATAAAAAAAATTATGTCAAATTAATTCACGTTACAATGCAACTTGCAAGATTTTCCATTCAGAGTAATTGTGTGAATACAAAAATGACTACACATCATTCTTGCATATTCACACTTAAAATTAAGCTGAATTCTATTGTCCTATATCGAAACATATAGTTATATTTAGATTATTATTTTTGCTGTTATGACACATTAGGACACTATCTTATTTGTATTTTGGTAATACCGTATGTCAATCTACCTAATAGCATGCACCCCCCCCCCCCCCACATAGATGTTTAGAATGCATCAAGCGTCTGTGATTCCATGGCAACTGACAGGCAAAAGGATCCTAAATCACAAGTGGAAGCTGCCATAGTGTTTCAGAGGCACTTTGTGGAAGCATTCATATTCATGGTGAAGGCATTAACCATCATTAACTGTCTTCCTCGTCTTGACACAGAACTGCAGCTCCATGTGGAGGCACGGTGTGCTGCTGCCATGCGTTACCCGTCCCTCACTTCCTGTCTGACAGCACACTCACTCTATGCACCGCGCGCGCAAAACACGGGGAAAACACACAACAACACAATGTCAATTGTGAATCAAGCAAGTAAACAATGTACATAATGGTATCTGCACCACCTGAAGGGGCCATCCGGCTCTGCTCGTGCACACAGGCAGAGCAGCGATGACGATGTCACTAATGACACCTCGTGCACACAGGCAGAGCAGAGATGATGATGTCACTAATGAACGCTGGAAAAAAAAATACAAGCGTGAATATTGAATAATGAAACGCAACACTGCATTTTGCAACAGAGAGAATAAAGGTGACATCATCAGCGAGCGAGCGAGCGAGAAAAGAGTGATAGAAAGCAAGCAATGATTAAATGATCAAAAGCTGGCAGAGGCGCTCTCTGTGTCACTGCGAGGCACACTCATCTACCCACAAGTGAAAGTTAGGTTTCAAGCACAGTGTAATTATAGCTGCGGATGTCAGTTTGACATTAATGCAGCCAGCAGAAATTCCCTAATTGGCCTCAGAGGAGAAAGTGAACCAGAAAATATATTAACATTTTAAAAAAGCATATTTTGCCTAATCCTTTCACTTTCCAACAATATTTGAAGACCAAAATGCCCCAGGCATGAGAATTTAAATGAGCAATTTTGTTTTTGAAGGAAACGGCCAATGAGACAGAAAATAGACTAAAGGGAAATCATTAGTGTATGAGAGATCCTGACAGGCTCGCCTTGCTGACTGGCTGGCCTGTCACTAGCAGTCTGTGTTCCTCAGCTCCACGCTATGAGCTAAGCTGATCACATGAAAAGAGCCATAAACGTGCAGCCACAAGTCAAAGCCTATTATCTGGAAATTCAAATGGAGGGGTTAGGATGAGGGAAAAATGGGAGGGGGGGGGGGAGAGGCCTATAGCTCCTCTCCTGTAGGAGAAACACTGGCCACATCCAGAGATCTTGTAATAAGCCCTGTTATCGCACACAAACGCGCCGCCGGAAAATATTGCAACAAATCATAACATCACTCAAAAACGGGAGATAAAAGGAGAAGGAACACGGATGGCAACAACCTCCTGCTTAAAGTTAGCAAAAGGGATACAATGTCACATGTGCCCAGGCTGATGTGACAAGAGCGGATCAGAGAAACACAGCTAAGTCCAGTCAGGAGACGTTAGCCCAGTCCCCCGGTGATGAAGCAGCTGAGGCAAGCACTGCCCCTGGCGCCGTACTGCGGGGCAAACTGCTCAGGCTGCAGAGCCTTGCCCTTTTGAAACAAAACAGAGAGGAATGGCCAGGGGAAGCCGGGCGGCCTCAGCAAAAGGGGGCCAGGTTTATTTCCTCCAGCAATAAAAGGGAAAAAAGAATGAATGAGAAGAGAGAGGAGAGTGAGAACAACAACACATCTCAGAGCCGGTGCCTCTTCTTATGCGACAACAAAGGGCATATGATATCCCAGCCTCCTTTATACAGCTGGCTGGTCAGACGTTTCTTTTGGCACCTCTGCTTGATTCTGCTCGCAATGATACAAGGACCGCTTGCCAAAGTAGAGGGATTTCATTTTTTTTTTATATGAGGCCGTTACACTGAACACCGCAATCTAATCATCCCCTTTGATAAACATTTGACACAAAGCAGTGGGCTTGTGTCTGTGCTGCCTACAGCCCAGGGCAAGAGATTGAGGCTGACAAATTTTCATCCACAATTTTCCGTATTTTAACTCCACCTGTCAAATAGTATGCCAGTCAGAGTGACACAAAGATGGGGGAAATCAAAGCCTCTCTCATCTTAAAGGAACACAGACGTGGGAAGGGCTACAAGTTTAGCGGGGATTACAACAGCATACAGACAATGAGCAGATGTTGATCAAGCATCAAAACTCAAATAGTATTATGTAAATGTCTAAGGAGAGAGGATGCAATGTCATATAGCACTAATTGTGCATATCGTAAACAAACGCACTCATAATTCACAAGAAACACACTTGAAATGGGAGACAAAATCATCTCCTTGAGCAAAAAGTCAAAGCAGGCCACAAATCCCCCAACGCCAAAGATACCCATTCTGCTATCAGCCTGAATTCTCCCAAGTTCTCAACAGTCATTTGCAACAAACATCTAACTAGAGGAAACTACAAACTACAAACCATTTGACCCTGAAGCACAGAGTATGGAGCGGCCCTCTCACACCCAATGGAAGCAGGCTCAGGTCACCAGGGTCAACACCTTCCTTACTCAGCCTACAGCAGGATGGAAGCCTCAGTCTTCTGCAGCCATCTGGGAACTTAACATGGCCTGAGAGCGCTGCTGGAGTGGACCTGCAGCAACGCTCCCAAGAGACTCCAGAGCGCTGTGGAGGAAATGCGTAATGGCATTAAGGATACGCTACGCTAGGCTAGGCTACGCTACGCTAAGCACGCGGCAGATCTCAATGTAAAATGTGATTATCTCTTCATTAGCTCTCGTAATTGAGGTGCATGGCACCAGTTGTTACAGGCTGCAGTGCTATTTGCACCTCTGATGCCAGACTGCTCTATGCAAATAGACAGGAGATATCGTGCAAAGCGTAACGCACACAGCATTGCAATCGAAGAGCGTCAACACTGAGAATAAATGATATGACCTCTGGCTACAGTGTGGCCTTCAAAACTAAATCCCTACCCGACCAGCAAGAATCCGCCCCTTTATTCATCTTCCCGCATAGCTAATATATTCTGTTGTGAATCACATCCCTGTGAATCTTTTGATTCCTTTCAATCAGTTTCAAGGACTGTAAACAATGGAGCTATGAATATCATAGGGCAGCAAATCTACCTCAGCTCAATTAAGGCGGCGCATTACTGCCCCCTGTGGCCCTGAGAGATAGTAGCTATAATTAGAAGAGGGCAGTACACTTGCAGACGTTATTGATGAGCCACTCCTGACACCTCCCTCATGTTAGCATTATCATTTTCCAGGGCTGGGGCTCGTGTCAACTGAGACTGGCCTCTCAGAGTCCATGTCAGCAGGGGGGCTATAATATGAGCTACAGAGCAAGGCCGCATGATGGTTGGAAGCAGGGAGAGAGACACCAGGGCTCCTCTCCTCCAGGCCCTCTTGGTGCTCGTCCACCTGATGGGAACATGGAGACTTGGCTGTTCTCCCCCTCATCAATACAGCAGGGCTCTTTGTCAGTAATTTGCAATAAGTGTCCGCGCCACATCTTAAGGGACCTGGAAATCATTACTGGCTGAGGCCCTACTCTGCTACTAATTGGATGCGTTGGGCCTTATCAACTGAGGATTTTCCGAGACCTTTGACAGATACCAATTCGAAAATCATTGTTCAGTTGTCAATTTAAGAGACCGTTAAAAGAGCTTATTTTAATTTTAATTGGAACTTCCTCCTGCCTGCACAGTGAGCTGCAAGGATTAAAAATGAGCTCAGGGCGTGCGCGCGGGTGCGTGTGTATGTGTGCGTGGGTGTGTGCGTGCGTGCACGTGCGTGCGCTCGTAGCCGAGTGAGCAGGAAACTATGCGGGTCAAATTGACAGGTAAGAGTTCTGACCAGCGTACGAATGAAGACAGCAAGCGTACACATTTAGTTTACAAAAATCCTGGCGCTTTCCTGGGACTTAATGATCGACATCAAATAAGTCAGAATCTGTCCTGCAAAGCTCCCAATTAAGCAAAAACCGCATCCGCTTAGCATGTTTGTCGGGCGAGTGTGCTGGGACTATCATCGATCACGCCCAGTAAACTGAGCGGCTGATAGTGCTGCCCTAACATATTTATGTGCTGGACTCTCTCAATGACCCTGAACTGAAACATTCACTTGCTTTTAATAAGGCCTGGGAAGGCCGGGCCCTGCCTGCATGCAGCTGTGCAGGGGAAAGGCTGCGAATGCGGGCAGATGCGGCAGAAGCTAACATGCGTAAACGGGCGTACGGCTCCGATGAGCCGCTGACGCTGACATGGCCGCCCAGGAGCAGCGGCCGTTGAGCTGAGGGCGAGGGGGCGAGGCTTGGCAGCGAGAGGGAACAGAATCGTTTTGACACCACTGATAATTTCAAGATGTCAATGATCCCCCCCCCTCCCCCCCAAAAATAAAAAAGACTTTTAGTGGCGGAAATTTCTGCAATAAAGATATATTAAAGTATCCAATATGTTTGATAAGGAAGTATTTTCTTTTAGGGAAGGGGGGGGGGGGGGGGTAGAGTAGTCATTTGATAATGAACTAGGCATTAATGTTAATTCTCCCATTCAGTATTTGCAGTATTAGAGGCTTAGATCAGAAGAGGAATAGTGTCCGGGGGGTAATACGTGTCTAATTAAGGACCAGACAAGGTATAAAAGATCTTTTTTTCCCCTCTCTCCTGGTTTTCCACAGCCATGTGTCTGGGAGCTGGCGTTGTGTTTGCCGGCTGTTTTACTCGCTGTCAGAAAGGATTTGAGGCAAGGAGCCATCTAAGCATGCATATGAGGGGATTCATTTGACCTCATTATACAGCAATAAAGAAGGAACCCGGTTTACTAAATATCACCACGCCGCCCGCACTTCACGTCAGATCATGCAGGAGTGTGCTAAAAAGATGAATCCAGAAACGTCTGGTGAAGAGAGAGAGAGAGGGGGAGAGAGAGGGGGGGACAGAGAGGGGGAGAGAGAGAGAGGGAGGGAGGGAGAGAAAGACAGAGAGAGGAGGGAGGGTGAGGGGGTGGGGTTGAACCCGTACTAGCCAGGAGGGATTCTGACAAGCACAGGAAAAAAGCAGAAGCGCAAAGCCCTGTTTAAGAGCAGAGCAAGTGAAGAAAAAAGATTTATGCTTTTAATTAATGGCAATTAAAGCATGCCTGTTGGGCTGGCCTATGGCAACTGTTCTCAGTAAAAAGGAGGCCGAGCTGGTGACAAGCATTTGAATCCACTAAGTTCTACCAGGGGAGCTGACACTGCAGGCATCAAACCTAAACTAAATCAATAAAAGAATTAAACTTTTATAAACTGCATTTTGACAAGTATCAGATAGAGCTAAGCTTTGATATTATGAATTCCTCTGAGGTGATGCAAACAAGGAGAGGCACACTTAGAGATCCAAACAATCAAAGGGTCTCGTTAGCATGTGCTGTCAGACGCATCAGTGTGCTATTAATTACTACAAATTAATGTGACTCTCTGCACCTCTTGCTGATTGGAATGATAATCAAGCTCGGCTCGGCACAGTGAACATATGCAACCCTGCCAAACATAATAAGCATAGAAACCAACAAACGCTACGCTATGCTCATGTTTACAGGCCCAAAATGCTGGTTGCTTATTTTAACCTGCAGTCACACACGTATAAATCTACAAACCAGTGAGTGCACAAACACTAACTAACACTATGTATGCACATAATGCATTTCTTCATTTTGATTTTCCAATGGCCATATCAGTCATAAACAGGCTTCAAGGTTATTGGTATATATATATATATTTCTCCAGTACATGTCTACACACACCTCCATGCACGCAAACACATTTTGACACATTTCCAAGACAAAAAGGCAGCAGTTAAACGAAGCAAAATGATGCCTTCAAAGCTGCCGTGAGAGCTCAAATGTCCTTTCACTTACATCACTGTTCATAATCTGCACATCACCAATTGAGAAATGCATGCATGCAGTGACATCATATTACAGTGACATACTGAGTGCGAATAGGCTTTCTAAAGCAGTAATTACGGCCCCCTCACTAAATTGTTTACCATGACACTGATCCAGCTGACTGGTACTTTGCTTACTCACCCAATTTCTCCTCCTTAACACCAAGATCTTTTGTGGCATTCGAGCAACACTCATAGCAGCGCACATTCAAGCAGAAACCGACCTAATTTGCTCAGCAGCGATGCATTATTCATTATTATTCAATGCATTTTCAGTGATTTGCAAATCCTATCAGTATACTTAAGTTTACACACATAATACAAAATGTAAGGTTTTATATTTCCCTACAAGACACGATGGCTTTAAGGGGAATACATTTTTTGCAGAAGTTGGAAATGTAAATTTAATGGCACTGATAAATGGATGGCTGCTTGGGAGTGTACATGTGAACATTTAGACGTCTCTGCAGAAAGTGTTTCACAGCAGACAGTAATTGTACAACACATTGTTTGAGGGGAGAAACAAACAAGCGAGACGGTGTAATGATGACTCCCTACAGTCACAACGTGGCAGAATGATCTGAATGCTTTATTGGCAGGTGAGTGTTGTCGGGGGCACAGAGCAGCAGCTGGCCTGCCTGGGTTTGCCCTTGTCGACGACACTTTAAAGTGTCCATGATCTCATTCCCTTGATAAATCTGTCCCAGACTCCGCCGACCCCTGACCCCGCCAGATCTGTATGCCCCTGAGGACCCTAATAGTGACCTAACGGTAACTTGGGCCACGTTATTAGTTACCGTGTGTGTGTGTGTGTGTGTGCATGTGTGTGTCTCTCTCTCTCTCTCTATGGCTCAAATAGCCAGGCCAAGCTCTGCAGAACTGGCAAAGTGTAGCGATTTGACTGGATAAAAGCACCCTGTCAAGGTCCCAGCGGCTGGGAAGATAACCTCTCCTCTCCCATCTCTAACTGAGTAACTTAAGGAGGGATCGGGTCGACATTTTCAGACTAATTCCTATGCAATTCTCGCTCTCTGATGTCAAGTTAAAAGACAACGTCGACACTCTTAAGAGCAACTCTTTTGTGCATAATGTGCTCAGAATTCCAGCCGGCGGTTTTATTTTTTAATGTAGACTTTCACCTTCATGAGGAAATGTGTAGAAAGCATAAAGACGTTGCATTAATGCGCTATCATTACCCATTCCCATTGTCATGAAACTATTTGAGCGGTCATGAAATGTGCTGCAATGCAAATTTATGTGTTGCTACTGTATATTCAGAGAGGAACCTATAGAGACATATGTACCGTTTGCAATTAAGAAGACACTAATGTAATGCATTCTGTGTAACCTCCTTCTCTGATTTTAATGCTTAGCATTTATATGCAGTTAGACCTCATTATGATAATTTGATATTTTGACTGAATGGCTTGAGGCAGGATTATAAGAGAAGTCGGTTTTAGAATGTTAATGTCTGCCTTTGAAACTAATGCATGTATTTATTGATTTTTCACTCCTAAATCTATCCTTCTTAAGTTGTCATGGTTTAGTGGGAGGGGGGTTGTCTTTTTTTATTTTTTTACAAAGTGGTCAGGAGCTGAACTGGGGGGATGCAAGCGCTACTCATTAACGCACAATCCCTCGCAATCTCGTGTGTCAGGGCCTGGTCTTTTCGCCTCCACCTTCCATGTCACACTTCACAGATGTAGCATTAGCTACGAGACGTAAGCAACGGCAGGAAGGAGGGAGAGCAGGGCGGAGGAGGAGAAGGCTGGTGGAGGAGAATCTGAGAGACAGATTAATGCCTGGCTGCTACTTCAGTGTATCAGGACAAGGATTAGGGCGGTAACAGCTGCGCCCGCGAGTCCCCTGACTGAGAAGAATTACAAGTATTATCACCTACATCATTAAAGTAGGCTTCATAGATGTGGAATGGCTTCAATCAATCCATCCCCAGATAACACCGAGCCAGCTGGACCCCCTGCGTGAGAACTTGACTTAATTGGCCAATAAGTGGCGGGGAAGGGTGCATGCTATTTGATCAAATTACACGGGCCCAGGCGAAGGGATTACAATTTTTGGGAAGGGTGCAGAGGGAGGCTGGGCTGGAGGCAGAGGGAGGCTGGGGTGGAGGTAGAGGGAGGCTGGGATGGAGGCAGATGGAGGCTGGGGTGGAGGTAGAGGGAGGCTGGGCTGGAGGCAGAGGGAGGCTGGGGTGGAGGCAGAGGGAGGCTGGGGTGGAGGCAGAGGGAGGCTGGGGTGGAGGCAGAGCGAGGCTGGGCTGGAGGTAGAGGGAGGCTGGGCTGGAGGTAGAGGGAGGCTGGGATGGAGGCAGAGGGAGGCTGGGATGGAGGCAGAGGGAGGCTGGGCTGGAGGTAGAGGGAGGCTGGGCTGGAGGTAGAGGGAGGCTGGGCTGGAGGTAGAGGGAGGCTGGGCTGGAGGCAGAGGGAGGCTGGGCTGGAGGTAGAGGGAGGCTGGGCTGGAGGTAGAGGGAGGCTGGGCTGGAGGTAGAGGGAGGCTGGGCTGGAGGCAGAGGGAGGCTGGAATGGAGGCAGAGGGAGGCTGGGCTGGAGGCTGGGGTGGAGGCAGAGGGAGGCTGGGGTGGAGGCAGAGGGAGGCTGGGATGGAGGCAGAGGGAGGCTGGGCTGGAGGCTGGGGTGGAGGCAGAGGGAGGCTGGGCTGGAGGCAGAGGGAGGCTGGGATGGAGGCTGGGCTGGAGGCAGAGGGAGGCTGGGATGGAGGCTGGGGTGGAGGCAGAGGGAGGCTGGGATGGAGGCTGGGGTGGAGGCAGAGGGAGGCTGGGATGGAGGCTGGGGTGGAGGCAGAGGGAGGCTGGGCTGGAGGCAAGACGGCGGGTCAGGGCTACCGTTAGCACGGGCCCAAAGAAGCCTGTCCACGGCTAAGTGTGGGGCCAGTGAAAAATGGTGGCCCACTTGGCACCGGGGAAGGGAGGAAGAAAGCAGTATCCAGGTCAGCCTTTTGCTTGGGGAAATATACTCATTCATCATCCCCCCTTGGCCTCATTTCTGTCTGGTGATACTTGTAAACTAATAACTTCCATGTGCTATTTAGTTAGGATCATTATGCTACAAATTCTGTAACTTTTATTTGATTCGTGTGTAGGTATAAACCGTGAGAGAGATGCGTTTTACAGGTGTGGACCTATGAACAAAGGCAGAATAAAGGAATACAAGAATGAAATGCAGATTAAAAGGGTTGAGAAAAACATGCAAAAGACATGACATTGCACAGTTTAATTCACCTATAATCCATATTATTGGTGCTGGTGCAAACAAAAACTGTATCCATCTTCAAAATGAGTGTTTAGCTTTCTCATAACTATCACTTCTGCAGATACATCATATAGAGGTACTATTATACTATTACTCCAGCTGATTATTCAGTAGTTTAATTCAAATGTATGTTAAAGCTGTTGTGACCATAATGCATACACAACAAAATCTAGTCTAGTATAAAAATAAAAAATAAAATAAAAAAAGAGCCGGTCATCAGCTTCTTAACGAAGGAATTTAAATGAGTTAAAATGCCAACGTTTCTCTGAAATTAACCCGTTGCACTATTCATGGATGAAGTGGCTTGGCTGAAAGGCTTTTTCATTAGCATGATTCCCAAGCAGAGTACAATTGAGACAACAGTGCCCAAAGAGGCTGCAGTGTTTTGGAGGTGGGAAGGAATCCACCTCTACAGGACATGAGGGTAAAGACACTCTAATTATTACTGGGGGCCTGAAAGAACATACAATCTCTAAAACCAGTTAGACCACAGCTACTCTCTGTTTACAAAATGAGAATTCATGATGCAACATCGGTATGTGCAAGTCTCTGTGTGTGTACGTCACGTGTACGCGTACGCGCGCGCGTGTGTGTGTGTGTGTGTGTGCGCGAGTATCTCCTCGGCCATTTCTCAAGATAATTCCTTGCTGGAGAGCATGTTTGTCATCGCTGTTAAAGTGCGGCGCACATTAATTCTAGTTTTTGCCGGAGTGTAATTCTGGCAAAATGAGCCGTCCTCCAGGGGGCCGCGCATGTAGACTAACTACTGGACAGAATTAGACTCTCTCCAGTCCCTGCTATTCATAATGTCATTAATATAAAGGCAATTAAATGAGTTTTTAACCTCCAACCTCTTATCGTTATTAATGAACAGCGGATGGAACAGAACCCACCCGAGATGAAGCTGGTAATTATCTCCGCATCGGGCCTTTGAAACCGCTTTTTAAAATTAAAAGCCTCACAAATGAATTGTTGGGGTTTGTTTCCAGGCAAAGCCGCGGGGAGATGATGCACTTTAATTTAATCACATGATGTCATAGCAGGAGGGTTAATGAGATGGGTTTTTACTGTCACTGGGCTGCATGGCCGACACACTGGTATCCTCAAAACACACACAGCATCAAACTGTCAAACTGGTCATTAGTATTTCATACACTTTCACTATAAACAACACTTGTGGGGGGGGTTATCATGTGTAATTGGGTAATAACAGGGCGATGGAGTACATGCAGGTATTGTGCTTCTATGAATATGCTCACTGGACATTTTATTGTGGCCTATATGGCAATAGTAATTATGTGAGTGACTATGGAGCTCAGTCAGTGCTATGGTGTTCTGTTGTACTAGCCTCTTCCGGTAGTGATTCATTCTGACTTACAGATGATCTGAAAAAGAGAAACGCGGCAGGACATGTCAGAGCCGCAGAAAATGCTTTGACCAGTAGGAGATGGAAACGGTCCGTAGAGAAGACGCGGAGAGAGCGAGCGGGCAGGTTTTTCCTCTCTAACCTCACTGCTCCCCAGACGGTGTGGGTGAAGGTCAGGGGTCATTGTCACTGTGTACCCAGGTCTGCAAACAGCTCATTAGTGAGTCGGCGGTCTCAGCGCAGACAGCGCTCTTGGGACTGGGGGGGGGGAGGGGGGGTCACGTTGGTACCTGCTCCGCGCCCCGTTTGTTTAGAGGTCTCTTTAGGGACTGCTTGGTGCTTTGCTTTCTCTTCCTCATGTTTAATTAATAATTAACTTATGTCAACCGCTTGTTTACCCACATGGGGCAACACAAAAAGAGAGGAAAACGCAGCAATGCCATGACAAGCATCGTTCACATCTTTTCTTTATAGCCCAGTATTCAGACCTTTTGCTCTTGTAATTGATGCCCTGGATGATTACTTGTTTAGGGGCAAACTGTATCTAATATACTTGAAAATCCTTTAAAAATGTTTGGGATATGCAGAAACTATGTAATAATAATAAGAAGAATAAGAATAATAAGAATAATAAGAATAATAAGAATACGACATGTATTTGTTTTATTAAGAAAAAGAAAAACATGAAATAGTTAATTTGTTAAAAGGATACAATTCCTCCATCATTGTGGAAAAATACAGAGATATACTCAGCGGACAATGCAGTTGAAAATTAACTGCTGCTTTATCAGAGAATTCTCCCTCTCACATTCACTGTGTGGCTTTGAAATGGAAAAAAAAAACAAGAAGTGTGATATTTCACAAGTCTTTGGACGCTAACGAAGCTGTCAAACGGCTAAACCGCGCTCCGTCTCGCTGACAACAATCTGCAAATGAGCTACAAGTAATTTACTGTGATTACACAGGCAAATGGAAAGACCTGTTTTTTAAACAAGCTGTCTCTGACAGAGTACAGACTCTGCCTCAAAGTCCTCGTCTGACGTCGGTTGGCTAATGCATGGATATGAACCTGAGTATTATTCAGCAATCGTAACAATTACTGCTGAAATGAGGACTGACAGGGGTCAAAACCTAGCGTCTTTATTATGGTTGTCTCCAGTCATAAAAGGCTGTATTGTGGTGGGCGCTCAGAGACTCACAGAGAGACTTGACAGTGTATAAATCTGTCTGTCTGAAGGTCAACAGAAGTGAAGAGGTTCCCTGACCCTGTGACCCCAGAGGTCCGACTTGACAACTCTATCTATAGCCTGTGCCCATGACAAAGGCACCAGTGACAGAGAGAAAGAGAAAATAAAAGACCGTGCTGAACTTCTAAAAGCTATCTTTTCTAAGAGGACGACACAATGGTTATATCTTCATTCATCCATGTGTGTTTGGGATGTTTAAATATATGTAAATTAGTTTCTCATTGTGTTGGAACAAAATGATCTGCTAGGTATTCTAAGCATTTATTTCTGTCCTGGCTGTGAAACCAAACAGTTGCTATATCTGATTAACTTAGCTATATATTGGTTAGGCACTTAAAGTAGGGAGACTAAATATTATAAGAGAAAATGAGATGGCACTTATAACAACTGAAGGTACTGTATTTGAAAGAACTCAAGCTAACAAAATGAAACACGTAACAAAATAACCATCATCATCACAAGCTACAAGCTATGGAATTTCTGTTCAAGGAAATCACAGCTGAGCTGCTGACTGCACCAACTGCATTTAACTAACTGGAGGCCAAACCCCTGGTCCAGTGGCCGAGATCATCCTCATCATGGACGGGCATATTTCCGAACAGTTGTTGATTAATTGGGAGCACGCTTAAGCAGAAAGTGTCCTCTGATGGATCTGTGTTTTAGGCCTGGCTCCGGCCCCTGTGGCTCTGATGGCTTTAATTGACTGTCTTCCCTGTGATTAATGGTCACATGTTAAACATGCACATCTCGGACATTCTTACACAGATGTGGAAGGCAATTTGAGGAGAGGGGCCATCTCTGGAGAAGCACTTATCTCTGACTGTGAGCTCAGCATTTGGGATGGGATGGGGAGAGGGGAGCTCTGGTCTGCAGGCCCCAGAGCCGACCTAGACTGCATCGCAGTGACATTGAGGATATTTAAAGAAATGGCCTCCCCCCACTGGGCCTCACAGACAATAGGCTCTGGTAGCAAAGAGATTCATGGCCGGGGGGGGGGGGGGGGGGGGATAACATGTTGTAAAACAGAACCTGCTCTTCATATTATTATTCTTTGAACCCCTTTAACAGATATAGTAAGTAAAAGTACTTTCCTGATCAAATTGTGACACCAGAGATAACATCAGACCCACAGAAAAGAAATGTAAATCAATGTAAGAAAAATTATACATACAAATAATTCAACCTGGATCATAATATATTTGTCTGCTGGGCTGTCCATTCAACACAGAGAAGTTAGGTGATGACAGCCCTGTGATCTCACCATCTGCCTCCTTCCGGTCAGCATTGCAGATTACAAACGTAGCGCGTAGCGACTGATCAGGTCTTTAAGGAACCAAAGAGATTCACCACAGTGACAGTGTTTACACAGTGGGGTCTACATAGCAGCGCTCTGCATGGAGGCGTGGTGCAGCATCAATCAACCCACCACCAGGCAGCCACCAGCCATCAGGACCAACCACTGCTCAGACTGATTATCGGGGCAGCTCTCACATCATTAGCCCAGCCCCTGCCCCCGTACCCCAGCCTCAGATGACCAACACGGCCTGGCAGACCGCTGCTGAGATGTCTTGGCCAACATAGCCAAGGACCCACCATTACCAGAAGCCTCACAAACACCAAACAGTTTGACCGTGTTGACCCAGGGCATTTGCAGCAATGTGCGGGGAGGGAAAACGCAACTAAAGACTAACTGAAGCCCTTGAATGGGAAAGGTCAATATTGGAGCATGTGATTGAGCTAATTGAAATCAACATCCATGATTGGACACACGGGCACTTGGCACGTCGCATGCCAACATCAGTCACCGTACATCGCTGGCCTGCCGGCAGCCTGCTGAGGAGTGGCAGGGGTCACATGCCTGTCATCAGATTCTAAAGCCGGGGATCAAAGGAGAGCTTCTCTAACGCCACCGCCGCTCTGCTGCCCAGCGCTGCTTCACAAGGACATTGAAGATCTGGATGGGAGGGAGCTCTTAGCCTCCACCCCGAGCCTGGATCGGACTGGGTCTAGAGCACTCTCACCTCCCAGCAGGCTGCCCGTGGGCCAGCGTTAATGGTGCCTGCTTCACGGAGCCATGCCAGCCCCCCGTGCTCCCCCCTCTCTACCCCAGGGCTGCGCACATTAATGCTACACTAATTAGCAAAGGAGCTGACCAACCAATTATGCACAGTTCAGTCAAGACTCAGAGGTTAAAGGGGACTTGAATGCTGCATCACACACTTTAAAATGATCTAAATATACAAGTGAGCAGACTGTGGGGGTCAGACGCTGTTTCCCAAACCTATAGTAAGTCCACACAAGCATCCTGAAACACCAGCAGGGTGCATTTTCAACACACTAATTAAAGCACACCCCACTGACACTTATTCACTGTACAACAGTAACTGTAACTGAACAGTAACCGTAACAACAGTTACAACCCAATACAACAGACAACATGGAAGCACTGTAGGTAGTGGACATCCAGTCACGGATAGCATCTTGAGTACAATGATTAGACAATCAACACGTCTTGCACAATAGTAAGTTGTGTGAAGGTTAAATGGAGAAATTGTATGCTACAGGCACACAATACCCAGTTGTGATTATCACATGGCACATTCATTAATGTATTGTCTATCTGCAACATTATACATTTACTACACGTTACCTTGTTAACAATACATCCAATATTAATCAAAACAAGACATCCTATTCGTGAAATGTAATCAATACACTGCTATTTTTCTAAAGAATTAATTTGAGTTGATTTCTATCAGAGGTTTTCAAAGTGGGAGGCAGGCCTCCCCAGGGGGGCTCCAAGCCGTTTCAAGGGAGGCTCAGTGATGGAAGTGAAAAAGTATTACATTCGTTATTAAAAGGAGATCTCATAGAGTAGCCTGAATCTGTGTGATTTGGTTAAAGAGATAGTTCATAGATTGAGTTGTTTTGGGGAATTTGACAGTTTTCCCACTTTCCCAGAGTCAGAAACAAATACGTGCCTTCAGACAGATCGTATGTCAAACAGCAATATCAGGCTATCTTGGCTCAATTGTTGGGCGTCTATGGGGTCAAACAACATAATCATAATCCCATAGGCATCCAGGAATTGAGCGATGGGGGCTCCTTTTTCAAAGCTTTAGTTGGGGGGAGGCCCACAGTCTCAGACTTTGAAAAGCCCTGCTTTATGTAAAGGAGGGGGGCATGCTACCAGGGTACTAGTGAAACATGCTGTCACAAAGCAGATTGAAAAGTGTTCTTTTGTAATGGACTTTTCAAAGGAACACAAAAAGGGGACAGAAATGGCTTAATGTGTCGGCCACTGCTTTATTTAAGATGAAAAATAGAATGACCCATTTCTGCCACGTGCTTTTGTCAAGGACTGTCACACGCTAATACTGTGCATGCCCAAGCACAATAGCATCATGCGTAGACAAATGTCATACAACACACGCATTAGGGGTGTTTTGTGCAGCCCATTCTATTTTATGGACACCTTAACTCAGACTAGAAGGGAAATCTTAACCTAAGGTGCTTTGTGCAACCGGCTCTTTACATGACAAAATGCACTTTAAATAGAGGAAGCGCAGTGTTAAAAGAAGCTGCGTATTACAGGGTTACTGTGATCACACGGTGTGCCTGGCACTGGTAACCAGGGGAAAGGCGCTCTCCGTATTCCACAACAGTTTATGAATTATACCCACAGCCCAATTAGCAGGGATGTTTAAAAGAGCAGACTTGTGACCAGAAGGTTGGAATCCCAGCTGGGACGCTACTGTGTATCTAAGGTACTTAACCCGAATTGCCTCAGTAAATATCCAGCTGTATTAACAGATAGAGGACATACAATGGAAACCCATGCCGCCCTTCATATGGGATTTGATGGGCAACATGAGTATGCTGTCAAGTTTTGTGGCTTTCTGCAAATAACTTCAATAACTTTGTGCTCAAATGAAAAGTTTGCTGCCATAAAAACCGGCAACGGCAGAAGGCTATGTATTATCCCAGAGGCGGCCATTACTGTGCCTTTGTCCTAACAGGATCTAGTAACAGTTGACTCTATTGGACCGCAGTCATTTGTATTCTCTTCACACGGCACTGATCATCTGCCACCATCTGCATAGTTTTACTGCCTGTGATCACACTGCTGTCATTATGCTTTACAGCATTGTTAACGCCTGCCTCTGTGCAGCATCAGGAGAAATGGCTCGTTCAAACATGGCTCTCCCCTCCGCTTCGCATGTATAATGTCCGGATGAATAGCTACAAAATACATCTCTTCTGCACCAAAGTGCCTAAGGAAACATCTGACCAGCACTTTGCAGAGTGATATACAGAACCGCTGAGGCGAGGTTAAATTTAAAATGTCTAAATTTTTCAGAGCCATGAGCAATATAGTTTTTTTTTTTTTATTCTTTGTTACAAGGTAGGGAAATAGACCAAATAGACACATACATATAATTTGCTTTCAAAATAGCCACATATAGAGTGAGCCTATGGATATAGTAAACTGTTGAAATGTAAAATACAATAAGCCCTGGGATATGATGTCTAAGACGATATTACCCATTCAATGTAGATAAATCATGCCTTTTAGTATGGTATGAAAATAAAATATAGAAATTCTTTGAATAATTACTTTCCAGTGATTTAATGCTGAAGTCTACTTCCTTTTGAGAGTCCCAGGTGACAGTCGTTTGCATACTGTTGTGAATAACATCCGTTTGTGTGACGGGGGAGAAGAACCTAGCTTTGTCCCGTTGGCAATGTAAAGCAGTCCTTTAGTGCGAATCACATAGCTTGCGGTTGTCACTTCATATTCTTAAAGTCATGGTGAAATCAAAGCACTGAAACTGTAATTATTCAAAAGACAGTTAATCATTTTGTAAAAGTGGGTGTTAATCAAAACTAAGTGTCAAAATCATTGCATGTGCAGCCGTGTTTGGAAGAACCTGTAAATGATTGAAAAATGGCTATGAAATGCTATTAGTATTAATAGCATTTTTATGCTGTTTTTATGCTCTGAGCACTGTTATGCTCATAGCTGAGTTGCAAAGTCCCTACAAAGTAAGAAAGACTGTTGGTATTCTGAAAGCAGGATAGACAAAAATGTTCACATCAGTCTACACACAATAGTCTGCAAAACTATTCTGAGCCACACATTTTAAAATGCGAGCTCCCTGAGAAATACAACGAAATCCTACGTTTTGCATGATGAGATATTGCCAGTTAGAAATGTATAACAAATCACTGCATCCTCCCTGTCTGTCTGTCTGTGCAGGTGTGGAATGTCTCCCTGTTTTCACATGTACAGTACATGCACCTTTAAGTGGGACAACACAGGGGACCAAGAGACAACTATTCTACCTTTTTAGTTTCCAGAGAGTACATTATAATCATACCTGCCTAAACGGAGCACCCAAAAAAACACAGATTTAGACTGAACTGATGAGTCACAATATACCCATCTCATCTCCAGTAGATTACTCATTTGCTGAACTAACATTACACCACTGTTTGTGAACATTCATCCACCCACATTGAATGAAATAGTGTATGTGCCTACGTCTACCTCAGTGGTGATTGAATCAGATATGTTACAGTAGGCGATTAAAGTGAAATAGTTCTATAATCTGCTGCCTCTAGATCCTTTTATCATTCCTGTCGGGGACTTTTCTTGCCTCACTCTCACACTGTCTCGCTCCCTTGTGATCAATCCAGTTGATCCTCATGGTGTCTTTGACTTGATGAAATTGGATGGTAACTCCATCCATTCGATTCAGGTAATATGGAGAGTCTGAGTTGTATTTTTTCATGGAACTGTGCCACAGCAGTAGGGAAGCAAAGGAACACACAAACTGTGCCTGCTGCTGGCCAATGTTGCCCAAAGTTAATCCATGGTCAGGCCAGCTTTCCCATGGTGACAACCTGGACGACGGTCTCATCTCATTCATTGGTTGTTCAATGATTACGTGAGGTTCTATGTAACATTCAGTATTTTTTGTATTCAGTCAGGTAACAACCAACCGTGATTTCCTTTGCAAATTAAATCACTCTCATGGTTTCTACACAACTTTCCATCTATGAATTTTACACTGCAACTAAGTGCCTCAGAACAAAAATGCCGAACGAAAAAGCCAAAATGTATTAGTAACATGTTGTAGGCAGAAATAGTGAGCAAAATTTAGCCTGACTTTAAAGGAATTTGTGGCAAGTTTATAGAATGAGAAAGGCAAGACAGAAGGAGGGGGTGGGGGTGGCGAGGCCTATCGATTTCTAAAATACATTCTAAAAGGTCCCGTGTCTAACTTTAGTTTGACAGGCGGATTTGTGAAGACTTTGAACTACTCCAGAACAAGGGCGCTGAGATAACTCCTAACAAGGCGGTGCTGGTGTGGATTGGGTTAAGAGGGCCTTAAGGAGACACACAGAACTGTGGAAGATTCTGCTTCAACCAGCGTGGAGGGCCAATCTCCGTGGGCCACAGCCTGCTAATGGTATGGGAGGATGCTGGAAAAATGCTTGGCCCAAATTTGCATGTGGAAAGTGCCGGTGGCATATTCTGATAACAAGACAACAGAGGAGAAGGAAGAGGGCCGGGTGGGAAGAGTCAGCAGCAGCTTCATCTCATGGAGAAGTCAGAGAATGGAAACTCTGCCTATAGGTATGGGGCTAATTAACAAAGTTTTGTCTGAGAGGATTCCAGGGCAAAAGAGAATGGTTATATTCAATATTCCCCAAAGATTGTCTTCAAAGCTTAAACCGCGGATATTAAATGCATCAGAAATAATAATAATGCGAGCGCGCGCGTCACTGCTGGCGGTGCTGCGTCTCCCCCTCTCTCCCTCACTCGCAGTGGGCATGATGTGTGTTCTAATATCCACTGTGTGGAAAAGATCCTTTACAGTAAATGAGACTAAACTCATTAAATGCCACATATTGCATGATAAGAAGGCTTAGAATAGCAATACTAATCATGAAAAGGAAGAATAGTAAATCCATATGGGCACAAACGCACATTCAAACAACACACACCCACACAACTCAACACACACATTCCGTTATGGAGTATGAATTTGGTGAACGATTGCTGCGGAAATAAATGACATATGCAATTGTAATAAAACGGTGTGTTTTTCTCTGTCTGTGTGTGATGTTGTGGCTTTACCTTGGCGCCCATGGCAGAGTGAGCAGGACGGGACTTGGCTCCACCAGGCCCGTCCCGTGGAGACCCCCCATTACTAATTAAAAAACCTTGACAAACCGTATGTCTGCCTGGGACATGGTCACCATAGGACCCCCGCTTGTTGATGAGATGATGTACAACACACATGACCACAAGTTGATTTGTTTGAACACATACGTAGTGCAAGTCAGAAGAATGACAGCCACGTTTATCTCCACAATAATTGAACGTGCTCCCATGCTATTCTCCAAATTTATCAAAAGTCCTGACAGCTACTATCATGTAAATGGGCTCTCATGGAGTAGCCTGCCTGCTGCCAAGTCTGTTTTCATCAGACAATAAAGTCAAATCACAAATCCAGCTTTGTCTCAGCCCAAAATGACTCCTGTTCCATATCACTACTCAAAGCATTAGGATCACTTTCAATAAACGGGGACCAATTAAATTCTCACATCATCAGTAATTATCATACAATTGTCTTGATTGTTGGCGCAGCTGAAGCAGGGGACTGGTGGTGCCTTCCCTTTGAGGCAGCCTTCAAATATCTAAGGCCAATTCAGCATGACAATAAGCTGAGAATTACCATGGAAGCACTCCTGCTCGCAGCCCTTTAGCGTTCCTCCATGCAGCAGCTTGTTTACAGTAGGGCTCGGCTCGGCGAAGGTTGACCCCGGCTCTTGTCAACCTTGAGCAGGTCTCTGACTCCAGGCCTGTCCTGTCCAACGCCTCCGTCCATTTGTGGATCTTGGAGGGCTGAGGGGTCAGCTCCATTCTTACACCGTCAAGCCCCTCGCCTGGATCCTCACTCTGCCATCTCCACTTACTGTCTGCGGCTCCCTCTCCAATCTGCAGCTACCTCCGCCCGACCCTGAGACATACCAAGACATGTTTCCCTCTCAGCCAGCAAGAAGGATCATGCGTTGTGTTATCTTTCACTATCTGTGCCTTAACTGTCTACTCACATTGCATTACAGCTGTGTGCAATAAGACTCCAAGCCATTGCAAAAGATCAGCTTCTATTAGGGCGCCTATTATCATCCCAAATCAGTCGCATTTTAGCATTTAAGTGTCGAAAGTTCACGCTGCATTTTGCAGCAGCGTGCCTCGAGGTATAGAAGGCAGATCAGCCAGCCCCCCCCCACCTTCCCTCTCTCTCAAACACGCTGACTGTTTGTAAAATTACAAGGGATTTCACAGGGCCAGGGTCGGGAGTGATGAAATGCTTGCTGAAAGTGCCTGGCACTAGCAATAAATGTTCACAATGTTCAGACAATGTTGAAATATTAAGCTTATCATCTGTCACGTTTGTCTTCTAGGCAACACTGGAGCCCGGTTACAATCCTATTGACCATTTCAAGTGAAACCACCCCCTCCCACACCCTACATACACACATATACCCCCTGCCCACCCCCTACATACACACAAATACCCCCTGCCCACCCCCTACATACACACATATACCCCCTGCCCACCCCCTACATACACACAAATACCCCCTGCCCACCCCCTACATACACACATATACCCCCTGCCCACCCCCTACATACACACAAATACCCCCTGCCCACCCCCTACATACACACATACCCGCTGCCCGCCCCCTCCCACCCCTTACATACACACATATACCCCCCTGCCCCCTCCCACCCCCTACATACACACACATACCCCCCCTGCCCCGCCCCCTCCCACCCCCTACATACACACACATACCCCCCCCTGCCCCGCCCCCCCCCACTGCCCACCCCCTACATGCACACATATACCCCCCTGCCCCCTCCCACTGCCCACCCCCTACATACACACATATACCCCCTGCTCCGCCCCCTCCTACACCCACTGCCCACCCCCTACATACACACATTTACCCCCTGCTCCACCCCCTCCCACACCCACTGCCCACCCCTACATACACATATACCCCCTGCTCCTCCCCCTCCTACACCCACTGCCCACCCCCTACATACACATATACCCCCTGCTCCACCCCCTCCTACACCCACTGCCCACCCCCTACATGCACACATATACCCCCTGCCCCACCCCCATCCCACCCCAGGCTGTTCATCTCTAATGAAAGAGAAGATAACACAGACAGTCAGGATCACACACTAAGATGCCTGCCCTACATAATGCCTCTTCTTCCACTGAATACTTCACAAGATGTCACTGACATTATTTAAAGTGATTACATTTAGCAGAAGTGAATGTCATGGAACAACACAATTACTCGCATGGCAAATTTAGCCCTTTTGACAATCTCCCCTACAGGTTACCCCCACCCCGCTCCACCCATCACCACAACATCCACGCCCGCTCCACCCATCACTGCAACATCCACGCCCACCCCCCTCTTTTTTTTAACACACAGACAAACACAAAATGTCCTGTCATCCATACTATGGACAGTGTATGTGCAAACAAAGAAAGTGACGGCTTATGTTTCAACTCAAGAGGAAACATTCGCTGTCAGGCAGCTTCATTTCAAATAAACAATATTATCACTGCATGTTTACATCATCATAATAAGATCACAAAGACACAACTCAGAACAATAAAATAGTAGCCTTCATTTTTAAATATTACTTTGTGCCTGACAGCGTATATTAATCTTTTTTTAACTGCCTTGTAGATACAGTCTGTCACAACAGGGATAGGGATAATTATTTTGTGATTGTGGTAAAATACAATTCCTTCAGATTATCGCTCTAAAATAGATTTACTCACTATAAGTCAATCGTCATGAAGCAAGTAATTATATTTCTGGAAGACTAGTAAGAAAATCTGCTTGGTGCATAACATGAAAATAATTTTAAACGTAGAAAAGAAAATCTATCTGAGGCATAAGTACGTCCACATGTGCACACACACACACACACACATTAAATCCAACTCATATAATTATTAACACACACGCACGCGCGCGCACACACAAATAATTGAGATTTTTCGCACAAGGACATGCAGAGCCTGAAGCCAGTGCTTAATTGCACGAGCGATCATTACAGGGAAAATCAACAATTTTAAAAATACACGGAACACCTTTCATCTTCAGCCTCCTCTAATGGCAGCAGTAAGAGGCGTCTGGAAGGGAGCTTGATGTAGTCAAACTATCTAAACAGCAGCGCCAGCGGGCGCCTCACAATCAGCACCACTGACGCAGATGCTTTTGGACAGCGAGTGCTGCGATGCTGCCCGGCACTGCTGCCATCCTCTCACCAGCTCCTCTGCAATGGGGGAATCACATGTGACCCGTGTGCCATGTTTGCCTGTTTGGCCCATGGTGAACGACAGAGAAATCAAGCAGAATCTCACACACACACACACACCGACACAAATCTCTGCCGTTCCCCCACGGCGCTACTCTCGCCTGGTTTCTGAAAAGTCATTTGGCGATCGCCGCCGAAACCAAACTGTTACTCGTGTCTTGTCTTTGTAGAACAGCGAGGACGCACTTGTCTCCTTCTTCTCCACTGAAGTGCTGCATGGCCTCAGCCCTTAGGGAGATGATATAATGAGGATCTGTATGCCTACACTCTGTCTCATTTCACTTGTAAACGCTGCTGCACACACCCTGCTGCACTTTGGACCAGTGATGGCTGCATTATGGGCCACGCTCGCAATATGACAGTCCATCATGTTCACACAATGTGCCACTTCACTTTTCACTGCTGTCTCCTTCAGTCTATTTTACACCGGCTCGTCTTTTATTATTTTGCTTAAGCCTCTTTAGAGGGAGATTGTAATTTATTCATCATTGATCGCTGGTGTATCTCATTGTTTTTCCTTACATTTATCTATTTAACTCAACTTTGTGCGCGTGATCAAACAGCCAACATATACGTGTGGTGGATATTGTGTCGTTAATAGTCTCATTGTGTTAATGAACATTAACATTAAGCCAAGCTGCTTGTACCAAAAGCAGTGGCCTACCGGCAGCCTACTTAGAACTGGCTTTGGAGAAGAGCGTGGCCGAACGCGTGGCGCGGCAATTAGTAAAAACAAGGTTAGCGTATGAATGACATGATGGGTCAAAGGTCAAGTCACATTTGCGGCGAGGAACGGTGGCAAACTCCCAATTTACACACACTGGTCCAACCTCTTAGCCTTAATATTGACAAATGCATAACAGCAGTGTCAAGTGCTCAAGGGTGATCTACTTTCTCCCTGATGCGGGGCTCCCCTGAGTACGGCGCAGGAACATATTCTCTTCAAACAATCCCAATGACAGCCAAATAGCCGGCTTGTCGCTTGTAAAAAACCTTGTAATGATGCGTGTCGGGGGAGCGCCCTGCCTTCTTGTAGCAGACGACTCCCCTGTGTACGGGGAAAAGCAGAGGGAAAAATAATCATGTTTCCCAAATCCTTCTTCCTCGTGAAAGCCGACGACACCGACGCATCCAAACAAACCCGCTCCTCCTCTCAGGATTTCCAACACTTCTTTCTTCCTGCTTTTCTGATCTGCAAAGTCAACATTCATTACAATAACCATTAAATTCCCCTTTTCCAGCGGTTTCTCCACCTTGTGCTTTGACTTGAATATCTATTGGGGAGGGGAAATTGGACATGATAGGTACAAGAGTGGAAGCAGAGAGGTCTTCCTCCTGCTTTTGCATCAATGTAACACTGTAGCAACTGTTTTCCACGCATACATTTTGGATTCCCACTATCACTTAGGCATTTGATATTATAATTAGAACCAAAACCAAAATTTGGATGTTTGGTGTCTTGGTGGCTTATTACTTTCTCTGTGAAATATTGGGGAAAGAACACAGAATCACAACGTTGTACAGTACTGCTAATGTGACGTCTTGTTAAAAACCACACTGTCTGTCACCAGTAAACTGCATTACTTACGCCACGTTATTAAATAAGTTCATTTGTTTTATTTATTCAGGGAATGCTATTTTACAATCTAATTTTCATGAAATGTAATTGCTGCTTTAACTACAGTACATTTTGTGGCACCTAAACTAACCCCAATTAAGATAAGGAGTACCTATCATGGTGGTTGTTTAAAAGAAAGAAGGCAGCCTAGAATCTTCTAAAACAATAATTTACCAAGCAATGGGCCAGTTAATAAGATCATTAGAGAAGCAATAAAGTAGTTTCTTGATCTTGGGGGACCAGGATAGTTCACTGTTGGATCACAGAGCATCTATTAAAAACATATCTTTTTCATGTTCACTGAACAGATGACAGGGCAGCCAATGAGAGCAGGAGGCTTCGTGTCTTAATGCCAAGAAAGTGGGAGTGCTAACGGGCCCTGATTAGCTCCGTTTATCTCTAATTAATTACCTTTACCTAATTAGATGCTCTGTTTGGGCGAGACGTGGAGTCAAGTAGACTAGATTATTAGTGTGCTCATCGGGCCTTTATAAAGGGCTGAAATTAATGCTACGCGCAAAAGAATCCGCCGCTTTAATTGCGCAGGTGTTGCCTTATGGCAATACTTCATCATCCACCGGCTCCCCAAGATTATTAGCAGGGTTTCATACAAAGGGACTATTCTGTGAACTGCAGCGTGGCAACAGCTCATTAGTTAAGCTTGTTATTGTATTATTTATTACATTTGGCCTTCCCTCATTGCCCATATTGATTCATAGACCCTGTTTTTTTTACCTATTCTCCTTGGCTTTCTGTTATTTTATATTTCAGTTTGCATCTATTTTATAAAGCAAGAAAGCCCCAATGCATTTTCAAATAGCCTCCCTTGATGCCATCAGAAAAAACATAACATATATTGGAGATAGGGCAGCAACATTCATTTAATGACTACTTATTCAAGTGAACGTTGATAAAATTACATCTTTCTAAGCCCCGATGTGGGTTCTGTTGAGTATATTGAGTATAGATGTGGGTTATGTTGAGTATATTGAGTATAGATGTGGGTTGTGTTGAGTATATTGAGTATAAATGTGAGTTCTGATGAGTATATAGATTATAGATGTGGGTTCTGTTGAGTATATATGTGGGTTCTGTTGAGTATATTGAGTATAGATGTAGGTTATGTTGAGTATATTGAGTATAGATGTGGGTTGTGTTGAGTGTATTGAGTATAGATGTAGGTTCCGATGAGTATATTGAGTATAGATGTGGGTTCTGTTGAGTATATTGAGTATAGATGTAGGTTCTGTTGAGCATATTGAGTATATATGTGGGTTCTGATGAGTATATTGAGTATAGATGTGGGTTCTGTTGAGTATATATGTGGGTTCTGTTGAGTATATCGAGTATAGATGTGGGTTCTGTTGAGTATATTGAGTATATATGTGGGTTATGTTGAGTATATTGAGTATAGATGTGGGTTCTGTTGAATATATTGAGTATAGATGGGGGTTCTGTTGAGTATATTGAGTATAGATGTGGGTTATCTTGAGTATATTGAGTATAGATGTGGGTTCTGTTGAATATATTGAGTATAGATGTGCATTCTGTTGAGTATATTGAGTATATATGTGGGTTCTGTTGAGTATATTGAGTATATATTATGTGGGTTCTGTTGAGTATATTGAGTATACATGTGGGTTATGTTGAGTATATTGAGTATAGATGTGGGTTCTGTTGAGTATATTGAGTATATATGTGGGTTCTGTTGAGTATATCGAGTATAGATGTGGGTTCTGTTGAGTATATATATGGGTTCTGTTGAGTATATTGAGTATATATGTGGGTTCTGTTGAGTATATCAAGTATAGATGTGGGTTCTGTTGAGTATATATATGGGTTCTGTTGAGTATATTGAGTATATATGTGGGTTCTGTTGAGTATATTGAGTATATATTATGTGGGTTCTGTTGAGTATATTGAGTATAGATGTGGGTTATGTTGAGTATATATATGGGTTCTGTTGAGTATATTGAGTATAGATGTGGGTTCTGTTGAGTATATTGAGTATATATGTTGGTTCTGTTGAGTATATTGAGTATAGATGTGGGTTCTGTTGAGCATATTGAGTATTGATGTGGGTTCTGTTGAGTATATTGAGTATTGATGTGGGGTCTGTTGAGTATATTGAGTATATATGTGGGTTCTGTTGAGTATATCGAGTATAGATGTGGGTTCTGTTGAGTATATTGTGAGTAATAGATTGAAGGTGAAGGGTTGGGCTTAGGGATCGAAAACAAGCTCTTTGCATCTTCCTTACATCTTTAGGACCAAAATATGTGTATTTTATATACATTCCAAACATACAATAATCTTTGACTGCTGCATAATGTGTTTACCAATCATCTTTACCGTCACACTCTGTCAGTCATTGAATCAAGGACTCAATCAGCTGTGTATGAAAAAATGCCCGCTTAACATGTGGATTACATTTGCATTATAGACTGAGACTTAAAGGTTATTATCAAGCTAGTTCATGAATACCATAGAACACTAGTAAACAAAGCATCCAAAAACATCAAGCCCACTAGCTAGTATTAATTGGAAAGACTATAATTTGACCTACTGTACTACAATAAAGCCCTCTGCATTTGAACCTGTCCCCCGGAATAGAGCTTGTTCATAATCATGAAATGTTCGGAACAGGGAAATGTATTGAAACTTCAGAATTAACCTTATTCAAGATATGAGTCTACAATGCATGTTCATAGATTTTGAAACGCTCCTTTGTTTTGGGGAAAGCAAGTATTTGCCAGTGCGTTGTAAAAAAAAAAAGACCACCACAACCACAACAACAACAACAACAACAACCTTGGAGCTGGTTGTGCCTGCAGGCTGCAGCATGGGGGGGTGGGGTATATATAGTGAATAGTAAAGATAGGAAGAAGGTGCATGTTACACACTGTAGGTCTACACAGCCACAAAGACATGTGCAGCTGAGTGGCAGTGGCAGAGGCTGAAGGTAAAACAGCTAGGGTCTTTTTACATCTGATTGCCGGGGTTTCTCTCCTCATCACCCTCCAACTCCACCAGCTGTTCTTATTCCTTTTCCTTTTCTCATCCAAGCTCCCGTCGTGTTGTTCCAGGGGAAGAGCAAGGCTGACAGCTTGAGGAAGTTTGATGTCCTGGCACTTATAGGCTGGCAGAGAAGCAGATAATGCAGTGTAGTGAGGGATGCAGAGAGAGAGAGAGAGAGAGAGCCTGAGGGAAGCTGTCTACTGGACATGCATATGGTCCCTTCCTGGTTAGCTACTCCACCTCTTCCTCCTCCTCACCACTTGCAACGCTGTCTTATGGCACCTTTGCCAAGAAGGATGGGCAAGACAGCTGTAACCAAGCATGCTCAAGGCCACTGACCTGGAAACGTGGCTCAAGCTAACAAACCCACTCACTAGCCCCTACAGGAGCTGTATGGCCGGGAGAATGCAAATCCCCCTCCCACCCAATCCATAACCCTCAGCTTACTGTCAGTCTTATGATTGCTCGACAATAAAATGTGTCAATGCTCAATCTAAATATGTGTACGAGAATAATACGGCAGATTACAATGTCAGCGTTCTCCAACACTCTGTCGTGTTGGCGTCACATATTTGAGCGTCGAAGCCGTTCGGAATGTTTCAAAGGGATATTAAATCAAAAGTCTTTGTGAAGGTTTCCTTCAAAGTGCTCTTCTATAATTGTCTTTAGTTAGCTGTGATGGATATATTAAGCTACGATAAAGGTAAGAGAAAGTTATGACTGCATCTCCCCCCACTGTCTTGACTTTATTTCATCGCACGTCGGCAACATATCACACAATGTGTCAATTCCTTAACAAGGACCACTTCACATGTATTCAACAACAGCCCATCACTTCACAGCAGATGACATTTCTCCGTGTTTGTTCAATGGATCGGAACGAGTGAAATTAACAGAAAACCATGCGACACAATCTGTCATCAGACATTACAAATCAATCGGCTCTCCGCCCGACCGGCATATTCCCAACGGCTTCCTTTTCCTTAAAAGTACAGCAGGTATTTTAATGTGCGATGAAGGGCTGGTTTCATCGGATGGAGCATGAAATATGAGGGACATGTGACGAGGAGAACGTGCCCTCCTGTCTCAGAAGCTGCTTGGAGAGCTAAGCAAAGAAATCAAGCGCCATGTTTGAGATGTGAAGACGGGGCTTTAAACGAAGAATCTAACTTGTGTCACGTTTAGAAACAATTAGAGTCCATTGATGTGTGACGATGGGATGGGGGACTGCTCATTTGAGACGTTTAGCGTTTCAAGTCCACTGACATCTCCGACTGAAGAGAAACGGGTGTATTGGACTGATCGTGCATAATGATATGTTATATGATACGCTTTAGCTCGTCATACACCTTGTGCCGCAATAGACTTACTTAGGTAAATGTGACCTAAATTTGTTCTATATTGTCAATTGATGTTATCTCTTTCATTGTATTACGAGACATATAGATGCATAACGACAACGCGGCACTGATTTGCAATCCGAGCGAGATGGTGTTTGGTGTCCTGTCGTACGTGTCGTCATCACTTTATTTGGGTGCTGTGTAACTTCTCTAAAAAGCGATGAAAAGTTGGCTAAGGGCCCTCTGCCAGACAAAGGTCACTCAGCCAAGAGCACAGAGAACATCCTCTTTACTTCCTGCAGCCCATTTCTTTAGAAGAGTGGGTGAAGTGTGGGTGGAGCATCGGGGGTGTCTCTCACACTCGCTCTCCCTGACACACTCCCGCCGCACTGCTGTCCTCAGCATCTCCGTGGGGCGGTGACTAATTGCCCCCGTAAATCACTGTGCGGGCCGCGCGATCCTCCGTTTATTTCGCCTGACAGTAATTTAGTGCTTGCTCTTTTGCACACTTGTCACGGCGTGTTTTTCCTCACATTAGAGGCTGGTGGAAAAAGGACGGTAATTAACGGTGCGACGTGCGCTCGCCATGGCTCTTTCATCATAGTGTGATAATTGTGCTCCTTGTCTGTCACGGTAACCTCTCAGCTTCCCCTGGAACTTCCTCGCTGCTATTTGTCAACCCGGAGAAATAGGAGGATCCGGGGGCCCGAGCTGCAACTCGGCTCGCCTTGCTACCGGTTTTCCTATTTGTATCGAGACTGGGTCATTTATATCTCACACAGGACTTGTCACAAATATTAGCCTTATCCTGCACAAGAAGATAAAAGATACATGGTAAACACACCTGAGTGCTTGATAGCTGAGGAGTCGCGCGCGCCCCCCCGCCTCCCATCCCCCTTTATATTCCCGTATTCTTTTTTATTCTTGAAAGGAGGGGAGGTCGCAGAGGAGTTGGCAGGGACAGCCTAATAAACAGTGCCTCCATTCATAGTGCTGAGATGCAAAAGCCAGGACAGTGGGGACGCACAGAACAGCTGAGACCATAGAAAATCCATTCAATGAACTAATGTATTTACAGGGAAGCCCAGTTCACTCATCTCTTTAGAATTTCCAGTGGAATAATGCAGTGTGTGTACACTGTAGAGCATGTCATATGCTATTTTTATCAGCTGTGGGCAGGTGATTCACTGTCTACCTTGTTATCCTCTGCTGTTCCATGCTGGGGATGCACAGTATCCATCACCCATAACCTGCACCCCAGAGGTTAAGTCATCAATAACTTTGCTGCTGAAAATATTGCAGAGGACTTCAGGTTTGCGTAAGGTCCTTTGACTGGCTGTCCACGTCCCTCTCTCTCTCTCTCTCTCTCTCTCTGTGTCCCCCTGCTCCTGTGCACGCACGCCCCCCCCCTCCCAACTTCTCCTGGATTTTTAATATCTTTATTCTCCTGTCACAGACAGGGGCTAATGGGATGTGTGGTCAAGATTTCAGGATCCATCACTGGCTTGCTGAAGAATTAGCATGGGCCCCATGCATCACCTGCCAGAGCTGTCAGGCCTGCCGTCTAGCGCGCTTCATTATAGCGCTGGCACTGTGCAGCCGCGCTGTCTCCCCTCGGCGCTCGCTCAGCCAGGAAGCCGCGGCTGAAAAAAGGCCCTGCCACGCCCCTCAATGTCAGCCCTGGTCACCAGCCACTAAATTAGGATACACTGTCGCGCTTTTAGGAATTAGGGAGTGGGAGCGGACATACCTTCTGTCTGCCGAAGATGCTCCCGGAGACAAGCGGTTCTCCCTCCCTCCTCTTATCCCTTCACTCCTCCTCCTTCTCAGCGACGTCGCTTTAAGTGAGTGGGTTTATTTATTTTTATATATCGGGAGTAAAAAAAAGTCTTTAAAAACTATTAGGGTAAGTAAGCAGCATTTGGCCCCTGTCCTGCGAGAGGAACTATTTGATTACTCATGTCCCTCTGGTGGGGGGTAGGGGGTATTGCTCTCCTTTTTTTGGGTGGCTAACCCCCATGTGCCTCATTGCGGGCCTGGACCCAGAAAGCCCCCGAGAGCCATCCTTCCTGTCTGCTCTGCAGCACAGATTAGAGCAGCAGTGCTAAGAAGGTCAGAGTGAAAATGAAGAGAGAGCAAAGCAGGACAGCGCTACAGCTGGGGACCCTCGCCCCGCGCCTTTCCCTCTCCCTCTTATTAGCAAATCAAAGCTGCCTCCAGAAAGATCCGCACTCCTCACCTGATTTTGTCCTTTTCCGCTAATCACATAGCCACTTTGCCTTGACTGACAGTTTTCTTTATAATTGGCCCATGATCTGGCAAGGATCTAATAACCAGAAAATCCCCTCTGAGGGTCCGACGGGCTTGGGCGACCTGTCTACACACACACACTCCCCTCCACCAGCACCCCCCCGCCCATCCCCGTCCCCCAACACCATCTGCAAGGGGCCGTTGCCATGCCACACTGTTTGTGCACGGCAGCGGCGAGCTAATCTTAACGTTCAATAATGGTGTGAATATTCAATGAGGATCCACAGTAGCAGACTCTAATTACTGTTCATTTGCCAGAGTATCAAAGCCTAATTACTGTTCATTTTAATGCTCTAGAGGGAAGGGGGGAGAGTCAAGGCAGGGTTAGAGGAAGACGCCCTCCAGAGATCAGTCAGTCAGTCTTTATCCGTCTCTGTCTCTCTTTCACTCTCTCTCTCTCTCTCCACACTAGGTTCATTGTCTATGTGTGTGTGTGTGTGTGTGTGTGTGTGTGTGTGTGTGTGTGTGCGTGCGGGCGTGTACGCCAGTGTGCAATTGTATGTCCGTGCCTGTGTGTATTTTATTGTGCAAGCAAACATTCAAAATGTCTTCAAACAAACAAACACGTTAATCAATCTGAGAGACAGCTTAGAAGAGAGAAAAAAGAGACGACATGAGAGCACCAGAGGAAAGCAAGAGACAGGGTCCATAATCCCAAGCTTACAGTTTCTCTTCTCTTCTTTGTCTTTTTAATGTGTTTTGGGTAAATATCAGACAGGGGAAGGGAGGGAGGGGACGGACGTCATTTCTTCCCCTCGCCTTCACCAGAAGAAAGCGTTTTTTTTCCCTCTCTCTCACCTAATCGTGACAGAAGCCACCACGATCACTATCTGCCACCCATTTGACAGTTTCTGTCACCAATTAGCAGCTAAATCAGCATCACCCCAAACAAGAAAACGAAGCAATTTATATGTCTATTATTTAGCGCTTGTCTAAGTGGGTTTGCTTCTCTTCTCCGGCACACTCTTACTCCTTCACATTTGGAAACAGAGGGGCTGCTCACTGGTCTTCTCAGATCTTCAGGCTGCAGGAGGCCCCTATGGGCGGGGGAATAAACCCTGTCTTCCCCGATCAGGAAGTTTGTCTTGTGAATTTTCTGCTCTGTGCTCCGCCAAATTTACAAGGCATCGACAAGCCTTTTAATGAGGCGCGCCAAGCTGTTCGCCGGCTTTCCCCATGATAGGATGTTAAATGAAAAGCTGCATGCAACACGCGCCGTTTGTTATCATTCAATCTGCTTGAGACCGCAAACTGGTCATTATCCAGCCATTATTTCCCTTGATTTACAGTCGCGGGCGGAGGAGGCGATGTTCTCCCCCCTCGGTGGGACGGATGGGAACCAGCTTGAAAATTTGCATTTACACGATCCGGCTGAGCAGCTTATTAGATCTGGATATTTATTTTCCACTTAAACCGATGTTTGATTACACTTTAATAAAGGACAGGAAAAGCACGGAGCTGCCTCAGACTGACTGATCCTGCCCACTGGCTTCTTTGGGATTTTTTTGTAATGAAATGAGAGAGACAAAAGATAAGAAAGCTTAGACGCTTTATAACAGAGATGATTTGCAGGACGAGAACATGAGGATACGGGTGGAAGACCCTGTAAGAAATCATCTCTATTCCCTCAACACGACTAAACTATGCTTGTCAGAGAGAAGGCAATCATTACAGGATAACAAAGAGGGCACAAAACAACATTGAGATCAGATACAAAATACTACTTCTGGATTTAATACAACAAGGGGACAGGTTGAACCTGCTGTTAGGAAGAAAATACAGAACATCCACCTCGTAAAACATGATCTGCATCGATGGCAAACAATCGACAGTGTAATTGTGTCTCTGTGCAGCCTTACAGCCTACAGACAAAACCAAGAGAAGCCAAGTCAAATCCAAGAGAAAGCAAACGTCCACACCCCATCCCAAAGGCAGGTCAAATCCAAGTCAAGAAAAATACCAGAGCACATTAAAACACACAGCTACATTTTTCAAGCTTAGTACTATACTAAGTAGTGTACTAAGTAGTGTAGTGTATGTTTCATTAGTACTATACTCAGTAGATTAGTACACATTAGTACACATTAAGCTTAGTACTGTACTCAGTAGTGTGTGTTTCATTAGTACTGTACTCAGTAGTGTGTGTTTCATTAGTACTGTACTCAGTAGTGTGTTTCATTAGTAATGTACTCAGTAGTGTATGTTTCATTAGTACTGTACTCAGTAGTGTGTGTTTCATTAGTACTGTACTCAGTAGCTTAGTACACATTAGTACACATTAAGCTTAGTACTGTACTCAGTAGTGTGTGTTTCATTAGTACTGTACTCAGTAGTGTGTGTTTCATTAGTACTGTACTCAGTAGTGTGTGTTTCATTAGTACTGTACTCAGTAGCTTAGTACACATTAGTACACATTAAGCTTAGTACTGTACTCAGTAGTGTGTGTGTTTCATTAGTACTGTACTCAGTAGCTTAGTACACATTAGTACACATTAAGCTTAGTACTGTAGTGTGTGTTTCAGTGGAACACAACAAATTACAGCTATGGAGATGGTGCATCTTGATCACATATATTTTTGAAAATATTTGAGCCAGTCACAAAGACACACAAAGACAAATTGCTTGTTTGTAACATGTTTACAGTACTGTACTTACTATGGCTATCAAAATAATCTTGAAATATGTGATCGAATATAGAAAGAAACTGTCAACACAAGGCAGAAACTTGCTAAATATGGTCTTGAGAGACTTCTGGATACAGTAAATACTTCTGGATGTACTTACTGTACAGTTTTTTACACTGCGCAAAAAGGAATCATGACCCACCTGACAGGACTTATGGGAATATAAAACAAATGTCAGCCAAAGCAAAAAGGGAAAATACAGCGTACAGGCGGTAATTGATTATGGACATTCGCTTTAAGCCAAGTGATGTTACGCTTGAGTTAATCAATATTTGCCTTAAGAAGCCATTTGTAACCCAGTGACAGTTGATGAATATGCTGCAATAGCAGCTTGTATCTCTAGTGTACAGCAAAAGGTCATGGTCCATGATGGGGGCGGGGTGAGGATACTTTCAGGAATCCACCTTGTGGTGTTTGTGCTTACAGATGCTGCATATGATTGTGATATAAATCATATTTCCATCACATACACTATAAGCAGTAGGTCTACACCTCATAAGCAACCGATAGCAAATGTGAATGATAATAACTAAAGGTTGATAACTGGGTCTTTCTGAAGCCATAAGTAAACTTGAGTTAGAACTTAACTACAATGGACCAAACAACACCTCCTCTCTTCCCACACACACACATCATTCCGCTCTCCGAGGTCCTGAAACTAGAAAGGCGGCTGGTGAACTCTTCCTCCTGCTTGTTGTCCGAGGAACAGCAGCAGCACACAGAGAGAAAATGCAGAGGTGAGCCCTTGGCCTGGAGTGGCCCTCATTTAAGACGATCGACAAAATCAATAAAGTGAAGTATGTTTCCTCGCTCTTTTGGCTCCGTCCCCTCTCCTCGAGCATTCCCTCAAGTAAGCTACTCCAGCTGAGTTCTATTACTGCAGCCCTCCTCCCAAGTGTATACATCCTCAACCACTCTGTCTTCCCCTCAGCACATGAAACTCCACCAGCACAAACTATATGGTGTTCCCGTAATGCTGAACACAGGCAGCAGCAGTGGAAAAACAAGGAGAAGGCTCAACACAAATATGAGGGAATGATCTCAGAAGCATGTTTGTTAGGCTGCAGTACTGTGCCATTATGACTTTGAACCAGACTTTGGCAGAACTTACTTAATAAACCACAAGTCCAACAAAGACCTAATAGTAGTAGGCTGGCAGCACCTCGGTTTCAGCAGAGAGAAAAATACCTTGGGAAATAATGCCTCTATTTAAGAAAATATGTCTACTATTAGCTACTACTGATGTATAAATGACCAGTCCATCCGCAGAGAAATCAAGACAAAATATGTAGCTAATTCAACTCGTGACTTATATGTATGGCCATTCATTGTTTATTGAATTAAACAATATTACTAGTCATTGTTTTCACTGCTTCTGTTTGCTGTGGGAGGCATTTTGCTTTCCTCTTAATAAAGATTTGATTTAATTCAATTGGGAACACAAAATGACACGAGTGAACAACAATCCAAACTCAAAGGCAGGGTTTTAGAAGTTAAAAGAAAGAAAATAAAAATCTTCGTTTCAGCTTTGTGGCTCAGCAGACTTAAGTTCATAACGTGCTAATGTTGGAATTTTTGTCGCGCTCAAAAGCTATGCTGCATGTCATCCCCCCCCTCTCTCTAGACAGACACGTTGTTTTCGGCACTTCTCTGCTGTAAACTCAAATGCCATCAACTGAACAGCAGAGACGCCGCAAAAATAATCTTTAAAACGAATGGTGTTTCAGTACAAAGCCTTCATCACGCTTTGTGCTGAAACATCAGCACTTTCAATAACGTCACATGAGAGAAAAAGGTGCTGCTTTCTCTCTTTTTATTCTCAGTATGCCCAATTAGCTACCTTGCTGGGTGTGCACTCTTCCCATTGGTTGCTGTGCAGTGGGAGGGGGGTTAAGTCAATCTTGGGGTTTGAAGTCATTGAATGACACTGATATCCACGGGCATAAACATACAAGTAACACAGTAGCAAAACATACGTGGCAATAAATGAGTTCAATCAGCTTTGATAGCTTTTGTCAGTGAAATACTATTCAATTCTGATAGATTTTTATAAGACCGCTATATTTAACCATGCTGCACAAATAACTATTGCAATATGTCACCTACTGAATTGTTCTTCTATTAATGATATAATATACTATATTTAGTATATACTATACTATACTATACTATAAAGTAAATATATTTTTATGATATATACCTGGATGGATACTTGATGGCAGTCTGCAGATGAAGGGTGAAGCTCCAGTGGTAACGGAAGACTCCTTCCCAAACGATTTCCACTGTCCTGCCCCATGAGGACCTGCATGCCAAAGCAAAAAATTGTATTCTGTTATTTTAGTGAGTATATTAGTTAGTATTAGATTTACTCTCAAGTAACTATAGTCATATTCATCAGTGCAAAACAGTTAATTCAGTGTGAAACAGGGGTTATTGATTATTGAGTGATGGAGCAGAGTTAATCAGTGGGCGTATTCAGTAGAACAATAGACCTACTGTTTATGTATTGCTTCCTGACAAAATAGATCGATCCGCTTGACGGACAACTTGTTTTCTATTCATTCACCCAATGACACCCAGTGGACATTTTACCATCCGTGTGTACGGAAGACTTAAAAACGTCTCTAAAATAACTACGCCGTGTTGTAATAAGCTCTCTTTAAGGTATAAGAGAAGAGGGGGGAAACAAAGCTGCAGTCTGCAAGGTCAAATCTTTGGGTTCATAGACCCTGAGGAGGTAAATTGATTGTTGAGTGTTAGGGGAGGGGCAGGAGGGAAGCATTTAACTGCTGACAGACAAACCGTGGCCCTGCAGGCGAGAGCAGGCAGCACATTGCTTGACATCATTTCCACAGGCCTGTGTTCCACAATCCTCTTCTGTTCAATGGGGCAAGACCCTGTGCTTTTGTTACAATTAACCTATTAGGAAATGCCTTTCATTCGCAGGTGATTCCAAACCCCCTTGTGTGCCTCTATAACACTATTTTGATCTGACGGCCTACTAGGGCCTACAGACATTTGCCGAATAAATTCTCTTCAAAAGGGAAACAGATTTAATAAAAAAAAATTATAGGTAAGTACTAGTATAGCACTTCTCCATCAAAACCTAACATTTTGTTAAAATAACCCATTAACTACACTTTATATCCCTTCTTCTTCAGAATAAACGTGTTATTTCTGCCGTGTACGTGTAGTATATGGCCTGCAATAAAAACAAATGACTCTTACCCTCGGTGTAAAACATAAAAGTATTTAAAAATTGACCCCTCGGGTCTGCTTTGTCCGTGGCTGCAGGCATTATTATCCCCTGGTTGTCACAAAGTACCCCCTCAGGTCATTACTCCAGGGCAGCCGCCGACCCCTTGGCAGACAGAAGCAGAACTCCATTATCTGGGACGCAGAGAGGGGCTGAGCGGAGCAGAGAGAGGGGGGGGGGGAGGCACTGGACGCAGAGAGGCGCTGAGCGGAGGAGAGGAGAGGAGAGGGGGGGAAGGCACTGGCCCTGGATCTGAGGGAAGGGAGACGGCACTGTTCTGATGTGATGTTTTCTGGGGCCTCGCCCAGGCCTGGAAGCCACCCATTTGGGACAGGTTCTAGTGGTAGCTGGCATGTATGTGCTGGCAGAGAAATACTTAACCCAATCAAGGACATAATTGCATATTTTTTCACCCGTTTTTCATTTGATGCATATATTCTCTTTAGTTAAATCATTTCCGTCTCTCAAGTTCCAGCCCATTGGAGTGCAGATGAGAGCGCTGTTTATTTCTGTATTAAATCAAAGCAAAAATCCATTGAAAAAGATGCAGGCATTTCCATTCTGTGACCAAACAAAGTCATGAGATATATGTGTCAAGCAACACAAGTACGTGAATGCTCAGTGCCAAACTAAACCACTACATGACATGATCTCTTTAAAAAGTATGTATCGCTCTAGAGCAGTTTTCAAAGTGGGAGGCGGGCCTCCCCAGGGGGGCTCCAAACAGTTTCAGGGGAGGCTCAGTGAGTGGAAATGAAATATTAGTTATTGGTTAGTTATTACAAGGAGATCACATAGAATAGCCGTGTGTGATTTGATTTGGTTAAAGAGAAACCACGTTGTTATTTTTTGTTTTTGCTCCAACTGAAATGCTTTATGGTCACTTACGATTATGTAGGTCACGGGTTGGCTTTGTTCCAGCCTCAAAACTCGTTATATAAGGATTTTTCGAAATGTCTATGGAGAAAATGAATGGGGAACTCCTCCTCATGTCCTCAAATTCAAAGGTCCTTCTCCTCACAGATGTAGTCACCATCGCCCTCAAACTGAAGAATGCCTCTGACAGAAGAGCATGTTTCAAACTGAAGACGACAGCAACACGCAGGTACTGCGTACGACCAAGCAGCGGTGTGCGTCATTGATCCCAGAGCGACTGTCACCAACTTTTTAATGCTACAGCTCTTTGACTATGACCCCAATGAGAGAATTAAACATATATTCATGGTGCAGACCATTTCTGCCACGCCTAATGTTTCTGACATGGATTCATTGTGGAAAGATGCAAAACCTGATGTTCTCATGGATTCCAAGCGGAGATGTTTCTTTGAGCTGCCTTCTGAAAATGATAAAGTGGTGGATAACTCCAGGGCAGAAGCTGGGTAGATCCTTCTGGTATGGTGGAAGAGTAAGCCCCTTTCGGACTCTTCCGGGTATGACGTCATCGTCACGTGATCGTCTACTACAAGAGTCTCTTATCCGTACATAGACTTGCCTGCGACTCTCGCTCTCAAGCCGTCTAAATCAGCGATACTCACGCAAGTGTCACAGAAACATTTCAAAGCCACCTACTAGAGCAGAAGGGTTCATTGCTTCTCGACGGAGGGGTTTGAAAGCTCGATGCTGCTCATAAATGCCTCTTTTTATCCGAATTCTGTGCTGGCGATATTATTTTTTCCGGGTTAGAGCTCCCAGCCCTCACACAGCGCTCAACAGCCCTCACACAGCGCTCAACAGCGCCACTCTGGTCGAAAGCTCGGTAAAAAATAATGTCACCAGCACAGAATTCGGATGAAAAGAGGCATTTATGAGCAGCATCAAGCTTTCAAACCCCTCCGTCGAGAAGCAATGAACCCTTCTGCTCTAGTCTAGTAGGTGGCTTTGAAATGTTTCTGTGACACTTGTAAATACGTGCGTAATCTGCGTATCGCTGATTTAGACAGCTTGAGAGCAAGAGTCGCAGGGAAGTAGATGTACGGATAAGGAACTGTTACACGGCAGATGATGAAATCATATGTGGACAAACAGTTAGGAAAGGAGCTGGTGGAGGAGCAGAGCTAGCTAGCCACTCCAGTGCAGGCAGACAGTCAGCCCTCCTCACTCTCTGATGAACAGAGCTTTGAATTTGCCAGGATACGTGGAGGCGACCAACGACGACGACGGCCCATCAGCCAATTTTAATAATAGAGTATATTAGCAATCTCGCGCGCCCGATTTCTAGGGTGGAGACTGGAGACGATTTGCCATGGACGCAACATGTTGTGGGATTTATGACATCACTGATGACGTCACAATGGAAACTTGACCAAGATCATAACCGAGACCGCCTGCAGGCCGCAACATGTAATGGGATTTTTAAATATATACAAATAGGATCTGTGACAGACATCATGTGGGGAATTTGTTGTTGATTTTAATGCAATTACTCATTCATTCGTTACATCTTTGGTTTGAAGACAGCAGAACCATACTGTGTTCACATTCCATCCCCCCCCCCACCCCCCCTCTTTCAGGGCATCACAAGCGCATGTCAGAGACCGTCAATCAAACATGACAGCTATTTACACTCACTGGGTGAGATGAAAGCTTCTGGGCCTATCACTCAGGCCACGTTCACCTAAGAGAATCGGAGAGAAGGCAGACAAAGCGGAAAAAGGCCTGTACATTTTTATATTCTGGCTGTCTCGGATGCTTTCCTATGGCAGACACACCAATGCACACACACACACTCGCATCTGCACTTACAGATGTGTGCAAATGCCAGTGCACACCCGCAGCACGCACACACACACACACACGCGCACACACACACACACACACACACACACACACACACACACACACACACACAGCTACTAATACACTGGTGCATGTCTTTGATGTTCAAGGTGGCGTATCTGTTGTGCATGTCTGTCCTCTCAAATCATTTCCAGCACTGGGAGTAAAACATGGAAACAAAGACAAAGAACATATATTCAAAAGTGTCAAGCGACACATGTGGCGCTTCATGTCGGGTGGCTCACACACACAGTGACATGGCACCAACTTTATTCAGTACGATGCAGGACAGGCTAATTGACACTGGCTGCTGCAGCAGGGTTAGAGAGACAATGCTGTGGCTGGAAGGTCCCAACAACAGTCGGTATCCATCGCTGTCATTAACTGGTCCTTCTTCAGCTAAACAAATTCTGATACACTGTGTATAAAATAGTGACTGAGCGCAGCAAAGTTACGAAAAAATCAAAGAGGATGGAGGCTCAGACGGGACAGCGGTGTCCAACCTTGTGTCCAGACATGTGTAATGCAGGTTTTCATTCCAATCAAATAGCCTACAGTACGACAGCAGCTGATCTCACTGTTTATGTCCTCCTCTCTGGCTGAAGGGGTGCTCATCAACCCAGTCACCAGAATAAACCAAGGATATGTAGAATATCAACCTCAATTTGAAACAAAGTGGTAGAATGTTTCTAAAATGTGAATTTTAAGCAAATACAAAACGCGATTCATTTTTAAAAACCTTGCTGCCTTTCCAACGTTAAAGCCCTAATATGTCACTTTTTTTTAACAGCTTTTAAATCACTTTGATGGTATACTGACTTCTAATAGGGAGAATTGCATTCAATTATCATTCCCACTCCACGCTCTGAACGTCTGTTTCCTGCACCATGTACAGTATGTATCATTGAGGCTCCATCCCGTAGCAGGTCAAGTTGGCTGGATGTAACACCATTTCCAGCTGCAGCTCCTTCAAATTAAAAGTTTTCCGCTGACAAACTAAGGGGACGCTTTTATTGTGAAGTATGTATAGGAAAGTCGAGACAACATTTGGTATTTGGAGCAATTTTTTTCCAGCGAATCAGTTATAAACTGCAGAGAGGTTAGCAAAGAAGAGAGTACAAGCAGAAACAGTAAAATAAGGCTGATATCTGAACGTAAACAGGGAAGTGTAGCCTTTATAGCCCTTTTTCGCTAACCCTGGACGGCACCATATTGTTGACATACTGTCCTGCACGCATACAGCGCTGCTGCAGCTGACAACTAGTAACAGCCTTATTGTCGTTTGTGGTCCATTACAAAATAGCGATGGTGATGACAGCAATAAAAAACCCACAGTTGTTGTTTGTATGCTGCCGTTAATGCCTGTAATAATAAACAAAATAAAAAATGAGGTGAACAGACTTTGCTGTGAGGAGCTGTCAGAAAGTTTCACCTGTCTCTCCTATCTCCTGTGCTGACGTATCCTCAGTCTCACTCCCTTCACGTCTGTGGACGGTAGAGATAGAAACAAACCACGGGGACTTTATTGCTGTCATTACTACAGCCATCTATAACGCAGGTCACCATCCGAACACAACAGGAACGATACAGGTAATGATAACGGCGGCTAGCTTCCTATAAATGCTGCTCTTACATAGGCTCTCACTTGAGAGCTGCAGCGCTATGTCAAGAACATGGCAGTGGTGGGCGTCCCCGTACGTGAGTTACGTCAATCGAATAAGGTCTATACAGTAAGCATCTGTATTTACCACTTGTGGCAGCAAAGGCCACTGTTGCTGCTAAATGTGTTATTTTTGCCTATTTCCATTGACTTAAACTGCAGTGATATTACTGACTGGCCTGTCTGTAAGTTATCAAGGAACAGTAAAGCATTGTATCTTCACACAGATGTCAACCTAGTTAAGTCTGGGTGTGACATAGCTTACAAACATGTACTTCGTACACAAACATTGTCTAAAACCAGATATTTTAAGAAATTGCCAATCTGTACTAGTACTGTCCTGCCATACAGACTATACTGTAGCAAGTGTACTTCTTTTCTTTAAGCCAACTGCAGTGTTCATTTTCACTACCATTCTGACATCAAATATAAATCAGAAAATAATCGTAAAGCCTGCCCATACATTTAGACTCCAGGATTTCAAGCACAAGGTTGATTAGCCAATCAATGTAAGGTAACAGAAACAAAATAGTTAATGACTGCCTGTGACTAGAGAAACATAACTGATCATGCCGTCACTGACAAAAAGCAACTACTCACTGCTAAATAAAAGCTATGACTATCAGGGTGCAATACCTCCCGTGCTCCAAGTGTATGCTAGAGAGCAATATCTGCTCACTCTCTGCACACTGTCGGGGACATAAGGTACAGCTCTGTACCTTGTTTTCTGAGAGTGTAACCAACGCATGCCATGTGCCAATCACTACCTTCAAAAGTGATGAAGAAAAAGGTGTGTGTGCGGGAAAGTGTTTTATAAATCATTTCAGAAAAAAGTAATTGATGCTGAAATAAATTTGATAATTATGGGCTGAGGGGAACAAAATACACAGGTTTATGGTAAGTCATATCACTTGGCAGTGGATCATTATGATCACTACTGGATTATCCCGGAAGGTGGCATATTTATTAGTATGCAACAGATGGGACCATGCGTTTTCCTTGCTAAGGCCTCTGAAATCGGTCTTCTGGTAGCAGTATAACTATGATGAACGGCAGCCTATAACAGGCGCTGGATCCGCACGCAAGGACAAAACGTCCAAATGTGCAGCAAAAGTCATGTTGTATCTGCTTTACAACGGTGCCATCAATGATTGATCTACGCCCCGCTGAGCCACTACAGGAAACAAAGTATAGAGACTATAATTTAGATGGGAAACAATGCATGAGCCCGTCAGGTTTCACATGCATTTCAGCACAAGCATTCCCTGGTGAAGATAGATCATTAGACTACCAGGTGCTTTGCAATATGGTCTAGTCAATGTCACTGAAAAGATGGGACAATAAAGCGAGGTAGGGGGGGTTGCAACAGCATGGAGAGCGCGCAAAGCTGTATAATGTCACATAGGCTTTAGCCTACCTCCTTAAGCCCTGCAAAGAGTCACCCAAGCCAATTTCCATTATCATATTGATTGAAATAGTTCATCATAGTGTAATTTTAGGTTTATCACCAGCGGGTTGAGAATAAGACCAAAGCATTATCTAACAAAAGCTATTGTTCCAGGGGACGTTTCCCTGTTCCAGTTCATTGATGG
>NC_139632.1:25709754-25889754 GCF_964638095.1 Poromitra crassiceps
CTCTAGTCTAGTCTAGCCTATAGGCTATCTTTTCATCTGTCAGTTCCCCATATGTTTTGCCATTTGCTCAAATCATTTGTCGCCTGCTACTTCTCAATGCAACACCCTGGTTGGAATTAGGCTACATATTTCTATACAAATGCACACAAAAAACTAAAAGTATTTTCCTTTAAAATCTGTTTAATTTGACTATTTCTGTGATGTTGAAACAATCTGCCATTCCTATAGACCTGAGACCATGCAGGCTGCTGGCGGAATGTGATCATCCTCAGTGGTCGCAGCGGCTTGGGTGGGGAATGACAAAAAAAGGGGTGTTTAGAAAAGCGGTCCTTGAGGCTGTGAGGGGCCAAACTGAACTGCAGTCTGCACTCTGCACATAGCTGGAAACAGATCATTTCAGCAGTCTGAGGCAAAAAATAAACCGAGAAGGAAATATTCAGACAAGTTGAAATAAAAGAATTTAAGTTGTAGCAGAATAATACAAAGAAAAAAGAAAAACAATTAATTTAGATTAACGCTATTGGGGCTATATTTCTATAGCCCCCCCCCCCCCCCCTCCCCACACACACACACACACACACTTTTCCCTTCTCTTTTTTTCTCATGGTGTTACTTTGTGAATCCCAGGTGATTTGTTTTCCCCACTGGCTTTATAGTGCCTCAGAAGGAAAGGAGCAGCGTCCCCTACCGTCCAATGGGGCCACTGCACGATGTGGTGTGAGGCTGCGTATGGTATCAACACTTCATAAAGCTTAGGGCCAGGGCCTGCAATTGCAGTGGTTAGCCTAAACAGTTTTTTTTATCCGGTAGCCCGATGCAGGCTAAATATCCGCTTATGGGGGGTGGATGCCTATAGGCTAGCCTATATAGCCTATTGGCCGTTTCTTTCTTCCTTTATGTGGAGGCAATCCTAATAACGGCACCAGGATGGACTAGGCTAAACCTAATATAAATGGAGGCGTTTCAATAGTTCGGCATGATGGATGGATCTTGTTGGCTAAATACCCGGCTGGAATCCTGTCTGAGTCGTAATTTCTGGCTCATATTCTACATTTCTCCCCACATCCAAATCAAATCTCTCCGGTTGTAGCCTGTCAAGCCTCCAGTTTAGTCATGTAAAAAAAAGAGGTCAGTTCCAGCCCGGCAGCGGTGTGAGGGCAGCTGCTCTCTGACCAGTTCCCCATCACACCTATCTTCATTTCCACAGGCATTTTGCTGGCGACTAATTAATAAGGAATAATGTCATTGCTGCCAAATGTGCGGCATCGTTACCGAGGATGTCAAGACTGGGCATAATGTGGCGTCAGTGGCGACATTATTATTTTTCTTACTGTAGGCCTAAGTGTAAATTACACTTTGTTGCTGCAACGCAATAGCCGAATAGCCTATATCAATAAAAGCACAACAGAAGAAAGGAAAACCCCGGCTCAACGCTGTCCGTTTTGGAAATAGGCTATTGTTTTTTTTATTTTCAGAAAATCATCCGAGTCAGGTGATTGTTGCACATAATGTAATCGCACTATAACGCACTTGTCTGCCCAATTAGCTGAAACAATTATTGCAACTCTGGCTTTAATTACGTCTCAATTTGACGCGGCGCACTAGTCTATAATTCAGTAATTAAAATCCTCTTTGCCCCAGTGCCTTTAGGGCAGCGCATGATTAGGACCTGTCAGCTGCTGAAGTGAACGGAGGCAGCCATGCGTGTTGTGCAACATGACCCGCTATTGTTAAACCTTGTCAACATATTAACCTGAATTCCCCAGTCATTATGTGCTGAATTGCATAGGAAAAAAACGTACACAAGTGATGGGTAGTATTTGTAATTGAAAAACTATTAGTATCTTATTGTAGGCTAATAATAAGCATGTTGTTGTTGTTTTTTATCTAAAAGCACATTAATGATCTTGGTGGTGCCAGATTATGTCCCAAAAGCCTGGGTTAGATCAAACTGTAGCTATAGCTTTGTAAATGAAAGCCTTTTGTAAGCCTTTAGTTAAGGTGTCAGGTGTCAAAGACACATATTGTGATTTCTTTGTTTATGCAGCTTTAATCAGTGCTCTTATGACTGTTGTTCTCTGGTAAAATACACTGAAGCTGTTATATCCTACAGAAAGGAGTTCAAACTGATGTTCATAAAGTGATCTTGCTCAAAGTGATCTCAAAAAGTCATGAGTCATGGGATATGTGGCTATGTGGTCATTAAATCTAGATAACAAATAAAGAGATTTGACAAGGGGTGAAGCGCTGTTTTGGGAGGGCCAAAAGGTTCATCCAATGCCCTTTTGATCCTTGTCAAAAATATATTGATTTATGTTCTTTCATGAGACAGTTGATGTCTTCCTTACTCAATTTCTGACAGACCATCAGGAGCGGCTGATTCAAATAGGATGAGGGAAAACTTCCTACTTGTTTATTTATTATTAATATAGGGAAATAATTGTGTCTGTCAAACTTAAGTCAACTGTGAATATGATAATTTCACATAAATATATATCACAAATATCCCTGCATGAATGTGCAACAATAAAAGGGTCAGCAATGCATCATCATGACTGGCACAAATTATGATTGCATGCACTGGACTTTTCATGAATAATCCCATTTATATGACTAACATGTATTATAGGATTTGCAGAACTTTGCAGCAGGTATACAGTGCTGGGCAGGAGAGGAGGGAGGGGGGGGGCGTGGAGTGGGCAGTAGAGGTTTCATGAATTTCCCCTCAGCCACAATCAGTGCACCTGACTTTCCTTTGGTGTATCCAGAGGTAAATAATTGATGGGAGGATAAAAGCATTGGTTGTAGAGAGCTAGACAGTCAGACAGTAGAATCCAGCCCCCTCTGCCCCGGCCCAGCTCGCCCCTTGCCGTGTGGTAGCCTTGCACCATGCCTCCTCGGACGCTTGCTTGAAGTGCAAATCTGTGTTCCAACTTGTTCCTGGTGGCTGTCAGCATGTTTTCCTCTTGTCAGCAGCGATTGAGTGTGGGCCGGTGTCACCCTTGTACCACCGCTGTAACAGGATCATTGACAGGCCAGTGACACTGCCCAACCAGATAATGGAAACCTATTGATTTTTCTTCTCTTTTTTTACACTGAGGCAGTCTGTGGCACTTCAGAATAACTGGCCAAAGGAGAGGTCATGATCAATGGTCCTGATCTCTGGATCACTGCTGCCTGCCACATAGACTAGAGTGAGTGAAAAAACAACCTGACAAAACAGTGCTATTTAAGAAGACTTTCTCAGGATGCAGCCTCAGTCACACACACCTCATCATCAAACCATCAAAACACAATAAACTTCTTTACACAAAAGTAAAAGCACACTTTATTGCAGAGTATTTTGTTTTTAATTTTAGGCTACCTTTAATTTTAGGCTACCTAAATACCTATTTTAAGATGAAATGACTTAGTTTATATTGTGCTTAATTGACCTATAATTACCAAATAAAACATAATTCAAGGTTAGCATAATAGTTTTCATTTGCTAATTCAATAGCTATTGTTAGTGGTGAATTAAATGCAGGTTTTCTTTCTGCTCTGTGAGTACAGGGGTTGACGTTTGCAGTTTTAATAGGGCAATCTCCAGAGAGGAGGCCCATTGATACCCATGGCTAATGATAAGCAGGCATTGGCTGCCTACCATTGGACCCCCGTGGCAGATGGTGAGTGTGGGTCCTATGACAACACATTTCTTTATGTCAGCCTTGTCCCTCTCTCTCTCTCTCTCTCTCTCTCCCTCTCTCTCTCTCTCTCTCTCTCTCTCTCTCTCTCTCTCTCCCTCTCTCTCTCTCCAGCCAGTGGAATAATGAAAGGCCCAGTGCTGGTCATGGCTAACTCAATCTCATTATAATCTCTCTTTTTTTATTCATTCGGGCCCTTGGGATGCTGTCTGCCAGCGACGTGGCTTTCAACCTCCAGAGAGAACATCTTTTGAAACAGCCAGGAGACCTAATGAAGTCACAGAGTGGCACAATTATTTCCCAAAGAAGGCGCATTAATGTACTTCAAAATTCCCCCCGGAGAAACATGATGACAATTGGTTTGTACAGCTTTGATCGCTGCTTTAAATACTGCCCAAGATAAACTGCAGGGTTACCCCCCTTTGCCACTGGTAAGTAGCAGACCCAGAAGTGGCTATCAAGCGTTGGATACGTCAAATACTCAGCCGAAAAAGCTGAAAACAAGAGCTGGAAATGGCAGATAGCCCTAAATTACTGTTTCTATGGGGAATAATGGGACAAGATGACACTGAATTCTGCACAAAAGAACAATCAAGAAAATGTTTCTTCCAACAAATTACAGTTCAGTGCAACAACAAGTATAAACAGGGCGCAGGATGGTGCAATATGAGTGCATTGTCACAACACACCTTTTGATAGCTGAATGGGACAAGTCCTGCTGGCACTATATATGTGTCAGTGTTCTCTCTGCAAATCAAAGAAATATAGTTTATTAAGGACTGTACCTTATAATTTTGCATTGAACTTTACATTGATTTTCACTCAAAATATACTGCATTGCTAGAGTTTCTTTTTGTTTGTTTGTAAAAGTCAGCAATGAGACATACGACAGAATTCAGGCAAACATTATGAACACCACTCAGTTAAGTTATGGTTACAACTGTGGGCAGTGGTGCACAATAAACAGATGTGATAGCATTAGATAATAACATTACATTAGATCAACATGTTTGTGTATACTGTTTAAAGTGATAATCAATGAGATGGGTTTAATTTTTGATTTTGTAACTGGCACATGGTGCTTTTCCTCATCTAACACTATTGACTAAGAATCCATTTTCATCCTTATCCTGTATAATTGTTAACTCACTATAATGCTATTTCCCCTGACCGCAAAACTCCAAAGACGTTTTGCCCTTTCTCCTTCTCCTTTAACAGGCCCTACTCTGATAAACACTTCACTTGCAAATCCACTGTTTTGTTCTACTGTACCTATAGCGCTCAGTTAGCTTGTCCACTCCAGTCACACCCAATTGTCTCTAAATAAAAATGTCTACTGCGGTTGGGATTGTAAGCAATTCCAGCAGAATTACCAACTAGTCAGATACATGCTCTCAATATATTCTCTTATGTGCTTAAGATGTGGCGTGGCGTAACCAATGTGGCAATATCCCCATCCCATATTAATAGTAACTTCAACCAATAGTGACCTCATATGGGAATGGTGCCCATCACTAATAAATGCTTCAGTGTATTTGGCTCTTCAAGTAAAATTCACTAAATGGTGACTAACTAATAAGTAGTTTCAGAATATCTAAGTTTGTTAGCAGCGACACTCCCTCTTCCTTAACATGCAAATTGTTTATCGTCACTGAATTCTACAAATCTTTTTACTGACAAAAGTTTCATTATAATGTGACTTATCCTCAAGGCAAAATACTAATAAGTCTAAAAAGGGTCTATCTTGAAAAGGTAATTCATATATACTGTATATAAATTATTTGATAAACAACTGTAATGGCAAAACTTTGAATTGTAGGGGACCGCTACATGTCTATAATTTTAAAATCTCCAGTGTATCAACTTGAATATTTCAATAAAAATAAACAATATTGAGATTTTCTAGTTATAAAACCACTAAAAATGTCTATTTGATCTAGCTATTTAGTTACAGTACATACTTTTTTCTTACATATATTGTAGTTTACTTTTAATACAATGCAAAAACAAAAACGAATTTGGGACATAAAAGCATTACTAAAAGCAGTATTTTAAAATATTCATAGTAATATTGATCCCATATATGTATATAGCTTCTTTTTTTTTATGTTTACATGGATAAAGTATTCATCAGAATGGTGAGGTGTGAATTGTCTCTTTTGGCAATGAGTTCACTCAGGCCAGACCACATATGTGTAAGGAGGAGGTGAAGACAGATGTGGCTGTGCTTGATTAGAGCAACATGTTAAATGTCTTCGACAAAAGACAAAACACCTTTCCAGTAGTACTTGGGACTCTGGGGGTAAACTGACATATCATTATCCACCTCCATGAGTAAGCAACAGAAATGTGCTCATTAAAAAGTGCTTTTTGTTAATTTAAGTGTACCATCAATCAAAATGATATGTCAACATTGCCCTGTTTGAAAATATTGAACGTAGTTGAGTTATTGAACGTAACATTGTAAGTAGAGCATTGCACACAAGGTTAGAGAAGTTTGGTTAAAACAATATGGATTGCATATGAAACAGTATGTAGCAGTGGTTCATGTAATGTCACTCTGAAACATGGGCTAATTACAATACATTACTTATATGAGAACCAGAAGCCAAAAGAAACTGGATCACAACCCATTTTGGGTCCCAGTCTATAGTTAAGAAATGTTTTATCCTGTTGCTGTTCAGACTGCAACTGTGCTTGTTGGCATTTTGTATACTTATACAGTTAATAAAGATAAATCTTATTATGCTCTATTAAGCTGACACGGCATATAAAGCATCTGCATTAGAATATATGATAATATATGATACGATATATAAATAACTATATACGTCTATAAACATGTGCAGGTTTAATCCTAAGTGAAGTGGTGAATGTGTAAACAGTGCAGAACTTCACGAGGCAACGGGAAGTTCCAGAGAGGATGTGGTCTGCTCAAGGTCTGGGTGCTCATGAGACAGGCTATTGATTTCCTGATGAAGACCCAAAACCTCTACCATCCCTGTCCCTGAGTGGGGGATGCTGGTGTGCATAATGTGCCTCTGTAAATGCTTGATCCAGTCCTCTTGGACGGACAGGGGGCCTTGGAAGACGAGGTCACAGAATCTGCATGACACAGAAAAGGGGGAAAAAGCAGTCTCAATTTCTGAACTGAAATGCACGGCCGTCTTATTCCATAGTGAAATGAAAGCTGCTCTACTGTATGTACCTGCAGGTGAGTCTGTATATCTCAGCATTCAAGGAGGGAAAATCCTTCTTTTTTAACCCAGATCTTGATCTTTGCTTCTTTTGTTTATAATCATAGCCTAAAAAGACAAATATGATCACAAACATTCAGATTTCCTCTTACTGTATCCTTTGATGTTATAACTTATGTTTACTTGATGTTATAACATGTTTACTGTTAGTCATACTTTCACTGTGACCACAAATTGGCTTGAAGGTGGCACATTAAACATAGTTGTTGACAAATAATTGTTTTCCGCCCTGTTGTCTGAAACGTACTTGTTCCTTCGAAAATGGCGATCCTCTTCCTGCGTGCGTAGGCTCGAAGATGATTGGATAGGCTCACGGCACTGGGGAAGGTGGTGTTAGAGTGGATGCAAAACATATTGGAGTCACAATCCTCTGAAAGACAGGACATTGAAATGGACATTAAACACCAAAAGAGAGCGAAGCACATGGATCAAAACAGTTTCATTGATACTTTAAATGAGAGCTTAGGGTCATCAGAAACTATGTAGTATCTTACGGTGAAAAGTATTGCGGGGAGTTTATGTTGTAATTTATACAGAGTTAAGTGATTAGCAAGCTACTTCCTGTGTGCTTCTGTCACCTGGTCTCAAATTCTAAGGATCCCTCTTTTGCACTCTGCATGAAAAGTGTTACTGATAAAGTTTGACACAATCTCAAGTCTTCAGGGGGCCTATTTTCACTTACAACACCTCATGAGAGTTATGGAGGATTTAAGTAAAAAATCTCAGATCTTTCATGATGTTAAAACACAGCGGGGCTGCCAACAGCACAGCAGCACCAGTGCCCATTAATGAATATTTATGGTGGTTATCACAAAAAGTATTTTAGGGTCAACTAAAGCAGCTTGACCAGACCACATTATTTTATCATATCGAAATCGAAATAATGTGATCACAAAAGCAACTGATATTACTGTATGATATTAGCCATACAGTAGCAAAGAAAGGTGAAAGGATGAGAAAAAACTGTCCCATTGATATAAATTAGTTGAGTTTTCATGACCTTTAGTTGATTAATAGGTTAAATCAGATCACATAAAAGGAGACAATAATCCACTGTGAACCAAACTCAGTGTTAAAAAGTGATTATTATTATTATTGGTATATTTTAATCATTATCTGACTCCTATGATGCAAATACCTTTGGCGGGGCAGCCCCGTCGTGCCATAAGAATGTGCCATTCACATGGTTTAACATGGCGCACAACAAAACACTCTTTTGGGTTGACAGTACATCTTTCTCTGTACCTGACTGACAGTTACATTTGGATACATCTTTCTCATCATCTTTCTCTGTGCCTGACTGAAAGTTACATTTGGACAGACATTAAACAAAAATGTGTAGACACAGATGATGTGCTTCCAGAACAACATCAAAATGATCTCATGATTTTTTTATATCAACTTCAAAGGCACTTTGGTGACATTCATATTACATGTGTGTAGGGCAACCCAACTGATTGTGAACTTTGCTCTCATTGTGTTACTGGCTTCTACATGTACAGAAATATCATAGACATAGTGAATGATTGAAATTAGGTGACTGAACATTAGTTTCTTGACTTCTCTGCAATCAAGCAAAGGGACCAAATGCCCCCCTAATATTAATTAATGAATTAAAAACAAAAAATAACAAGCGGGGGGAAATACATTTTTTGATTTTTCCCATTTTTATTTTTATTTTTTGCTCCAACTGAAATGTTTTATGGTCACTCATGATTCAGTAGGTCACGGGTTGGCTTTGTTCCAGCCTTAAAACTCGTTATATAAGGATTTTTTGAAATGTCTATGGAGAAAATGAACGGGGAACTCTCCTCCAGGGCTGGAAACGTCATGGAAAGTCACGTGACTATTGAGCTCTATAGCTTCAATGAAGCTTTGGAACGAGCACAGAATATGTGTGTGACACTGTTGTACAGTATGGAAACTAATTAAGGGGATATTTAAGGGTGAAATCGTGGTGCAAGGGGCTGATGGAAATGGCGTCATCTCATCATCATGCCATGCTTTGCTTCCTCTACAGAATTTTAGTAAAAGCCCACAACAGGCAACAGGTAATGCTACAGCATGTTAGCATGCTGCTAGGCTACTGAATGGTGTTATTCCTAAGCCATGGACAGGGCAGTTTCTATTGCTGGACAATACACATACAGGTCGATAGAGGATCAACTGAACAAGATAGAAAAAGTCACTATGACCAAACCCATGACATTTTGTATGGGATAGGGGGGTCTATCTGTTGATGGGAAATGACAGTGCTCTATAATGCTCATTTGAATACAATACAAACAGTGATCTCCCCCCCAAAAATCTGTCTCCCACTACTATGACAGAGTAGCTATCAGAGATTAGATTTGGACTTATCTGGTTTGTATATTTGCGATAGATTAATGTTGACTGCGTACACAGGAATAACACATGCATCACTAAACTGTAATAGCACTTTAAAGGTAATGGGTGAAGAAGACATTTTGAAACAGCTATAAGAGACGGCTTTAACATTAAATTATGATCAAGCCCAAAGCGTGAGCCTCCATACCATGAGCCCAGTTTGATTCCACACTAGCCACCTGGGTCTCCTCCATGCCCTCTTTGGTCATATGAAAGTGCTTCCTGGTGGCGTAAGAGCCGTTTCTCTCCTTAAGCTCCATGTCTTTCTGCCTCGCCTTGAGCAGCTCTACTAAAGTGCTTGATGGGAGCTCACTGGATCTCGGTGCCTCTACCTGTGGCTTCTTCTCCTCCGCCTCCTGTTTTGGTGCCCAGCTGCCCAGCGGAGGAGGACTCGTCGTGCCGTATTGGATTTTCACAGGGATCCCGGCGCGCATCAGGAACAGGCCCTTGCTGCTGCTGAGCTTCGGAGAGACAAACGGACGTGAGGGGAACTGGTTCTTGTTGAAGATCTGGAGGATGTTCTGATGTTCCTTCTTGTCCTGTAGCAGTTCGTTGAGGATGCACACAGGGGATTTGTTGTTGCTGGTGACAGTCCTGCCTATTCGTTTCAGGTGGCCCCTCACATGGTTGGAGAGGCCCGTTTTAGTGTCAAACCAACCCCAACACAGAGGACATGTGTGTTCTCCTTGTGACTCAGGCTTCTCAGCTGTAATAGAATTTCAGAAAATATCACAATACTCGTCAACAAAAATCAACATGAGACTACTTTGTGTTCAATTAGAAGCTAACCAATTGACCAATACTGCAAAACACTTCAGCTGAGTGTGCTTCTCTAATTCTGTAGTAACCACAGCTAGCAGCCAACTGTTTACACCCAAGTGACTTTTAACTCCAATGGTTACATTGCTTGTTTGTTTTTACGCAGGCCTGTACATATCAGGGCATGTGTAAATGGAAGAAATAAGCATAAAAAAGACTAATTGACCTTGACTTTTCAGTGACGTCAACAAAAAATTGTTTGACATTTTTAAATCATGATATACAAAATTAGTCAGAAGACAAAAGTTGAAGTTCACATTCAATTCTGACTGAGATTAAAGTCAGAATTCTGAGATAAATTCAGAATTATGAATCTGAATTCTAACTTTATTATCTTGTAATCTAACAACTCAAATACATTTTTCACATAACCCTAATCCTGTTTCGCAGGAATGGAAGCTGCTCCAACGAGTAAAATGTTTGGATGACTAACGTTAGAAAGTAGTGGCATAAATGGTCAAAATTCATTCATGCACATACAGTATATTCCAAAACAACATCTATTGTAGTTGAAACGTTAAATTACACGCATTTAATAGTAAATAAATTCTACCAGCCATGCACAAATTATATATTTGTGGATCTCTGCACAATTCATTCATGATTTTTTCATTCATGACACATTTTTGATAAAGAGGTTTCTACTCTAAGTAAATAAATACTGTCACCTTTTTTGACTCTCCGCATGCCAGAGGGGATCCTCTTGCGGATTCGTGGCTGACGGTCCTGCAACGCCACTTGCTCTGGGGAAACCATGTGACGAGCATTATAACTCAACCCCACTCGGTGAAGGTGTCCTCGCACGTGATTGGACAGGCCCACTCCTGACTCAAACACAGCAGGGCAGTATGGACAGGGCTTATGCTCTACCCCCGATGCAGGGAAACTCGTGGGCATCGAAGGCGACTCCGGGGAATCATCGCACACTGCACTCTCTATATACTCCTCCTTGATTATGAGTTGCTCTATGTCACTGCAGTCATCTTCATTGTCATCATCTTCAGGAACTTGCTCGACAAGGGGACTTTTGTCTTTGACTGAAAACATCTGCCTCTGTTTGAAATAGCTCTGGACATACGGGTTGGTTTCATTCTCGCTACTATCCAGAAAGTTGGCTGTCGCTTCACTGGGGGAGTCGCTGAAGTCATCGCTGTCCTCATAGCCTTCCTCTAAGTCCTCAGTCTGCTTCTTAAGCCTTTGGCTAAGCTTTGGTAATACATTATCATTCATCTTGTCAATAGTGTGCAAGGATGTTGACACTTTTGGCTTTGATGGAGACTTTTGGGTTGCTTGTTCTTGTGAACTCTTACTTGCCAAATTGTGTTTGCTTGGCTGACAGAACATCTGGTCTAATTTAACATTGTCCGATGTGAGTAAAATATCAATAGTTGAAGGACAGTTTGTGTGTTCTAAGCTGCCTGAGACCTCATGGTCATTGTTTTGATCGTCTTCTGCTGCACAGGTGAGAGCGCTCGTCACGTCTATTTTTTCGACCGGCTGCAGAGATAATTTCCCGTGCTTGTCAATCTTCCACAAAGATGGCGGCAGCATGTTGACGCTGCACTTGAACTGTGAGGGGTTGAAACTTGTATATGCATTCAGTGCCTCTTTTTCACTGGACCAATAGGTCAAGTCAGCTCTTTGCCAAAAAGGCGGCTGCTTATAACATAAATCTGCCTTCAACAGCATTTGTTTTGAACCGGTAGTTTGGGGCTGGTCAGCTAACCTTGGCTTGTCGTAATAGTGTGCAGCGTGCAAGTGTGCTTCAAGTGCCTGCTGTGTCAGTGTGATGTAGTTACACTCCTCGCAGAAGTAGTAGTGCTTTAGAGTATCGTGTGCTTTGGCGTGCTGGACAAAGTGCTTTAGATGATCGTGTGTTTTGGCGTGCTGGACAAAGGTTTTTGGGCAGTTACACCCAAATACACACTGAGGGCATTGTAAGGTGTTGCCCCTTTCTTCATTCTCAAGTTTTTTGAGACCTTTGATTTCTTCCATAAGTTTTTCGAGCCTGTCTTGGTGAATAACGATGTGCTTCATGAGGGAGTTGCTATCACAGAACAAACGCCCACACTCCCTGCATATGAAGGGCTGTGGAACATTCTCATAGTGCACCTGATTATGCCTGTCTAAATGATACATCATATGTCTATGCAAATGCATTTTTTCCTTGAAATTAACATTGCATATTGTGCACGGAAAGAACAGTGGCTCTTGTTCGGGTTGTTCTGTTTTCAACTGCTCCAGTTTTGCACTAAAATTGTCTTCGTCTTCAGGGTCACTTTCCTCATTACAACCTTTCTCTGCCGTGCTATAAATACGCCGCTCCGTGTCTAAAGCTGTGCTCCTGGAACCATCTCTGAATGGCACAACAGAATATTTCAAATCAGACTTTGGACGCAAAGAAACATGTTTGCTGGCAATGTCAAAATTGTCAACATCGTTACCGGTACAGAAACGTTTGTATGTGTGATTGAAGCTGTTGTTAAGCGTTTCTGGCTTTTCTCTTTGGCTTATTGAATGAGGCGTCACTTTGGTCTTTTTCTCCGGCCTCCTGTCAACAGCCTGCTCATCCCACAAGGAGCGCCTGAGCTCTTGCGGTGAATCCCACCTGAGCACTTCCGTATCGTCATAATCATCTGAGGAGCTCTCGGACCATTCTGTTCTTAAGTCCCGCGGAGATCTTGCCTTTATTGCCTTGTTTGGCAAAGATGTTCTAATGTGCATTTGCTCTGAACTGTCACCTGACAGTGTGGAATAGTGCAGTTTAGACTCATTCTCTTCAGAGTCAGACGGTGGCGCGTTGACACCTGGCTGTGTGCCCGGTGTTTTTAGGACGAGCCCTGCTGTGTTCTTCCAAGCGTCTGATTGAAGCTCACTAGGTGGTGGTAACACCTGAGGGCTCGTGTCCTCCTCTGGTTGCCACTCGGTATCCAGGACATTGTTGGATAAAACACTGCCTTTGTTCAGGACACCGCGTCCCTCTGAGGTGGGGTGTGAACCAGGTCCATTAACAAGTGCTCCTGAAGGCAATGAATTGCCTGCATGGGGAACAGCAGGGACACTGCTGTATACAAATGGATTCGGCTGGGTTCCATTTAAAGGGTTTTCGTGTTCATCTGAGGACAGACCTGCAGCATTGTTCTTCAGGGAGGATGTGTGACTCTGACCTGGGCTGTCAGACACCGGTTCCACGTCTTTGTCCTCTTGTGCATTTGGCTTCAGGTCAGACATAGCAGCAGTACTTTCTGCAATATCACAAGAATATTATTATTATTATTATTATTAAGCGTTCTCCATATTTTAAATCAATCTCAAGACCTCAAGACAAGTCAATATGACAAGTTATGACAATCATATTCACTTTTACATTACACCAGCATGTAAAGGTACAGTAATTAGCCAAAAGAAATAATTCAGATGCAAAATTACGATACATAGGACAATGTTCCACAAGTATAATAAAATATAGCACTTTTTTTCTTACTCACACCGACAATGGGTTGCTGTTAAAAAAAATAGTTTTTGGTGTATTCCCACCGCTCCATAAAATGAGAGTGGTATTATTCTGTGCTGCATTATGATTTTCCAACACCCTCTTTCAGCACCTCTCTTCACAACAAAGCCTGCTGTTAGCCCTGAATACCCTGGCGAGGACGCTTCATTATGTGAGCACACCTCCGGGATACAACCTTCCTGCTTCTCCCCCTAAAGTTCTCGGGCGTCTGCTCAAATTGACCAATTTCCATGGGAACAAAGTACACTTCCAATGAGATCATATTCCGTCTTATCACTCTGTGATGGTGCCAACGCAGATCCCAGCATGACACTGTTGTTACTTGAATCCTGACAAATTGGCAGGCACACACTCTCTAAAACACGCAAACACAGACACACACACACAAAGAAACATGCATACAAGCACGCGCGCGTGCGCATACACACACACGCGCACGCGCGCACACACACACACACACACACACACACACGCTAATTCATTTAAAGGACACTGAACGCAAGTCACATTCAATTGTGTTTTGGTTATGACGTTATTAACACAGTCCACTATAATGTATGTAAACAAGGTAATAAATATTATTATAAACAGTATCAGAAAATTTGACAGAGTAACATGTGTATGCTGCCATTTAGAACAGATGATGTGCACAGAGTTGATTTGGTCTCAAATGTATGCTCAGTGGATTTGACATCCAGCGCTAGTTGCTCTCTACAGGAAGCTGTGTTGCTAACGAAGTGGTAAATTCAGTGTTAATGACTGGCTTCCCTGTTACCACCTCTGAGGTAAAACCTTCCAAGCTCCATATTCTCCCCATCTGCTGTGGTGTTAGAGGTTCGAAGGGAGAACAGACGCTCTACATTTAAAGCGAACTTCCCTGCTACCCCCTAACAGCAGGGTGGCAAAGCCATCAAAATATCTAGCTTCAGAATTTACAAGCCTCATTAGCAGCCAACTCACACATCTCGCTTCCATATATATATATATAGCGAATAGGGTTCAACAGAAATGTGGTTTAAAAAAAACGTATTTGCTTCTATTTACTTCATTTAGTCAATGTTAAAAGGCTGACTTTGCCTTGCCTGAAGATATTTACAGGGATTATGAGCTTTAATACATTTAAGCTGTATGCACAGATCGATCTGCAATGAGCTTTGCTAACCCTGCCTGCTATTTTCCACCAGATATTCACCATTCTCTCTACAGCTTGGTCCATTAGATTTAGCAGGAGCATCATTCTCTACAGCTTGGTCCATTAGATTTAGCAGGAGCATCATTGTGTGCTGTGAGACAACAGAGCACATACTATAACACCTCTCAGTGATGTATGGAGAAGGGTCTTTTTTTCTTTCTTTGATTTCATTTTTGGTCTTTTTTTGCACCTGCAGGCAGCGACACTCTTTCACGCCTCATCTCAAGGTTACTGTGTGTGGAAAAAGCATCAGGTGATATTATCCTTGCTGTTACATGCCTCCGTCAATAAGTCAAGTTGCAGTCTACATCCATGTCTGTCCAAGCACAAACACTTTGAAGCCCACGGTGCAGTGGTGTGGCCATTCAGCCTTATGGCACTTTAGGCAATATTTGGGGGTACCTCAACAACACGGCTAATCGTTTAACATGGAAAATGGTAACTACCCCCTACCCTAAACCCACATCCCCCCCAGCCACCCACCTACCAACCCCTCAAACCCCGACTTTCCACAACCTTCATATACCTAGCTACAGCGACTAGCCCCGTTGCTTCACCATGGCCCCTCCCACCATCTCCTAGCCACTCCCTCTACCCACTCCTCGAACCATGAGTCTCTACAACCTTCCTTTCCCTAGCTATGGCCCCTTTTACCTAGTGCTGCCCCTGCTGGAACGGACAGACATCCCCGGTCACAGTAACCTTGAACTTTGACCTTTGACCACCAAAATGTGATCAGTTCATCCTTGAGTCCAAGTGGATGTTTGAGCCAAATTCCCGAGGGGTTGTGAGATCACAGTGACCTTGAACTTTGACCACCAAAATCTAATCACCTGAGGTATCGCGTTAACAAGCATCGGACCTATGTACGGACGAGCAACTCGAAAACATAACACCTCCGGCCACAGCTATCGCCGGCGGAGGCATAAAAACCAATGTTTTTCTTGAACGTGACCAACAGCAACAAGAGAAATCATCTTATCAAAGTGTTCAAAGTTAAAAGTGATCTCCTGCTCTCTGTTTGAGACTGGCTCATAATAACCTTAACACAGGTCATGTCCTCATCTCTTTCATCTCTCCTGTCATTCTCCACTTGTGTCATTTAATAGAAATGCTACAGTATAACATTAAAAAAATGATATTCAGTGTCATTTGGAGCGAGAATCAAAGTAACCGAGTATGTAGTTGAAGTAATTTTACACGCGTCCATTTGCGGAAATGGTGCTACTGTAAACTTGTGGGTGCAAATTGCGGTTTAACACTGTCCATAACACAGGAGAGAAGCCGAAGTCAACAGTCTGCCTCCATCACATTAACACTGTCCATAACACAGGAGAGAAGGCAAAGTCAACAGTCTGCCTCCATCACATTAACACTGTCCATAACACAGGAGAGAAGGCAAAGTCAACAGTCTGCCTCCATCACATTAACACTGTCCATAACACAGGAGAGAAGCCGAAGACAACAGTCTCCCTCCATCACATTAACACTGTCCATAACACAGGAGAGAAGCCGAAGACAACAGTCTCCCTCCATCACATTAACACTGTCCATAACACAGGAGAGAAGCCAAAGTCAACAGTCTGCCTCCATCACATTAACACTGTCCATAACACAGGAGAGAAGCCCAAGTCAACAGTCTCCCTCCATCACATTAACACTGTCCATAACACAGGAGAGAAGGCAAAGTCAACAGTCTCCCTCCATCACATTAACACTGTCCATAACACAGGAGAGAAGGCAAAGTCAACAGTCTGCCTCCATCACATTAACACTGTCCATAACACAGGAGAGAAGGCAAAGTCAACAGTCTGCCTCCATCACATTGACACTGTCCATAACACAGGAGAGAAGCCCAAGTCAACAGTCTGCCTCCATCACATTAACACTGTCCATAACACAGGAGAGAAGGCAAAGTCAACAGTCTCCCTCCATCACATTGACACTGTCCATAACATAGGAGCGAAGGCAAAGTCAACAGTCTCCCTCCATCACATTAACACTGTCCATAACACAGGAGAGAAGGCAAAGTCAACAGTCTACTTCCATCACATTAACACTGTCCATAACACAGGAGAGAAGGCAAAGTCAACAGTCTGCCTCCATCACATTGACACTGTCCATAACATAGGAGCGAAGGCAAAGTCAACAGTCTCCCTCCATCACATTAACACTGTCCATAACACAGGAGAGAAGGCAAAGTCAACAGTCTACTTCCATCACATTAACACTGTCCATAACACAGGAGAGAAGGCAAAGTCAACAGTCTCCCTCCATCACATTGACACTGTCCATAACATAGGAGCGAAGGCAAAGTCAACAGTCTCCCTCCATCACATTAACACTGTCCATAACACAGGAGAGAAGGCAAAGTCAACAGTCTGCCTCCATCACATTAACACTGTACATAACACAGGAGAGAAGGCAAAGTCAACATTCTGCCTCCATCACATTAACACTGTCCATAACACAGGAGAGAAGCCCAAGTCAACAGTCTCCCTCCATCACATTAACACTGTCCATAACATAGGAGCGAAGGCAAAGTCAACAGTCTCCCTCCATCACATTAACACTGTCCATAACATAGGAGCGAAGGCAAAGTCAACAGTCTGCCTCCATCACATTGACACTGTCCATAACATAGGAGCGAAGGCAAAGTCAACAGTCTCCCTCCATCACATTAACACTGTCCATAACACAGGAGAGAAGGCAAAGTCAACAGTCTACTTCCATCACATTAACACTGTCCATAACACAGGAGAGAAGGCAAAGTCAACAGTCTCCCTCCATCACATTGACACTGTCCATAACATAGGAGCGAAGGCAAAGTCAACAGTCTCCCTCCATCACATTAACACTGTCCATAACACAGGAGAGAAGGCAAAGTCAACAGTCTGCCTCCATCACATTAACACTGTACATAACACAGGAGAGAAGGCAAAGTCAACATTCTGCCTCCATCACATTAACACTGTCCATAACACAGGAGAGAAGCCCAAGTCAACAGTCTCCCTCCATCACATTAACACTGTCCATAACATAGGAGCGAAGGCAAAGTCAACAGTCTCCCTCCATCACATTAACACTGTCCATAACATAGGAGCGAAGGCAAAGTCAACAGTCTGCCTCCATCACATTAACACTGTCCATAACACAGGAGAGAAGGCAAAGTCAACAGTCTGCCTCCATCACATTAACACTGTCCATAACACAGGAGAGAAGGCAAAGTCAACAGTCTCTCTCCACCACATTAACACTGTCCATAACACAGGAGAGAAGTCAAAGTCAACAGTCTCTCTCCACCACATTAACACTGTCCATAACACAGGAGAGAAGGCAAAGTCAACAGTCTCCCTCCATCACATTAACACTGTCCATAACACAGGAGAGAAGGCAAAGTCAACAGTCTGCCTCCATCACATTAACACTGTCCATAACACAGGAGAGAAGCCCAAGTCAACAGTCTCCCTCCATCACATTAACACTGTCCATAACACAGGAGAGAAGCCAAAGTCAACAGTCTCTCTCCATCACATTAACACTGTCCATAACACAGGAGAGAAGGCAAAGTCAACAGTCTCCCTCTATCACGTTGAAAGTGAGAGGAAAGGTCAGGCATTAGATGAGTGGAGAGGGAAGGGGTGGTGCTGTAGGCTTCTAAGGGTAGGAGTGTCGGAGCAAATTCCTTCTTCCATGTTGGACTGAAGAGCCAGCCTGGCAGCACAGTGGAGACAGTGCTAAAGACCAACTGGGACCAGTCAGCCAAAGCATTTCAACTGCTGGAGCTGTCTGTATGGATCAACAGCTATCCCCACATCCCTCCACCATCGCCTTGGCTAGAGAAATGTCTGAGGAAGGGGGGGCCACGGCCCCTCAAGTACTGCACTACACAACTTCCTCAGCTAATGGGAACTATTGATTTATTTGACACAATGTGAATTTATGAAGCTGCCTCTTTAGTGTGAGAGTATCAAAGCATGGCTCAAAACAAACAGACAGAGATTCAGTTTGACACTCAGTAATCTCAAGGTGAGTATGTTCTCTCGGTGCCACAGATACGAGAAAGAAATCGCTCTGTTGAGTTCTTCTGGTATCTTAGCCCTGCAGTTACCCACAGACTCAAACAACAGAGAAGCATGAGGAAATTAGCAATATACGCTGACTCATACAGTCATCATTGTGACTTCCTAGCCTGTAGAACACCTCTGTAAAAAGAAATGAACCAGCAGTAACGTCTTCTTAAAACACCCAACACGTTTCTTACGTTTGCACAGGAGAAAATAGCGAGGCTGGTTTCACACTGTGTCTTTGGCTGGATTACATCCTCTTTTATCCCGCTGAAGTCTTGTCACCCAAAGGTCATTTCCATGATAATGCTCTCTATTCTGCCTAATGGGATTTTGGCTGTGATTATGTATGCCGGTGTCTCCAGCACACACTATCAGCCCTGTCATCCTGAATTGTGCAAATGTAATTACACAAAGCCTTTGATAACTAAACAATGTAATTTACTGCTTGAATAACAAGATACACTGGATTTATTTGACTCAAATTACATACTAAAAGGGAATGTATGAGTACCATAGGTATATCTGGCGCTGATTCTTTTTTTTATTTCTTTATGGTAATAAGAACAAACTTAAAACAACAAATGAAATGCTAATGCGTAATTTAATGAGAAGAAATAACATACTTTTAAGTGATTCAAGAATAAAATGCTCACAGATAAGTAACTTAACTAGTCAGATGCTAACATACAGATTATGTGTTGGGGAAAAAATCACTGTAAGAATACCTTGGGTGTGTGTGTGTGTGTGTGTGGGGGGGGGGGCGCGGGTTATTAAAAGAGGGTATATGGAGTTCAATTCATGAACATGTGCACATCCAGCAAAGAAACACAAACTATAAAAAGGCATGCGGGGGGGGGGGGGGGGGGGCGGGCAAAACCAGTGTAATGTTCAGTGAATGTGGACATGGGTTAAACTGGTCAGCGTAGTGCCTCAAACCACAGGTAAGAGTCTCACAAAACAAAACAATACATCCTGACCAAACCCTTGTCTGAGGTTCATCACGCAGAATTAATAAACCTTCCAACACACCCCACAACACAAACTGCTCCTTGCCCCCCTCTCCTAAAAAAAAAGAGGGGGGGGGGGGGGTGAAATGAATGGATGCGGTGGTCGAGGGGGGGGGGGGCTGTGATGGGAGATTGTGATGGTAGATTGTGACGGGAGATTGTGATGGAAGATTGTGATGATAGATTGTGATGGTACTGTGACGGTAGATTGTGATGGTAGATTGTGATGGTAGTTTGTGATGGTAGATTGTGATGGTAGATTGTGACGGTAGATTGTGACAGTAGATTGTGATGGTAGTTTGTGACGGTAGTTTGTGACGGTAGATTGTGATGGTAGATTGTGATGGTAGATTGTGATGATAGATTGTGACAGTAGTTTGTGACGGTAGATTGTGGTAGATTGTGATGGTAGATTGTGATGGTAGATTGTGATGGTAGTTTGTGACGGTAGATTGTGATGGTAGATTGTGATGGTAGATTGTGATGGTAGATTGTGACGGTAGATTGTGACAGTAGATTGTGATGGTAGATTGTGACGGTAGATTGTGACGGTAGATTGTGATGGAAGATTGTGATGATAGATTGTGATGGTACTGTGACGGTAGATTGTGATGGTAGATTGTGATGGTAGTTTGTGATGGGAGATTGTGATGGTAGATTGTGACGGGAGATTGTGATGGTAGATTGTGACGGGAGATTGTGACAGTAGTTTGTGACGGTAGATTGTGATGGTAGATTGTGATGGTAGTTTGTGATGGTAGATTGTGAGGGTAGATTGTGACGGTAGATTGTGACGGGAGATTGTGATGGTAGATTGTGATGGTAGATTGTGATGGTAGTTTGTGATGGTAGATTGTGAGGGTAGATTGTGACGGTAGATTGTGACAGTAGATTGTGACAGTAGATTGTGATGGTAGATTGTGATGGTAGATTGTGACGGTAGATTGTGACGGGAGATTGTGACAGTAGATTGTGATGGTAGATTGTGATGGTAGATTGTGACGGTAGATTGTGACGGGAGATTGTGATGGGAGATTGTGATGGTAGATTGTGATGGTAGATTGTGATGGGAGATTGTGACGGGAGATTGTGATGGGAGATTGTGATGGGAGATTGTGACAGTAGATTGTGATGGTAGATTGTGATGGTAGATTGTGATGGGAGATTTTGACAGTAGATTGTGATAGGAGATTGTGATGGGAGATTGTGATGGTAGATTGTGATGGTAGATTGTGATGGTAGATTGTGAGGGGAGATTGTGATGGGAGATTGTGATAGGAGATTGTGATGGGAGATTGCGATGGGAGATTGTGATAGGAGATTGTGACGGGAGATTGTGATGGGAGATTGTGATGGGAGATTTTGACAGTAGATTGTGATGGTAGATTGTGAGGGGAGATTGTGATGGTAGATTGTGATGGTAGATTGTGATGGGAGATTGTGATGGTAGATTGTGAGGGTAGATTGTGATGGGAGATTGTGATGGGAGATTGTGATGGGAGATTGTGATGGTAGATTGTGATGGGAGATTGTGACAGTAGATTGTGATGGTAGATTGTGATGGGAGATTTACTGATGAAAAAAGGTGAAGCGAGAACATTGGGAGTGATAAAAGGGGACAGGGAGCGAGTGACAGTTGGGTTAAGACAGAAGTCATGTTCAATAGCAGGTAGAAACATCAAACAGCCAGTTCACAGGAAGCCTATGCAACCTTGTCTTGAAGGAGGATTTTCTGTTGTGTGGAGTAGATTATATCTGTTCAAGCTGCTGACATGGCCTCATTTGCTGCCCGTAGTGTTGGAGGAGGATTAAACGATATAAACTTTAAAGCTTTAAACAATACCTTTCAAAATTAAATGGATTAAGGGAGGGATGTGTGATGGGGATTTCCCAAGGCTTTGTTAGTTTTAAACTCGACTCCTTTTAAAGGGAAAAAACAGCAGACAGACATTTCTCAGGCATGTGACCGTTTTAATGATGGTGCTCTCACGTTGAGGAGGGCGCTGGGCACAGGAGGGCTGCCAAGCAGATGGGTCTCAGAGACATCCTATTTGCTCTGTTTAGATACACGCATTCTCATCTCCCAACACTGAGACCAAAACAAGCCAAACCATCACCACAAGCACTATCGACTTGCCGGGTTTTTGGCAAGCCGTGCACGCTTGTTGAAATGGCACATTTCCATTTCCTGTGTTTTCCCCTTCATAGCAATATGCATGAGTTGTGCAATTGATATACATAACCTCTAATCTGTTTTAAGTATGCAGAGAAGATGCAATGATTGCAGTAGTGGGTATTTTTATTTAGCGGCAGTCAACGGCGTCGTTAGGCCTGGGCGTCCGAGGCTACAGCCCGAACGTTTTATGACTACCCCCAGATTTTTTTTTTTTTTACAAAAATATAATAATTTAATACAATAGAATAATAAAAAATATCTATTCATGTGTCATTCTGATCATGCATTACAGCCCTCAAAAATAATAATGATATCATTGATCAAAAGCCCAAATGTTTTGGGTCCTCTGTGTGTTATTCAAGCAGCAGATCTACTTCAAACTACTTGGCACGCATGCATTTTTTTTTAGCATGTAATTGTGAGAGAGAGAGAGAGAGAGAGAGAGAGAGAGAGAGAGAGAGAGAGAGAGAGAGAGCGCACTGGTTACAGGGCTTGTCATTTGGGCATCTGGTGGTAGCTAACTAGCTAATTCACTAAGGCAAACTTGAAGGTTATGGATATAAGAAGCTTTTTTTTTAAGAACTAGAAAGAACCGCTTCCCCAACAATTGAAGTTGTACTGTACTTCACATCCAGTCTGTCCAGACTCATAATATATTGTGTAGTGAGGGCTCGCCTGCCCTGCAACTCGGCGAGCTGGCCCTGCAGCTCGCATACGCAGCTCGGCCGCCACACGGCCTCGCCCGCAACTCGGCTGCTGCGTGGTCTCGCCTGCCCTATTGGCGCGCGCAGGTGTGTGTGTGTGTGTGTGTGTGTGTGTGTGTTGCTCACAGAATGTTCCCCTTAAGTTTACATCAATGCCTACATCATCAATGATGTCATAAGATGATTTTGCTCTGATGGCATCACTGATGACATCGAGTACACAGTATGAAGGTAGACGAGATGAAGTGCTGGTGAACCAGGAAGCGCGGGCTGGCAAGAGATGAGTAGCTGCTGTAGCCGAGGCTAACGCAGCCAGCTACCAAGGTAAGCTTCACCCTATCTCATTCAGTCGGAGAGCTTCTGTAACATTATGTACATGGGACCAAGCTGTTGGAAGCCTAGATGAACGATTGCCCAACGATAATAACAACAATAATGATGCCCAGAGTTGTGGTATGCCGTGACACTTAAACCTGCATTCTTTCTAATGGACTGCAGGGGGAGCAACTCCACTGGCAGCAAAATAAGTCATACATAGAAAAATTACTGTACTTCTCACTTGATTTATATAACCTCAGAAAAAGTTCCTTTCCTAATGAGTTTATGCTCTCAATCGCCAGTTTCAAGTCTTCTTCAATACAGTATGATGTTCATGACATTTTATCAAATTATGGATGTCAGTGATGTCATAAGAGACATTGTGACATCATCAGTGATGTCATAAATAATCTTATGACAGCATCAGTGATGTCATAAGATTTAGACCAAGTGGCCAATGTTCTCTGTTTGTTTAAATTTTTGTCCCACTGGTGACATCACTACTGATGTCATAGACATTATGACATCATCAGTCATACACACACACACATACACACACACACACACACACACACGTGCGCGCGAGCGCCAATAGGGCAGGCGAGGCCACGCAGCAGCCGAGCTGCGTATGCAAGCTTCAGGGCCAGCTCGGCGAGCTGCAGGGGCCGAGCTAGCGAGCCCACGCAGCGGGCGAGCCTAGGAATCGAGCATGTGTAGCACGCCAGATGCCTAGTAAAATATATTGATAAATAATATATGTTGTGATCTAATCATCACATTAAACATTTTGAGATTTGGGTAGATTTTGGTTGGCATAAGCTGATTGCATCCTTTTTTATGAGCAGGACAAGAGAGAGAAGAGAACAGGGGCAGAGAGCAGAGGAGATGAGGAGTGCGACAGACAGATGAGACACCAAAAGAGAAAGCTACATGTAGTGGAGAGGTGAAGAAGAGGAGAGCATCAGATAGACAAGACACAGAGTCAACACAGTTTGTCACAGTTCAATAGGAGCCCTTGTCACACAATGGAAGCAGAACCTATGAGACCAATTTTCAAAACGGAACAAAGCATTGGCAACAACATACTGTACATTAGTGTACAATCTATATTCATAAATGTCAAGACTCTTATTTTGTCTTAATGTTTTTCTCCTGCCGCCGAAAATAAAAAGTCATTAAGATGAATGAGCACTCAGTTTGCACTCATTTTAGTTATTTCGATTTCATGCTGTGAAAGCCAGCCTACGCAGGTGACCAGCACCTTTTGGTAGAGGACAGTGTCTCACATCTTATACTGTATTCATTTTACTCTGAAATAACTTGAACATGGTGCAATTATCAAGTGACAAATCTAAAGATGTCTGGCCTGAGCTAAGCCCCCAATGTTTCAAGATGCTAAAAACGCCTCTGGTGGTAGTTAGCATGTTGACTTTTATTCAACGTTATTATTGCCATACAGTATAACTTAGAGTATTATACAGTAAATACACAGAGATATGCAAGGCGGAAGTTGTTGCTATGATTAGGCACACTCAGATGCTTTCCTCTCCGGTTGAGATGGAAAATAAAAAAAAATCCAACTTTGTTGCTGCCGCTTTGCTGTAGACATGTGACCAATCAGATGAAAGGGAGTCGATGTCAAACTCTGCTCCAAATTGAGGAGAGGCTCTACATTGCCGAGCAGACATCAATGAGCTTAAATTTGGAGACATGTCAAGCATTGCAGATATTAGGATGAAATCTCTCATTATCTTTCTTTAACACATATGAGTGCAAGGCAGGAATGGAGGGGAAAGCAGGGAACAGGGCCCTCACCGTCACTAAGTATGTGGCAACCAAAGACTAACTGATTCCTCGATAGTTACCATGAATTCTATTATTAGATCAGGACAAACAACTCTAAAACGCTACTGGATTACTGCGTATGTGTCATTTGCAGCCTCTGATTGAGTTTTGAGCAGAGGTTTCCAACCTTTTCCGACTCATGGCCCATTTGAAAATCTCAAAAGGAGCTGTCCATCAGCACCACACAGAAATCACAAACTAAAAGTGAAGGGCTGTGTACACTGATTACCAAATAATTTATTACAAATTAAATAACAGTAATAATGATACAAATAATAATGATAAATCTCACATAGATCATAATGTTTTACAAATGATTTGGCGACCCACTTGCAATACCTTCACGGCCCACAGGTTGGGAATGACTGGTTTCGAGTCCTAACACTGGGCAGCACCATGCCCGCATGGGATCAAAGATGCACAACCATTGACATTACTAGCACAGCATATAGTGAATAGAGAACTAGCAATTCTCTTTTAAGGCAATATGCCAAACTGTAGCTGTCCAAAATGCCACAAAAAAATGCAGAGGCTAACAAAAGCCTATTTATCTCTATCAGGAATCAGAAAACTGGACAGCTTGAGCACAGCCTTGACAGCTCTGGGATTCCCTCTTGTCATTTCCCAAGGTCCGCCCCCCCACCACCCCCCCCCCCCCCCCCTTCCCACACACACACACACACACACACACACACACACACACACACACACACGCATGTAAGACGATTATTCAGTCCTGCTTGTCAATTGTACCTTTTCAACCTGGATCAATGCGTTGTCTTGCACCAGGGGCCTGCACCAGCGCCAGTCATTAACATGTGAGTGCCACTCTATCAGCTCCAGCTCCAAAGAAATCAAAGGGTCGGCCAAAGAAGAAAAGGGGCTAATATTTCCTCAATAACCCCAGAGAGACACCATGGAGAGATGCAAATTGCCTCCCAGGAGACCCCGGGGGATGTGAAGGAGAAACTCGCTGGGAGGCAACGGGAAGCTAATGAGTATAATGGTAAATGTATACAAGGAGAGGGAGGAAAAGCCTTCTCTATTCATACCAATTAATACAATCTTATCAATGGAAGGATACCGTAGAGAGGGAGTCCACGTCTAACCCTTGCCACTCATCACAGGCCCTCCTCGCCACTTCCACCTTGTGAGCGTGTGTATTATTCAACATAGGCGAGGCTACGGTCACGAGCCCTGTGGGAGGCTGCGCCCAGGCCTGGGGAGTTCAGGAGATTTTAAAAACCACTCACTCCTCACATCAAAACAAATCGGACCAAATCAAAGGGGTTCAAAAACGTCATTTTTTTGGCTGGTGGTTTGTTTGTTTTTTAGGGGAGTTGCCATTGTTTTGATACCCTGTTTTCAGTTGCAATGATGATGCAAATGCAAAAAAATACCATTAAATACTTTTTTGAAATTGTGCTCCATTTATGATAAAAGGATTACTAGATATTATCCCACCGTGATGGGAAATACCACAAATTGCACTGACTGTTGGCGCTAATCTTATATATGCATAATACCTGGAAAATGATGGCATCAATACATTTAATTAATTACATGGTACTTAATAATTACGTGAGACCTCATTTCTTTCACAGCTTTGTTCTTTCTTTCTTATTTCCATATCATCAGATTTAGTTTTAGATGTCTCTCTTGTGAGGAAACACTTGCAATGAACTTACACAGTGAACAAAGTACCTTCAACTATTCTATCACTGAAATAATGCCAAAATTGAACAATAAATAAACATATGCGTGTGCACACCCACAAACACCCACATAAGTGCATGCAACACACCCGGCTCTATATCTCCTCTACTGGTTTCCATGGTTTTCTCGTGTCTAAACAAGCATGTGACCATATCTTCTACATCAAGCTGCAACTACTGTATGTAAGTAACTGTGCTTTACCTTGAAGGAGAAATGAAGCCCCCCCCCCCCCCCAAGATGAATAAATTTGGTTTTATTTGACTTGATTTTCCCCTCCAAATACAAACTGAGAGGTGGAATGCCATAGAAAAATCAATATACACATATATATTTCATTTCTGTTTTCCTTTGGAGTTTGTTAGGTCATAAACACTTTTCTCCTGCAAATCATTGCTGTAACATACCAAACGCCTTCCAGTTCCAAATATCACCAACAGATGGCACCTGCAGCCACATTTGAAACTAGCTCAAAAACACATAAGACTGGCACAACTACCAAGGCACAAGATAAACCCAATGACTTCTGTGACAAACAAGATGCAGCTATGTTATCTATGATGACCCTATTCAGTCATCAAATAAGGTAACAAAACATATTGACTGCGTAACATCACAGCACAGTGATAAGATAGACATGGTGATAAGAGACCGTTGAAGTAGTCGGGGCCTTGGCACTGTTAGGAACCAACGAGTGAAACTCAGAGTAGGATGTAGTTTAAAGCATTTGAACTGCCTGAAAGGGCAAACAAATGCTTCAGAAGCAGAAGATGAAAAAATGCCCCTGATCTATCATGTTGAAGGTCATGTATCAAGGTGGAGAAATATGCCTGATATGCCTGACAGTAGCTGATTGGAGGATTTGCCGCCCAGAGATCACTGAGGGGACTGGTATGAAGGTTAATCACTATGTAACTTTCTACATGTGTAAGCCTATACGCCAGATTCCATTCAGCACATCTATAAAAGCCCACTGTCAGCATAATTGCACCTAACCCGTGCCCCACATGCTCAAATCTCTAAAATATCACATCCCACTCCGAGAATAAATGGAAAATTAATGAGGAAAATGCTGAGCTCAACCTTAGATAGGTATCACAGAAAGGTTTAGCTGCCTCAAAGATCATGTACAACAGAACCTCACTTATCCAAACCCTTCAAGGATGGAGGTTGTTTGAACTTGCGAAATGTTCAGAGGGCCAAACACAAGACCAGTCTGGTCTTACTGTCTTCTCTAGACGTGGCTGCACCTGCATCAATGCTAAAATATGCAGCAAAAATTGTTTGCACCTGTCTGTTTTTATTGTTCTGTTAACACAGATCATTAAGATTGTATTAAATTAAGGCATTAATTTTGCTGCGTGAAGAATAAAAGCACAAATAACTTAATAGCACTACAATATTCATTAATGCATATCAAACATAATTTCATCCTGTGTAGAACAATATGCACTCAGAAATGACTTATTGTCATGATACATCAATAAATGCTCTATTCAGAATTGTATGGAAGTAAGTAAGACTGAGAGACTTCTTCTGATATGGAAACATTTCGTACCTTTGTAGGTTCTGTGCTCTTGGGTTTGATGTAATACGTTTTGCAACAGCAAGCCACTATTTATGTTCACCCATGTATTATTATCCTCATTCATTTCACCAACTAGTCAGTGCCATTACAGTAGCCACAGTAGCCAATCTAGTTTTTAATGTATCATTTCTTTGAGTGTGGGATTAGAGTATCAGTGATGATATTCTGCCCCTTAGTGGAGGAAATGGGCCGTAACCTGACTAAAATGGGATAATAGCGAGGCTTGATCTGTAGAGATTGAGCAGCAGGCTGGGAGCCTGGACATGTGCAGCATGTGACTTTGTGCTTCATCCAGCCAATCTCACCTGCTGGTCCTGATGAAGATCTAAGCCTGGCTGTCCCTTCAACCAAAGTCCTGTTCCACAAATTCACATGGAGTCACTCCCATGGCTCATTTAAAGGGCCACGCCACTCAATTTTAAGAATTCACACGTCATTCATTCCTACAGCCATAGGCAGTCTGTTCACTATCTGAGAACATGAACATGAACAAAAATACCCAGAGGTAGACACTCGAAAACTGCAAATCCATTTTTGGATGTTCTCAAAATGAAGAGTCAGGAAATGCCACATTGATAAAGGATAACAGAGTCATTTTGTGGCCTCGTGGGGTGCTTTGTTGAGGTTTCATATTCAAATTAGCTTTTCTACCGTCAGGCTGTGTCATGTGTTCTGAATCAGAGAAGGTTTCCTTATCCTCAGAAATTCATCCCAATCATCTCAATGCAGCTGACATCACGTTAAGAATGGATCCATTTAGCTTTCTCACATCTCATATCTTCATATAAGAGACAGACAATAGTGAAAGCCCACTAATATTAACTTTTTTCACGTTCCTAAAAGTTTTACAATTGGTGTGTGTGTGTGTGTGTGTGTGTGTGTGTGTGTGTGTGTGTGTGTGTGTGTGTGTGTGTGTGTGTGTGTGTGTGTTTTTAGGGATGAACATAATGGCAGACTCTCATGTGCCTTAATAAGACTTAATGAATTGATTTACATGATGATAAAATGTCAATGTGGTGTCAATTTCAACATCAAAATGAGCTAAAAACGTCACTTAGATCAAAAGAAAGACAACAACAACTACACTAATGCAAATACTAGTTTGTGTCAGTTATTCTGTTTCACGCTGGAAAATAATCAGGGTTTCGACAGCACACTCGTCGCTCGCTGCAACCTGCCAGGCGTAGGAGTGAAAGCACTGACACGTGGAACTGACATCCCAGATTTAATTTGACTGCTAATCACACCCAGCCATAGTTTCAGAGCATTTCACACATCCGAGCTACGGTTTCAGGTGTTAAGACGGTATGTAGACATACAACTGTGCCTCTGAATCAGAACACCTCTTCAGAGATGGTCACATTTCACTGTATGCTTATAACTCAGTCAAAGGATCCAGTGGTTAGGAGTGTAGCGCCCACAGTTAAAACAGGGAGGAAGTGGAACCCAAAGGAGGCAGTACAGCAAGCACAGTCAGCTCTTAGACACAGGGATATCATAGGTCAGGTGCAGCATGGGCGTGGAGGCTTAGGGTTGTGCACAGGGAAACCTGTGTGGAACAAGGCATCAGTAATAGAAAAGAGGAAGATGGTAGTTGAAGAAGTACATAGGCAAGAGGAGGCAGTAAGATGTACTAAGGCAGTGTCGCAGGCAAAGCAAGGACAGTGGGTGAACTGGGAGAGTGTAGAGAAGAGAAAGTTGAAGTGGAGAGAGTTGTGGAGCATGGAGGCCAGCAGAATTAGATTTATTCTAGGGGCTACTTATGATGTGCTGCCATCTCCCCAGAACTTAAATCAGTGGTTGGGCGAGGATGGTGCCTGCCCGTTGTGTTCTAGTGTATGTACATTGAGGCATATACTGTCAGGGTGTAAGGTCAGTCTCTCCCAGGGGCGATACACCTGGCGTCACAACCAGGTGTTGAAATGTTTGGCAGCTGCAGTTGAGGAAAAGCGGCTAGAAGTAAATTCTCTAGTTGCTAGCAAAGAGAATAGACAGATCAAATTTGTACGTGAGGGAGAAAAGATTAGACCAATTAAGGTCAGGCACAAGTTAGGGCAGCTAAGTGTAGGTGGAGCCTGGGAAATGAGGGTTGACTTGAATGAACAGCTAGTCATCCCAGCATATATAGTTAGCACCCGGCTACGTCCGGACTTGTTACTGTGGTCTGAGGTAGAGAAGAGAGTTTATTTTATTGAACTCACAGTCCCGTGGGAAGATCGAGTTGAGGAGGCTTATGAGCGCAAGAAAGCTAGGTATGCTGAAATGGCAGCAGAGGCAGAGCAGCGAGGTTGGAGGGCTCGAGTGCGGCCTGTAGAGGTGGGCTGCCGTGGTTTTGTGGCAAAGTCCGTTATTGCCTTACTAACTGAGTTGGGCATTCGGGGACGGAGCCTGAAACTTGCGGTTAGCAACATGTCTCAGGCAGCAGAACGAGCAAGTGAATGGCTGTGGATAAGGAGGAAACATGCTAGCTGGGGAGCTCGCTAAGGTCAGATTGATTGTTTGTTGTTGGTCATGATTAACGGTCCGCATCAACAGGGCTGAATCATTGACAGTGGTGGTGTAGTTAGGGATTGTTTGTTGTTGGTCATGATTGACGGTCCGCATCAACAGGGCTGAATCATTGACGGTGGTGGTGTAGTTAGGGATTGTTTGTTGGTCATGATTAACAGTCCGCATCAACAGGGCTGAATCATTGACAGTGGTGGTGTAGTTAGGGATTGTTTGTTGTTGGTCATGATTAACGGTCCGCATCAACAGGGCTGAATCATTGACAGTGGTGGTGTAGTCAGGAATGTCATACCGAATTGACCTGGATAGCTAGGCTTAGATAGTGAGGTAATATGCAGTTGTGCGGTGGTAGCATGGAGGGGGGTGTTTCCAGGACGCTGGATTACACCGTTAAGCCTTCTTGAGGTGTCGTGGGCCTAACTTAACGAAACGTCGGTGAAGGAAGGTGCCCACTTGAAAACCCCAATGACATGCTTCATACTGCTGTTGGCTAGGGTAGGTAACTGGTGATTTGTGTCTTGTTTATTAGTTTGTTAGCCTGTTAGCTTGTTTTATTCTGGATTGGGCTTCTAAATGTGTTTTTCCTCGGATTTTGGCACAAGGGATAGTAACATCTTGTCCTGTGTATTAATTAATACTAAAGCTAGCTTAGGCTAGTGACTGTTGTGAATAGTGCAGCTGACAACTAGGGAAAGACCTAGTGACAGCATGGAAAGACAGCTGACAGGAGGGATTAGACCCCATCGGGGCTGCAATGGGTTAGCTGCTCATTGTGGCAGTAGCCAAGGCCAATAGGCCATTGGTTACACCCAAACTTGCTACGAAACAGAATTATGAAAAAACACCCCTAGAGTCTGCGAGAGCGGGGGCGGAAGATGACTCACCTATGGTTGACACGGTTATTGACTCTGGAACGGACTTGACTATGAGTAGGGAAAACATGTCAGTGGAAGCCACTAGTTCAGATGTAGATGGAAAGAAGCGTCAGGTTTGCTTGTGTGGCTGGCAGAAGATAACAACTTTGAGGGGCCTTAGAATCCATCAAGGCAGGAAGAGGTGCTTGGTAGAGGGAACACAGGGATCCCGCATTGATAATTATTTCTTAAGAAGTTTATCAAGTCAGTCGGGTGAAGTCCAGCGACAGGAAGTAACCCACAGCTCGCAGGACATCAGCACCCCTGATGTTGAGGCAGGTCCTAGCACCGAGGAAAGCAGAGAGGCCAGCCAGCCAAAAAGGGAGAAGATTAGTGGTCAGAAGCCTAGAGTTAAGTGGCCAGGTGCAGCGGAAAGTAGGAAGTGGGAAGATATCAATAGTGATTTGGTTAGGATGTTAGAGAAGCTTAAAGGAACTGCTGAGAGTAAGTTGGAGAAAATGGGAGATTGTATTTATGATTATGGTAAGGAAAGGTTTGGCGTCTTTGAGAAAAGGAAGAAACTAGAGGGTGAGGTAGTTAAATCTAGGCGCCAACAAGAGATAGATAGACTTATCCAGGAGAGAAGACAGCTTAAGAGGCAGTGGAGGAAAGCTACAGAGGTTGAGAAGGAAGGCATTGATTGCTTGCAGTCAGATGTGAGGGATCGGTTGGCAGTTTTAAGAAGAGCAGAGAGCATTAGGAAAAATAGGAAAAAGAAAGAGAGAGCTAGAATAGCATTCTATAAGGATCCATTTAGATTTGTGAAGTCATTGTTTAGTAAGGAAAAGAATGGTAGCCTTATGGTACCTAAGCAGAAGCTTGAGGAATATTTGGAGGAGGTTCACAAAGATAGGGAAAGGTTTAGAGAGATGACAGTCCCAGCTGATATTCCACCTATTGGTGATATAGAGAGCCAGTGTGATGATAGCCCACCAAGGTGGAAAGAAGTTCAAGAAGTAGTGAGACGTGCAAGGGCCTCTTCAGCCCCGGGTCCTAATGGAGTCCCCTACCGGCTGTATAAGAGTGCTCCAGATGTGTTGCAGTTTCTATGGAAGCTGATGAAGGTAGTCTGGAAGAAGCAGGTTATTCCTAAGGCGTGGCGTAGAGCAGGGGGAATCTTTATTCCTAAAGAAAGGGACTCGTTAGAGATAAGTCAGTTTAGACCTATCAGTCTACTTAATGTTGAAGGGAAGGTTTTCTTTAGTGTTGTGGCACAGAGGCTGTCTAGTTATCTAGAAAAGAATAGGCTAATAGATACTTCGGTGCAAAAGGCTGGAATTCCCGGCTTCTCCGGGTGCTTAGAGCACACCAGCATGATCTGGCACCAAATCCAGTCAGCTAGGCGTGAGAAGAGAGACCTGCATGTAGTATTCTTGGACCTGGCTAATGCTTTCGGGTCAGTGCCGCATAGTCTGTTATGGGAGGCCTTTGATTTCTTTAGAGTGCCAGGTAGTATAAAGAGCTTAGTTAAAGCCTACTTCTTAGATATTCAACTCTGCTTTACCACAGCAGAGTACACTACAGCTTGGCAGCAGCTGGAGATAGGCATTATGGCAGGGTGTACAATTTCCCCATTAGCTTTTACCATGGCAATGGAGATCATTATTAGGGCTTCAAAATGGGTAGTGGGTGGAGAAAGGCTGCAGGGAGGGCTGCGGCTCCCTCCAATTAGGGCATACATGGATGACATGACGACTATGACGTCAACCGCTCCATGTACTAGCAGATTGTTGGATAAGTTAAATAGTAATCTACAGTGGGCTAGAATGAAAGTGAAGCCAAGTAAGTCCAGGAGTATTTCAATCATTAAAGGGAGGGTAGTAGGTAAGAAGTTTGTTATAAATGATGAGGTGGTGCCTACAGTGTTAGAGAAACCAGTCAAGAGTTTGGGAAGATGGTATGATGCAAGTCTCAGTGATAAGGGACAGTTTGAGGAGGTGAGGCAGGAAATGATTCAAGGTATTTCAAGTATAGACAAGTCAGGGCTCCCAGGAAAGTTAAAGTTGTGGTGTTTGCAGTTTGGATTGTTGCCTCGGTTGATGTGGCCACTGACAGTGTATGAGGTTCCCCTTTCAAAGGTAGAAAAGCTAGAAAGGATGATTAACTCATTCATTAGAAAATGGCTCGGAGTCCCACGCTGCCTAAGCAGTGTAGCCTTATATGGGAAAGGCATATTGGAATTGCCATTATCTAGCCTGACAGAGGAGTTCAAGTGTGCTAAGGTTAGACTGGAAATGACTCTGACTCAGTCAAAGGATCCAGTGGTTAGGAGTGTAGCGCCCACAGTTAAAACAGGGAGGAAGTGGAACCCAAAGGAGGCAGTACAGCAAGCACAGTCAGCTCTTAGACACAGGGATATCATAGGTCAGGTGCAGCATGGGCGTGGAGGCTTAGGGTTGTGCACAGGGAAACCTGTGTGGAACAAGGCATCAGTAATAGAAAAGAGGAAGATGGTAGTTGAAGAAGTACATAGGCAAGAGGAGGCAGTAAGATGTACTAAGGCAGTGTCGCAGGCAAAGCAAGGACAGTGGGTGAACTGGGAGAGTGTAGAGAAGAGAAAGTTGAAGTGGAGAGAGTTGTGGAGCATGGAGGCCAGCAGAATTAGATTTATTCTAGGGGCTACTTATGATGTGCTGCCATCTCCCCAGAACTTAAATCAGTGGTTGGGCGAGGATGGTGCCTGCCCGTTGTGTTCTAGTGTATGTACATTGAGGCATATACTGTCAGGGTGTAAGGTCAGTCTCTCCCAGGGGCGATACACCTGGCGTCACAACCAGGTGTTGAAATGTTTGGCAGCTGCAGTTGAGGAAAAGCGGCTAGAAGTAAATTCTCTAGTTGCTAGCAAAGAGAATAGACAGATCAAATTTGTACGTGAGGGAGAAAAGATTAGACCAATTAAGGTCAGGCACAAGTTAGGGCAGCTAAGTGTAGGTGGAGCCTGGGAAATGAGGGTTGACTTGAATGAACAGCTAGTCATCCCAGCATATATAGTTAGCACCCGGCTACGTCCGGACTTGTTACTGTGGTCTGAGGTAGAGAAGAGAGTTTATTTTATTGAACTCACAGTCCCGTGGGAAGATCGAGTTGAGGAGGCTTATGAGCGCAAGAAAGCTAGGTATGCTGAAATGGCAGCAGAGGCAGAGCAGCGAGGTTGGAGGGCTCGAGTGCGGCCTGTAGAGGTGGGCTGCCGTGGTTTTGTGGCAAAGTCCGTTATTGCCTTACTAACTGAGTTGGGCATTCGGGGACGGAGCCTGAAACTTGCGGTTAGCAACATGTCTCAGGCAGCAGAACGAGCAAGTGAATGGCTGTGGATAAGGAGGAAACATGCTAGCTGGGGAGCTCGCTAAGGTCAGATTGATTGTTTGTTGTTGGTCATGATTAACGGTCCGCATCAACAGGGCTGAATCATTGACAGTGGTGGTGTAGTTAGGGATTGTTTGTTGTTGGTCATGATTGACGGTCCGCATCAACAGGGCTGAATCATTGACGGTGGTGGTGTAGTTAGGGATTGTTTGTTGGTCATGATTAACAGTCCGCATCAACAGGGCTGAATCATTGACAGTGGTGGTGTAGTTAGGGATTGTTTGTTGTTGGTCATGATTAACGGTCCGCATCAACAGGGCTGAATCATTGACAGTGGTGGTGTAGTCAGGAATGTCATACCGAATTGACCTGGATAGCTAGGCTTAGATAGTGAGGTAATATGCAGTTGTGCGGTGGTAGCATGGAGGGGGGTGTTTCCAGGACGCTGGATTACACCGTTAAGCCTTCTTGAGGTGTCGTGGGCCTAACTTAACGAAACGTCGGTGAAGGAAGGTGCCCACTTGAAAACCCCAATGACATGCTTCATACTGCTGTTGGCTAGGGTAGGTAACTGGTGATTTGTGTCTTGTTTATTAGTTTGTTAGCCTGTTAGCTTGTTTTATTCTGGATTGGGCTTCTAAATGTGTTTTTCCTCGGATTTTGGCACAAGGGATAGTAACATCTTGTCCTGTGTATTAATTAATAATTAGAATAATAACAATAATATGGCACACACAACACACACACACACACACACACACACACACACACACACACACACACACACACACACACACACACACACACACACAATTGCTTCTTTTCATTTAAAATGCAATCAACACTCATTTCAAGTTTAGCTTTACCCGACTGAAACACGTTCAGTTCAATTGCCATTTGAAACAAATGATGAATGCATGATGCTGCATCACTCCATATGACCTTGTGATACTTGTAGCAATTATGTAGTGGTGCTGACAACATTACGGCTAATAAGAGACACAAATAACACCTGAATATGTCAACCTGAGGGAGGATGTTGATTGCATGCAGTTTAAAACAATACTATAATAATTGTGTACTTACCAGTTCATTTTGAAACACTGAGTCTGCCACATGATCCTTTGAAAACCCACCTATAACAGAGAGATCAATACCAAATTATTGCATTGAATGTTCTGTAACTTTAATAATAAAGGTCTGATTTACATAATGTTTTTGTTATTATTCTGATTATTCTGATTATATTCTTCCCGTTTGCAAGTATTGGAGGATCTAACAGGACACTACACAAATCACTAAAGAAAATGGTAAAACATCTTCTCTTTTCTTTTCTTTTCTTACTTCAATACAAGTTCATGAACATTAGGTAGGCAACCTCTGACATTAGGTGCAACAGGGAAACTATCCCTCCCAGTCCATCCTTTTTGACTGTTGACTGTGATCAATAAGCAAAGGCAAATAGGACACAGAAGAAAATGCTTTAGAGGGCATGTTTGTTTGTTTTTTTAAACGGGGTCACATTACCATGGTATGTTAGCAGTATGATTTGTTAGCCCACATATTGAAAATGATTGCAATGAGCAGCATCACATAAGGAGATCAGGGCCAGCCAATTCATAGGGGAATGAATGTCACCAAAGTGAAGTAGTGCTTTAATAAGGCCCGCTATGCAAAGGTAAACAGTATGGGATTCGGAAATGAGAAAAGTGCTGCAGAATAAATAAATAAGTAAATAAGTAAGTAAGTAAGTAAGTAAATAAATAAATAAATAAATAAATAAATAAATAAATAAATAAATAAATAAATAAATAAATAAATAAATAAATAACGACTGTAAGGTGGCAATTCAAAGAAGATGATTTATGGACATTTGCAGAAGCTTCAATGGTTTTAACGGTGATTCCGTCAATTAGAATCTGGGAAAAGCCACTGCCCTTATTTTCTTCACCACTGATGTATTTCTGCAGACCTCAATGTTCTTGGTAGATCCACCTGATTACTAAAATATCTCATCTCTGCAGCTGTACCGCAGCTGAGTTGCTAATTCAGGCCAGTGTACTCCCATTTAAGTAGTCCCAGGTGTCTTCATTTATAGCTGTGTAAGCAGCCAGCCAGGCCAACAGAAAACACATGACTGTTTGCTATGCTGAGAGCATTCAGGGACTACAGGCATGACTTGGTTAAAATATTTGACCTTGTCAAGTGACACATAATCAATTTGTGGATAACATGCCTCAACCATCTGATTTATTTAGCCAAGCAGTTGACTCTCTTACTCTCTGTGGTACTGATGCTGTAAAACCTACACTAGGCTATTAAGCTGCAAGTGACTTCTTCCTACAGCCATGTAAGCTCGTCCTCCTTAGACACCTGCAGAGAGAGATGGACGCACTCAAAATCCCTGTTCCTGAACTGCTATGAGAGCTATGATGCAGACCAGTTGTCTGTAATAGACACATGACACACACACAGTCATAACTTTGCATGAGTGCACATTGCAATGACTAAATTCAGACTATATGGTTTTTGTACCTGAAAATAGTTAAATGTATCAATAAAATTTGAATCACATGATGGACATGTCCATTGCGGCTCTTTTGTGTCTTTCTAGCTCTGTTTCCTTTTAACCTTTATTTATTCAGGGGAGTCTCACTGAGAGCAATGCTCTCTTTTTCAGGAGTGCCTTGTTCACATTCACACACACATTCACACCCGATAGCTGCCCAGTACAACCACATTCTGATCTGCTGGCCACTGAGCAGCTCCACTGGAGTGGTTGGGGTTAGGGGCCTTGCTCAAGGGCACCTCAGTGGTGGTAATGAGGGAGGGGCAAGCGCTGTTTTTTCACTTTCTCCACCCAGATTTATCCTGCCGGCCTTGGGGATTGAGCCGACAACCTTCCGATAACGAGCTCACTTCTCTAACCGTTGCGCCACCACTGCCCCACAAAATACCACTCTGTTGGGGGACAGCTATACCCAAGCACTGCAGGATGTTGGACACCTTAACTGCACGGTGGCTCAGTGGTTAGCACAGCAAGAAGGTCCCGGGTTTGAACCCTGGTCCATCCCAAGTCCTTTCTGTGTCGAGCTTGCATGTTCTCCCCGTGTTCGTGTGGGTTTCATCTGGGTGTTCCGGTTTCCTCCCACCATCAAAGACATGTATGTTACGGCCACATTCCACTAAGTCCGTGTTCGGTCCGTCTGCGCTGCGGTACGGCTTCGGAGCCGATACGTTTCCACTCTAATCATTGTGTCAACTCCCACCTACTCCGCTCCCACCTACTCCGCTGCATTGCGTGTCTACTCCGTCCCAACTCCGACGATCCGGAGCTCTCCGAAAAAGATACGCAAGGCTTCTATTTTCCACGGATGTCGGAGCAAAGCTGCAGCAAGTTGGGCGGAGCCAGGCATGGAATCAACAGAGCAGAGGTGTTTACAGCATTCAATATCAAGCCAGAGGACAAACATGTATGAGGAAAAGTTAATCATTGAAGTGGAAAACCACAAAATAATATATGACATGACACATCCTTTTTACAAGGACAACACCAAGCAAGTCCACCCCTCCTCTGCTTCTCCAGTTGGGAACAATCATCTTCTGCCTGTTTGTTGTTGTATTTATCCCACATACAAATTGTCTCACGCGATTTCACCGCGAGAACTTGTCGGTCTCGTCACTCTAGCTGTCTGGCGGAGCGGAGCCGTGACGTGCTCTGCACGCAGCCGGTTAGTGTTGGCGGAGCACAGAGCACGTAGCAAAACCGGAGCACAGCCGCAACACAACACAAATGCAACCAGTGGGATTCCCCAGTTAGGGTTAATACTCCTGTCAGTGCCCCTGACCAAGGCACTGGCAAAAGAACTGGAGTTGGCTCCTAGCTCCAGATGATGGGTCAAATGCAGAGGATGAATTTCCCCACAGGGACAATAAAGGATAACTCAACTTCTCTACATGCCTCAAAGACCATGCCTGGATGCATGGATGTCTGCTGCTCACCACCTCAAGCTCAATCTTGGTAAGACAGAGCTACTCTTCCTCCCAGGGAAAGACTGCCCTCTCACAGACCTCTCCATCTCCATTGACAACACTGTACTATGTTATCCTATCAAACACCTAAGAACCTTGGGGTGTGTTCCTTGACAATCAGCTGTCCAGACAGCTCCTCCATATCTACAATCTATGGCCAGGTTCCAAACCTCGCACGACTCCCTCCACTCCTCCACACTTGCAGATCGCCTCGCCCCTGCTTCGCTACGAGGGCTCAAAGGTCGCTCATCCCGATCATGACTTTCTCGTCCTTGGCGCCCTCTAATGGTGGAACGAGCCCCTTCGGTCAGGACGGCCGAATCATTGCCCATCTTTTGGCTAAAGCTGTCAAATAAATGTAGTGGATTAGAAAGTACAATATAGGCTATTTCCAAATTCCCTCTGATATGTACCTAGTGGAGTGTAAGCATAAAGTAGCATCAAATGCAAATACTCAAGTAAAGTACAGACCTCAAAACTACTTAAGTAGTACTTGAGTAAATGCACTTTGTTACATTCCCTTCACACCATTAAAAATAGGATGTACTGTAGGTGAGATCTAGCCTATTTGCCCCACATGTTTTGATATAGCCTGTCTGTCCTTCACAATACTCTCTTGAAATATGGCAGAGGCTGAGATAAGACAAGACATGGAGCAAGTTCAGAAAGAGTGCCAACATACATCATGCCAGCAATATGGCACGTAGGCTACTACACAAACAAACTGACAAGTGACAACGTTATTACAGTAATCCATAAACAATTAGGCTATCTCTTTTCTTCCAGATGCAGGGGAAACAGCTCCTATACACGCGTTGGCGCATCGGGTACTTGATTGATTCAACTAGAAAAAGCTCCGCTCCGAAGCTGTGACTTGTCATCCTTTTGGCGAATCTCTATGCGCCATTAACGATGCCTCTCTCCTCCGGCCAGGGGGCGAGCCATGGTAATGAGCAGGACTGATGCGGATCGAGGAGGAAGCACATGTAGCCTACTGAGCAATGCCTTTGAGAAAGGAGCATGTTGGCGGGGTTAACGCTGCAATACAGTTGAGTCTTCTGAAGTTGTGGAGTGGAGGAGACACTCGAGTCTATAGCTATCTGCACGTCCACAGTCCACCAGACATTGCAGTGTCCGAGTCGAGTAGGAGCCACTGTGCAGTTTCCATACCTTCATGTCATGTCGACCTACAGTAAAGACTACGACACTTCGCTGACAAACACCTGGCTACAATGACAATGTATCCCTGCGCATATTAAATATGAGGCTGTAAAAACCTACCTCCCGGACGCAGCAAAGCGGGTCATGTTGATAAGTTTGTCATTGCACTTGAAACTGTTTCTCGTCTTCCATCTATTACGTTAGACTGTCGCCATTTTGCTTAAAATTACGCAGGTTAAACTGGTCCTGAAGAGGGATGTTCAGGGCTGAGATAGGGGGATGTGAGCGTCACCCAAATAGCGCACCGACCCCTTTACTGTATGTCCATGTTAGTTCCCCCCGGTGCTTGATAACAGCTGGAGCTTTGAACAGGGAAAGCCTTGATATATTGTGGCAGTGTCAAAAACGCCAAGTGTCCCCTGCTTAAAAATGGGAGGATCCCAGAACAAAATATTGTATGTATGTATGTATGTGTGTAGGACCTATGTATGTATGTATGTATGTATGTATGTATGTATGTATGTATGTATGTATGTATGTATGTATGTATGTATGTATGTATGTATGTATGTATGTATGTATGTATGTTGGTGTATGTATGTACTGTATGTATGTATGTATGTATGTGTATGTATGTATGTATGTATGTATGTATGTATGTATGTATGTATGTATGTATGTATGTATGTATGTACGTATGCATGCATGTAGCCTATGTATGTATGTATGTATGTATGTATGTATGTAGTTATTCTAAAGCAGTCTCAATTGCCTCCTAGTTACATAGTAATTACATGGTAACTACAGGGTAACTACATGATTTGTTCCCAGTTGTGGCCGTCAAGGACAAAGTACATAGAAATTAGCCCCACAATAAATACAGTTGCATATGAAAAAAAATCTTAACATCTTCATTTTAACATCTGTAACTACATGGTAACTACAGGGGCGTGGGCTGTATTCTAAAGCAGTGTTAATACCTTCGTAGTTACATAGTAACTACAGTGTAACGGGACCCCTTATTCCATAAATTCACATGTTGTACCCTGTACTGTACTTTTCCTGTACGCTACTTACCCTGTAAGTATAATTGTACCCTGTACTTACCCTGTAAGTCCCCTGTACTTACCCTGTAAGTACCGTGTCTACCCTGTAAATACCGTGTACTTACCCTGTAAGTACATATTTTGTACCTGTATGTACAGATTTTTACCCTGTAGAGTTGTGGGCTGTATTCTAAAGCATTAGTCGTTACCCCCTCAAGGACCCTACTTTGAGAACCACTGATGTAGTTTGGCTGGGTGGAGGCTGGGTTTACCTAGGCTATAGTTTGGCCACCATTTTATTTACCATTAGGCTAGATCACTGGGTGTACTGTATCACATAGGAATACAGATTGTAGGCTGCAATGTGTGCAAGTGTTGATCTCTCATTTGGGGTTACCATGCAACAACAGTCTTGTTTGTAGTGTAAGTTGGCCTGGATAGGGACCAGTCCCTCCCCCGGTACCATGCCATTCAGCATGGCTGGACAGAAAGGGGTTCAATTTGTGGCTATATCAACTCAATTCAAAATGGTTCCAATTAAACTTTTACTGGTGAAACTATGCTGCTGTTGTATATTTAATGCCTCATTGCTCTCATTCAAGTAAAACAGCCAGCTTTGACCCTCATTTAAATTGTATAGAGGCTATAATAACATGCTGAAAATGCATTATTGATGCTATCTCGTAATTATTTGACCAAGTATCACATGTTTGTTTTTTCCATGTTTCCACAGGAAATCTATTCAACATTTCAAACTTCTGTGTTGTGTTTCTTGATAGAAAGGTTCGTTTTAACACAGCGAAAAACATTGAACACTGTATTTTTATGAGGTGCAGCCACTTCTATAACTGACTTTATGTGCTTCTGTCCGTCCGTTATGGCACGGACTGTCCTGTCCTGTGGGCCCCAGCCCCAGAATGGTCGGTTGGTGGGGCTGTCCTTCCGTCCTTCCGTCCATTATGGCACAGGCTTAAGACCAGGAGAGAAGCCTTCAGAGAGCCCTCCACTTAATGGACACCATTGGCAAAGTGGTGACAGCCACACTGTGGGGAGAGGAGGCGGAGAAGTCTGATGGCTCTAATCTGCCTGTAGGAGCTTGTAAGGAGCTTGCCTGTCTGATTTTGGGGGCAGATCTCTCTCTGCTTTGTTCAGCTCAACATTTCATTGCCAACCCAGACACACCTGAGGCCTTTTAACTCTGGGCCTGGTATGACCAGGAGCCAGGGCTATGCTCTAAACAGCCAATCCCTGACAGAGGCGAGGTCAGCGGGCAGCGGAGCAAGGGTCAACTGGAAAACACTGAGCGACGTTAAGGATAATGTCATAACCATTGATGATGTCATGTCATTGTCAAGTGATGTCATACCCACTGATGATGTGGATAACGTGGCACGTGAGTTGACATGTTACAACCAAACAAAAAGTGCACCCATGGCGCATCGTATCCACCCTAGAAGTTGAACGTGCGCAGCGCGCAATATTTCTAGTATTATTCATAGACATGTCAATTTAGTTTTCTATATTCCTTTTAATGAATTGAATCCTAATATCTCTCTTTGTATAAATGCTTTGCCTCCCTCCACATGAGTCTCATCAAGCTATTTGGCAATACAGTGAAGCTTCAAGCAATATCCAGAACTTTATATTCAATTACCCCCAATATTAAGAACAAAATATCGTGTTCACCTTCAGTTCATATTAATATTATTAGGTGACATGGATACGAAATGTTGAATGTTTATCAAAGGATGGATTAAAAGTTAAGAGTGTTAATCCATCCACCACCAACCACATTGCATTTCATTTTGACTGATTATCATCAGAGCATCGTTCTTTATACTGCCATACACGCAATGATGTAAAAAATGCCTTTTACTCTGTAAAACATTACTCTGTATTTGACCTATCTGTTGTGGGGAAAAATAGTCTCAGTGTCATGTCCACATCGCTTGATTGGAGCAGTAATTGTCAGATTAATAAACTTGTGAAATATTAATTGGATAACGCAAACACCCACATCTTTGAATAAATTGCTCCAGTGACTGCTATTATCAACAAGAGAAAAAAAAGTCTGCAGACAACTGAAACCTCTGCAAATCTCTTGCATATTTATAAAATGGGCAAAATATTATTTATTTAGTTTCAGTAAATTATTAAATGTGTGGAATGCAGATCATTAATCATTCATATTGATATATTGAGAAACTGTAAGACATAAATATTTGTGCCTACATATTTATCCACTCTACGCCAGTTTATATTAACTTTAGGCTTGGCTCCTTATTCAACAGTGATCTGTTACTATGAAGCGATTTTCTAGTCAGTTACTGTATTTGTGCTTGCCTAACTGTGATCTGTGCTTGTCACTGTGCCTACCTAGATGGTAGAAAACACAAAGCGATTCCAAGGAGTGTATTGTCTTCTTGTGTGAGAATAGGGATTGACACAAGCCCCCTGTTTTCAGAGCATGAAGTAATTCTTTTAATGGCCTGCCAACCGTGCGTTCCAAAGTTTGATTTTGCCCTGCAAAATGAGAGCAAAAATCTCTAACAATTTATTATGCTGTTTGTGCCTCGCTCCACTAGTTATCGTCTGCAATTTATTTCCTACCTTGGGGTACTGCGAGCCATTTTTCTCCATTTTCAGTGGCTCACTTTTCTTCTTGATCCTGCACGCTGCTGACTAAACTCCTGCCTCCAGCCATAGTGCTGGAACATCACAGAAAACGACATCATTATACTGAGCTAGTTAACAAAGAGAAGCAGAGAACCAGTTTAAATCACAGGGCACAAGATATATATATATGATGATTACAGAGATCACCAGCTCACCGGAGGAGGGTTAGCTGTAATGCGTTGCAGAGGGGATGCTGTGTCCGGTTGCAGACGTGAACTAACTCACTAATAAAAGCTGCTTCAGACCTCAGCGTGTGCTTGAATTCAAGGTCACCACCTCACCTGACTGGCGTTCAATATTTTTTTAATGCATTTGATTTCATTATTAACCAAGCCTTAGTCCAAAAATGAGTCCAATGTTTGCTTTAGTTGAGCCTTCCCTTCACCTTCACATGACCTGTAATGCATAATTTCTTAGTCACACCTTCATGTAGGCTAGAATATTTATTTTTCTAATGCAATTGCCTTCACTGCAAAAGGTCCTCATTATCCAAGCATTTATATAAAAAACAATACACTGTTTAAAAACAGACTGGAGGCCTAAATAAGAATAAAACAGCCGAATGAGAGTTAAAAAAAGATATAGAAGATCTGTAAAAATAGTGTTTTTGTGAGTTGAAAGCTATAGCACCAATTTTTCCAGCCAACGGTCTTCAAGCAGGTAATGCCAAAGTCTAGGTGCCTGAATGGTAAATGTACAATCGTCTTTTGTTCTTTAGCCCAGACTCTGACTGGCTGGCAGAGTCCTGCCTGAGGCGGCACACAGGCACATAAGATGTACTCTCTCTGGATGCCAGAACGACTTTTAAAAGTTATCAGTGAAATCTGAAAAATCAATCCGAAGACTGACAAGCAACCGGTAGAGATGCTGAAATATGAGCAGGATGATCCATTGACATGTGTTTAGTCTTTTTCAATAAACTGGCAGCAAATACAGGCCAGTCCAATCCCAGCCACATCTTGTCAACTGAGACAAGAAAAAGTGAGTAAAAGTCTTGAGTTGTTAAGAGACAAAATCCTCCCAATCGTTACAAACACTTTGAAACCCCTTCTCAAACAGCTTTTTACTATGTTGCTCAATATTTCAACACAAATAACTTGTAATTGTATATTTAGATATGAACATTACACTGCTAGTGCAACATGCAGTGACTCTCTCTTTGCTATAGCTTCAGCATCAGTATTCCTGACTCTGTAAATGCTTGAATCAAAAACTAACTGAGACAGGGTCAAGTTGACCCATATTTTGGGTTCATACCCCTCATCCATAAACTGTATAATACTCTGTCCCTGCAGTAGGCAAATTGACCACAAGGTGGCAGAGTATTGCCTGCTGTGCTCCTTTCAAGTATGCCTTTTGAAATGAGACTCATTAACTCCCATTAAATCAGTGCTCACAAATTGTATTTTGATATGCAAAACGATTTTTAAATGCATATTATATGCTGTTTTAATCCTTAATATCAGTAAATATGGCATATTAGAGATTTTAATATTCTTAAGAGATTATTAGGCTCTCATAGCCTGTGTGCTTATGCAGGATTTCAGCATTATCAAATATTAATTCTTCTAAACTTGCTCTTTTAAGAGGACTTCTTTGATGTTGATGTAATTTTTTATAGCCTAAGCAGATCGCACACAGTGGTATCTGCTGGAAAGCTGTGGACCATAATTCATTGATGAGCCATGTGGAGCAAAGATATTCACATCCTAATTCTTGTGCAAGATCTTAAACAGTCCTCAGTTATGGGATGGATATGATGGACTGGCATGGTGTTTGGCCGGCCTTCTCTGGAGCCTCTGACTTATTTAAAGGTCTCAGTAGAGGGAACGGAGACATGATCAGCGTGAACTTGGTATTCACTTAAAATAGTTAAAAATGAACTGGTAACGTCATTTAGAAATGATACAGATATGAGGATGGGTTTAGAAAACGCTTGGCTTCACAGGCAAGTCATGTAAGCTGTTTTGTCAAATGTTTAGGTCACAGTTTTTTCCAAAAAAGTTCTCTTGTCACTGCGATGCAATTAACAAACAGCACTACTTTGATACCAGCCTTGTCAATATAGCACAGAAGGATTTTCGGGAGGAATATTAAGAGAGGCAATTATGGCAAAACAGAAAGTTTAAGGTTATCACACCAATTAAATTATTCATTTTTGAAAACGTTGGCTCTTGGAGTTTGGGAATTGATCTCTCTGTAAACAAGTTAAAGCAACCAAGATTGAAATAAATTGCAAAGACGAAGCCATCTTTGAGCGCTGTGCTTTCTCTTTCATGTAGCTTGACTTCAGGGGCTGAATGTTGCTAATAAAAAATGGGAAGACCTTGGGCAAGTAACACAGGCTGATTAGTTTTGTACACTGGAGACAAGAAGTGCTTTGGAGTCTGCAATGATATTTGTTTTCTTTTCAGCAGATATCTGAGGAAGAGAAATAAACAGAATACTTAAAGTTTCACCGATGTGTTTGTTCTCTTCAAAGGAGAGAGAAATCTTGTGATTCTGTTTTTCAGAGCCTATGTCAGATGTTGTATGTACATCTCATTATATTCAATGAGCCCATTTTGCCTCCCATGAATGCTCTGTAAAGAGAATAGTGGATGACCCTGGCTCTGTTTTTAACTTAATGCGTTTGCACAAAAGAATAACAGATTCTGCTGTGTGTAACAGTGAGGCTACCGTGGGAGCCCCCAGTCTGCCTTGTTATCAAGACCACTGCCTCAAATGGACTGCTTGAGTCCGCCACAGAATACAGTCTAGCCCTTTGGAACATGGAGGAGTGTGTGAGTTAGTAATCACACAAGCCAAACAACGGCTGCTTGGGCTATTCTTCTAAAGGCCTCCACTAATAGGATAATTGATTGACAGTCGTCGGGCAGTTTTATTATACTGTTGCACTTACATGCTGCAACACTTTCAATCATAATTGAGAAACAATTGGTTATAAGGGCAACACTGCCATAGGGGGAATCAAGCACTGGGACGCTTTTAATGATTCCCCTGCCAGAGAAGTTAGATCCAATATGAAGTGAGTCTCTCCGACACTCTGATCTCACCATGCCAGCATGGACCAAGAGCACAGCTATGTGGGGACTCTGGGAGTGGCTTTTGTTCGTTGTCATCATCTTTAATGAGAAATCCCACCGAAGGGCCCAGTTGGACATTATGATGGCATCCAGCTGGCCAGTTCATGTCCATTTCAATATCATGAATTACTTTGTTTTCTAGACAGTGGTGTGGGACTTTCCCTTGTTTGTTTTTGTGTGTGGTATTGTGGCAGCATACTATATTATGTACTTTTCTTTTGTTTCTTTTGTGTGTTTTACCTATTTTCTTTCTTTCTTTTTTAAAGTCATTTTAAATAGTTGTGGTCTGTCTGTGTATGTATTTTTGTTTTGTTTTATGTGAAGCACATTGTTTGCCTTAATTGTGTATGAAATGCGCTACAGTGTATATAAATAAAGTTAGCCTGGCGTTTTTCGCTCAGTTATTTTCAACACTTTAGCGTGGTGAATGGGTCCAACGAGCCAAGCAGCTTCCTGTCCTGTACATCCAGCTGCTGTAGTAAGTGTGCTACAGTACTCAGGACTCTCTACTATATTCCTGAGGAATGCAGACTTTGGCAAAGGGACAGTCTACCCTCCCCCACACACTCATCCCTCTCACACCGTGCTGTCTGTCTGTGTTTGACGAGTTCAGTCAAGTTCATACGCAGCATGCAGTAGCCTATATACTGCACCATTTCCTTGCATTTGGGTCAAAGTCAGAGAGCACTTACTACACTAAATCTAGGAAGACAAAAGGTTATGCATGACTAGCCATTGTTCCCATCTCATTTTTTATTAGCAACATTCAGCAACATTCACATTCCACACCTGTGGAGAAAGAGAATGGGAGTGTGTGAGTGTATGATGAAGACAAAAAAGAGAGGAGAGGAAACAATGATAGATCATCATATCATTGGCCGTGTTAATACTGCAGATTAGCTGTATCATTGACTATATAGTTGATTCCTCTTATCTGTGGAATTCTGAGGATGGCCTTTATACAAGCTGCATTGACCCTGTGGCCGAGTCTGTGGAGTTTTGGCCATTTATTAAACATTAACTTAGCAAATTATCATCACGCTATTTCCATATAAACTCAAGTAATTATTGTGAGGCACATAGTATATGATTTAGCCCAGATGTGAGCAGCTATGTCACTCTTTATAATATACTGTGGGCTCTAATGATGTTTCATTTCCACCAGAGGGTGCTGCAGTTGAACAAATTTGACTTGATGGCCTCACTGAGTGTTATTTTTGCTGTAATAAATGTGGTGTGGAATACTGATAATAAAGCACACCACACTATCTACTCCACAGGGGTGTTCAACTCATTTTACTTCACGGGCCACATGAGACCCAATTTGGGCTCAAGTGGGCCAGACAAAGAAAATCAATCCATAATAACCTATAAATAACAACACCTCCAAATGTTCCTGTTTCTTTAGGCCTGCAGGTACATTTTAAGAACACGGTTTCACATGGGCCTTATCTCAGCTACCATAGGCCTATCATATCAAATCTACTGTCTGTAACTGTGCATTACAATTACATTACGGTAACTGCAATTCTCTATATTCAAGATATTCAAGGGTAGGCTGATGAAAATACCATTTAGTGATGAATAGGCCTACAGAAAACATGAATAGGTTACTTCATTGTAACTTGCTCCTCAAAGCTGGTACGATTAATTTTAGGTGTCAAATCCTGAACTTGAAAAATTGGATTGAAGGACTTCTTAGTGCAATTTTCCCACTTTGCAAAGTCATCATGTGGGCCGGTTTGGACCCTTTGGTGGGCCGGTTCTGGGCCCCGAGCTGTAAGGGGGCCTATGTTTGGAGGAAGTGCCTGAAAGCCACACTTGAGTAAAAGCAGCCTACAGAAAATGACTTTGTCACCTAAGTTTGTACTAAGTCACCTAAGTTTGTACTTAAGTATCAAAAGTAATACTCTGATATTAAATGTAGTAAGTATTGAAAGCAAAAGTGCAAGTAAATGCTGTTAATAAAAAAGCAAGCAAAAGACATGCCTAGGCCCTGGGCTTGAGTGGACGTCTTCTTCTTCTTCTTCTTCTTCTTGAGTTTTAGAGTGGTTGGCAAACGTTATGGTGCATCACTGCCCCCAACTGGAATGGATTGTGCTGCATCATGATTAATGTTGCCTAACTTGCAGAGCACTGATTTGGCAAACCTGCTACCAAATTACTTTGTAGTAACAAGTAACAAAGATGCTTAGGGGAAATGTAATAGAGCATGGGTTCCCAAACTTAAAGGAACACTGCAGATTTTCAACCAGCTTTGTATACCAGCTTCAATAGTATATCCAAAAACTGTGAACAGTTTTGAAGTCATTCATTTAGTTTGGTTTTTGAGAATTGATTTGAGTTAAGTTGTGGACCAGTCATAATTTGTGCATGAATGACATCACTGGTCCACACCTTAACTCAACTCAACTCTCAGTAACTGTCAAACTAAATTCTGATATACTACCAATGTTGTAATGATACAAAGCTGGTTGAAAATTGGCAGAGTTCAATTCAGTTTACCGGGGCGGGGCCCACTTTGAAATCTGAAGATTTTTCTGGGCCCACCCCACCCAACCCTTTAATCACAACTCTGATCAACACAAGTGATTAAGATTATGTATTTCACTTTTTTAATTTAGCATGTGAATTTGGGCATACGGTAAATTAATAATCCATCCACATACAAAAAAGTTAGGCAAACTACCCAAAAGCCAGATTGCCAAAATTTCCCCCCTCTTCAGAAGCATTTGCGTGCACAATTTTTGTGTTGTCGAGTTATTTTCCCTTAGTTTTAGTTAATAAATTGTTGTTTTCACTTTTAGTGTATGGCTTTTGGTGTATAACTCCTCTCATTTGTTACCTCCTTGAGCCGGGTTGTAACATATGAGGAGTCATATCCTGTACACCAAAGTAAAAGTTAAAACAATAATAATGCACTGGGCCCAGGTGCACCCAATCAGCCTAACGACCCCAAATCCAGGCTCCTGCAAGACAGGGCCAGGAGAGTGGGAGGCTCATCACACTTTTAGATGTTATTACAGAAAGGTTATGAAACCCATGACCAAAATTGTCATACATTCTGTCATTGTGTTACTTATGGTTGGAATTAATGAAATTAAATTAAATGATTACCCTTTTTCGTTGGGGACTCCCTCAATAACCCCTGGTGGTCACCGGACCCCACTAGAGACGCTAGCCCATGGGTGTCTGCCTCCCATGCCGGTTCGATCTCCAGCCGCGGGGGTACTACACAACACAGGTTAGATACGTCTACAAGGAATTTGGCTGGCGCAGGTGTGTGTGTGTGTGTGTGTGTGTGTGTGTGTGTGTGTGTGTGTGTGTGTGTGTGTGTGTGTGTGTTCCTGAGTACGTTGGTGATGAGCCAGTTGCATCATAATGTAACGGTCAATGCTGTATTGATCTTAGCACACAAACCCCAAAGAGATAAATTATGTTATTATGTGCTTTATGTAGTACAGTACAGTTTGTCTACCAGTCTGTTCTCACTCCGAACTCGTACCAGAGCCCCACTTTGTCACACGCCTTTTTTGACGTAATGCACCACGGAGCCTTGAGCGTTTTATGGAATGCACCACGGGCGGACCATTAAAAAGCACTCCACACCTGTGGGTTCAGGAAAAGGTCAAGTACACCATCGGGCTCGTTGTCCAGAAGGAGTTGGGAAGAGGGGACTCTCTCTCTGGTTTTGGGTTTGGGGCTTGAAGACTTCTCCCCTGGTGGGACCCTAACCCTAAGCCCACCACCATATCCAGACCCTAAGCCTAACTCTGAGACCTCACCACCCAATGCCTAAACCTAAAGACAACCTACCCAATGGCTAAACTCAACCTGTGAAGTCCCCCCCCCCCCCCCCCCTTCCCGGGTGGTACTACCATCCCCTGGGTCGTACTACTACCGTACTTCCCAACTCGTTCTGGACGACGACCCCGACGGCGTACTTGACCTTTGCCTGAACCCACAGGTGCAGAGTGGTGGATTCCATAAAACGTATACAAGGTGCGTTACCTCAAACGCAGGGCTCTGGTACGTGTTCAGAGTGAGAACATGTTGTCTTGACAGTGCTGAAATTGAGCTCACAGTTACAGTTTCACCCTCTGACAACCTCTGACGCTCTCTCTCTCATAGATACCCCCCCACACACACACACGCACACAAACACACACACACACACACACACACACACACACACACACACACACACACACACACACACACACACACACACACACACACACACACACACACACACACACACACACACACACACACACAGAGAGTGTGAGACACACACTAATTTAGAGCCATGGGTTCAGTTTTGAGGCTTAATCTGACAAAGTCTTTCTGGCAAAATCTCAGTTCCACTCCACTCATCACCTTTTATTAGAGGAGGATTAGGACCAGTCTTCCTCTGGGACATCTTCACCTCCCTCCCCTCCCCTCCCCTCCCCTCCCCTCCCCTCCCCTCCCCTCCCCTCCCCTCCCCTCCCACCCCGTCCCTCTGTGAGCTTCAGCCTGAAGGTTTTGTCTGCTGTCTTTTCCCCCGTAGCCCAGATATTATGCACGGTGAGCTCAGCCTAAAGTTGCGCAACCCCATGCTGGTTCTGGTCCAACACAAACCTTTTGCCTCTACAGTGTGTGACCACCACGGCCCTCTGCGGTGCCAACGAACACATCTCAGGCCACGGTGGAAACTACACTGTGCCATCTGTAATCCTGCTGAGGTTTCTTTGAGCGAGCTGGAGAACAAGCTCTGCCCCCTTCTTACTGAATGGACGTCCATGATCAATAGGAAGGAATTGTGTTGGTTGGCATTGCAGCACAACCAATGCTCCTCCTCAAGCCTTTCATAATGCTGTTGAATAGTGATCACAAGTTGCTGAGATCACAAGTTATTGAGATCATTTTAGGTAGAGGCAGGCCCAGGACACGCTGTATGGACTACATCTCCCAGCGGGCCTTGGAGCACCTTGGAACGCCTCCGAAAGAGATGGAAAAGGACATTTGGGTCGCCCTGTAGCCACTGTGACCATGACCTGGATAGATGGATGGATGGATTACTGTCCATCTCTGCTGCGGCGATGCCCTTTCTCTACAGACGGCGAGCCTTATTTTGAGGCCGTTAACCGTGACTTCCATAATGACCCTCAGGCCCAGACGTTATGCAGGCAGGCAGAGCTTGTGGTGTCCATGTGAGGATGAATGAGTCCCCTCCGACCAGGAGAGACACCGCCGAGAGCTTCCTGCATCCTCTGCCAGGAGCTTCCCCCGGGAGTTTCTGCCTTCATGCACACAATGTTCCATCATGTCAGCTGACCATCTGGATCACTGAGCTGTTGTTTTTATTTCTGTCTTTGCAGTATTAATAATAGCGATAGTCGGCAGTGTAGCAGCATCTGTGGGTCCCTCTTATTTCCCCATCTGTATTTTTTCTCTCTCCCCCTCCATGTCTCCTCCTCTGCTCACTGGGCTTACACCAGACAGCCAAATCTCTCCAGGGCTCTCCAGATGTTTTTGCTGCTCTGTGGGGAAGAGCAGGTGGCCTCAGGACAGCAGGTAGACTGGAAGTGCCAGAACCACCACAGCAGTCTAGGGAAATGCTGCATTATAGCAGGGCTATGGCAGACATCAACAGGTAAAACATGCTGCCAGAATACAGTGTGCACTTCCACAAAAACATACACGTTCACTTAGAAACTCTACACATTTACAGTCATCATTTTAGGAGGACAGAAACAGGTAAAGGGATAAACACTTATTTAGTTTTCTCATTTGAATGATTTGTGGCACTATTAAGCCATTTCCTGTTTACTGGACTGACTGTGGGGATAGGCTACATGTGACAGTAGGGTGTCTGTGAAACTGAAGACAGCTGAAGTAATTCCCTTCACTTAACACCATTTAAGTCACATATCCAAAAATGGTCCACTCCAAAGAGATGCACGGCACGGCCTCAACGTCTGAAACATCTGGTTCACCCAATATGGGCTACACATGTATTCAAATCATCGCATGTAAAAATAACTTTCACTAACAACTGCACAGTTTACAGATTATTTCCCTATGTAGTAGATAGTGTATCAGCATTTTTTACAGCTTCATAACCCCTAAATGTTCGATAATAGGAGTCTCATGTTTGCTCTGAGCAAAGATCCTGTTTAAAATTCAAAACAGGCCCAGGAAAATATCCCCCAGAGAACCAACTAACAGCCTAATTGTCATTTGTGGCTAATCTAATGGCCTAAATATGCTTTATAAAAGCTTTTAGTGTACGCCACAGTTTTGATCACAACAGACCCTGAATCTTAATGACCGCCCACATGATGGCGTTTACCCCTGGGAGCGGGGCTTCGGTGTGGCTGGCTCAGCTACCACACTAGCTGCACTGGTGTCATTAACCATGCAGTTTATAGACGGTCCCTCTCCACTTTTAGCTTGCCATAAGCATGCAGTTTATAGACGGTCCCTCTCCACTTTGAGCTTGCCATAAGCATGCAGTCTGCATTTTGATACAACAGGCTACACTTCTTTGGCACTGCAGCGTATCACGCTCTGCCGTTTATAATACAGATGTGAGCTGCTGGGCTGGCTGAAATGGCATAATGAGATATTGTTTCACGCCAAATCCTGTTTAACGAGTAAAATAAATATATTTGATCAACATCAGAGGCCCACTTAAATATATGAACTAAATGCCTACGTATTTCAAATCTGACTGCCCCACCCAGATAGGATCTTTCCACTATTTTATTTTCTTAGCTCGCCACCCTCCAGGCATGCAAATCACACTGAGAGCTGGCACAAATAGAATTGTTATCCACACACAAAAATGGCTGTTCAGCTCCATCAGCAGCTTCTGCATTTTCAAAGTCCTTGGGGTAGTTAGTTATTTAGTGGAGGGTACTTTGCTGTTCCTGAAGAGATTACTGTAATTCCTTGATTACACACTGTACATGTTTATTGGAGGATGTGAAGACACTAACAGAGAATTAAGAGTCTGGCATTACAAGTGTGGGTATACAATATATACATGATGTACCCATATAGGCTACTTACAGTATGTGGGTAAACACATTTAAACAAAGCCTTAAAACAAAGTTAAACCGTCAGATGTAAAACAAACAAATCTATTAAATAATAAATATATATATTAAATAAATAAATAAATAAAGTTGACATTGGCTGGGTTTCCCAAAAGCTTCTTTGCGCTAAGAAGCTAATTTAACCCTTCTTAAGGCCCCCTTAAGAAGCAAACGTGTTTCCCAATTGCTTCTTTACGAAGGCATGCGTTTCCCAAAAGCTTCTTAGCGCTAAGAAGCTTCTTTGACCCTTCTTAAGGCTCCCATAAGAAGCCAACGAAGCCAACGTGTTTCCCGATTGCTTCTTAGCCTAAAATTATCTTCCAATTATCTTCCGTTAAGAAGGCTGCGTTTCCCAAAAGCTTCTTAGCGCTAAGATGATCTTTCGTTAAGAAGGTTTTGTAAGAAGGGTCTGGGGCATTCTTAACACCTTCTTAATGACGAAACACTGGCAGATCCAGCCGCGTCAGGCAAAAGGAGATACTTGTGTCCACTGTTCCTCTTGTGTTTTTCCCTTTTTCCTTTCTTTCATGTACCCTTTAGTGTTTAAAATTAGGGAACACTTGAAAATCTCCCCTGTATGTATGGTTACTTGTGTTTTAAATGTTTTACCGTAGGCTATATTCCTCTAATCAGAATGGATTCCTTTTATAATGTTGTGGATTTATATAGCACCTTTCACAGAACCCAAGGTCGCTTAAATTCTGTAGTGTTTTGAACTGCAGTCCATGTCTGAAATAAATAATGTTTAATAAAGTTTAACATGACCATGATTAGGTTATTCTACAACAGTGTTTCTCAACCACTGAGTCGTGGCCGACTGCTGGGCTCAGAGTGCCATCTAGTGAGCCGCTCCAGTTAAGATGCTTCTTAAGAGCCTTCTATTTTTTTTATTTTTCTCTTCTGTTAAGAAGGCGTTTGGGAAACACTTCTTTGGAGCCTTCTTAACTCCTTAAGAAGCTTCTTAACTCGTTAAGCTTCTTAACTCTTAAGAAGCTTCTTTGTTGGGAAACTCAGCCATTGTCTGTTCGGTCTGTGTGTGCGTGTGTGTGTTTTGTGTATCTTATGCTGTTATGCACACCCACACTCCAGGTCGGATTGGGCTGAATTGTTTTTACAGCGGTGGGTTATGATTCAAGGATGGTAAAGGATGGTAAAGTCTTGACTTGGACCACCTGGAAAGTCCTGGAAACCACCTGGAAACCACCTCACATCCACACCCCAGGTTGGATTGGGCTGAAGATTTCCATGGTGGTGTGTTATGATCCGGGGAAGGTCATGGGCAGGTTGTAAAGTCCTGGAAACCATCTAGAGAGTCTTGGAAACCACCTGGACACCACCATCATTTCCGGCCAAGCAAAAGGTGCCGTTGCATTGCTTTGCTGGTTACATTGCTAGTAAATAAATAATCCAAATCTCTATCATGATGCTCAAAGGGATGATAGTTGGATGGAGAGGGAACATGGGGATCGAGGGTGGGGGCTCTCTGAATGTTTGATTCTGCCCATGAAAGAGAGTTTGCATTGCAACGGCGGGTAACTAACTGACCACCAAAGCCTGGGGGTCAACAGCGAGGCTGGAGATGGAGAGTGGGGATGGAGTGCGTTCAGCTCCTGAAGGGCATTGAAGGAGCTATCTGGTCTCTGGTGTCTCTGGGAGAGCAGAGAACTTTTCTCCTCAAAGTGTGCTGTCCATGTCCCCAGCGACCGCGATCACAGAGATGGAGCCACAGTTGCCTATTTGGTCCCTGAGTTGCCTCAAAGGCCTGCTTTGAATTCTCAAGAACACATCATACTGCACACCAATGTGGAGGCCAGCATGTACTATCAGGAAAGGTCAGAAAGCTGGCCAAACTGCCATTCTGATACACAGAACCTTTGTGATTACAATTTAATCCATCGGGTATCATTTGATTTTAAGTCAGAGTCAGATTTTGTATATATTTGGTTGTAATTACAATGAATCATAGATTTGAAAAGCGAATACCACTCAGTTGAAGAATTGCCCTATCTATTTTTTATAATCCAGTCAGTATTTGTGAACATATTCTCTACCAAGATAGAAAATCGAGATTCAAGATTGTAGTTTGTTGCACTAACATGCATCCCACTGATAATACCATCCCTGTGTAGGCTACCATCCCTACACATTTGTCTAATTAAAGTAATGCTATCAGGTATGAATTACAAAAGGTCTTTAGATTAGAAAATAATCTTGGCCACTGTATCACATTTTTCATATTTTTCAGTCTTCTATCATTTTTCTGGCTAGTCAGTGGACAGAGTGGAAGTTGTAGGGCAGGTGTAACAAAGGGCAGGGAGGCTTATGTAGGGCAAGTTCAATATAGGGTAGGGTTACTCAGGCAAAAGAAGATCACTGTGGAGCAAACACATCAGGAGGAAGGGTCAAAGCGGTCTCTCAGCAGGCAACGCAGGGTTAATGGATGAGTTTGGAAAATGTTGACAGGAAGACACTTGGCTGGAGGGAGTTGTGGGGTATGGAGGCAAACTGAATTAGATTCATTATAGATTAAATGCTGATGTGCTACCATCTCTCCAAAGTCTCTGTTAATAGGTGAGGACCACCTGCCCCCTTATGTTGAGATTGGAAAGTGTCTGTAGGTTTGGGGAGACTGCTGCCAAATCCCACAAGAAGTAGTGACTCAGTGAGCAATGAGCATGATCTTAAGGTCATGACGTGTTGAGGTCAGAGTCGCAGTGCATGAGCATGATCTTAAGGCCAGACGTGTTGAGGTCAGAGTCGCAGTGCATTGTAAGGAAGATACTCGGGTAGGCTATAGCGAGCTGGCAGTGGAGATGGTGCAGTGGGTTTAGAAAGCTACAACATTGCCCTGTGGGAAATTGGATGCCGATGGTTTGCAGCAAAGTCAACTTTAACACCACTGGGTGAATAAAGTCAACTTTAACACCACTGGGTGAATTTATTTATTTATTTTATTTTTTATTTAACCTTTATTTATACAGGGAAGAGCCCTTGAGAGCAAGCTCTCATTTTCAAGGGAGCCCTGTTACAGTGAGAACATTTACAATAGTTACAATATTACAGACAACTTATACAAATATTACACTATATAGAAAACATTCAAGATTCCAGATAGAAATAAACAAAATAAAAAGCAATAATGAATCAAGTCAACTTTAACACCACTGGGTGAATAAGGGTCAACTTTAACACCACTGGGTGAATAAAGTCAACTTTAACACCACTGGGTGAATAAGGGTCAACTTTAACACCACTGGGTGAATAAGGGTCAACTTGGGTGAATACACATTCCTGGTTGGAGGTGAAAGCAGGCAGTGAAGCTGATGTCCGAGGCTGAGATGGGAGCCAGTGAGTGACTCTCCCTCAGCAGAGAGCAGACGGCCTGAAGCACAAAGTCACTAAAGTCAGTGCCCTTGAGTGCATTTTCTTTTTCTTTTTTCTGAGAAAGTCTGAAAACTTGGAAAAGTTACAAGGCGAGAGATGTAAACGAGAACCAATCAATTCATGATCAAAACAAAACAAAAAAATAATAAACCAAATATCTATTAAAGATGCTCTATGGTCCTCTGGTGAAAGGCTTAGTTGGAGGGAGAGGGAACATGAATGTTTGATACTGCCCATGAAAGAGAGTTTGCATTGCAACTGAGCCTAACTGACCACCAAAGCCTGGGATCAACAGCGAGGCTGGAGATGGAGAGCGGGGATGGAGTGCGTTCAGCTCCTGAAGGGCATTGAAGCAGCTCTTAAAGGGCTGCAGCCACCATCTCTCTGGGGGAGCAGAGAACTTTTCTCCTCAAAGTGTGCTGTCCATATCCCCGGTGAGCAGGATCACAGAGCAAACAGAGCACAGTCGCCTGTTTGATGATGCTTTGAATTCTTAAGCACACATATAGCCTACATACTGCAGTGCACACCAATCTGAAGGCTCATGCTGCGTTAGAACAAGATGAAAATAAAACATTGTCGCTAGAAATTGGAAGCAGTCATGTTGAACTAATTTTGTATGCCTATGTCCAAAGTTATTTGTATTCATGAAATTAACAAGGGCGAATCCACCATAGCTGCGTCCAGAACTGCCATGTTGTCACAATCATACATAAGTGATTTGTCACAGTCATTGATTATTGTCAAATACATTGTGACATCATCAGTGATGATGTCATCACATCATCAGTGATGATGTCATCAGTTATTTCACTGAGCAATTGTGATGCAATGGTAGCTGCAAGTGCAGCAAAATGTAGATGGATGTCACCACTGATGATGTCACAATGATCTCATTGGTGGAGGGCTGTGTGAGATTTCAGTGATGATGTGATCATGATATCATCTCACCACCAGTGTCTGTCACAAATCACTTGAGCAATTGTGATGTCATCAGTAAGTGTCATCATTGATGTTTGGAGCACAAATTCACAAGTAGGTAGAGTTGAGTGTTACAAGATGGGATGTTTAGAACTGTGGTGTGCTTGCTGGGCCTTCTCGTGGTGTTGTAGTGCCTACTTGATAACCGTAATGACACACACACACACACACACACACACACACACACACACACACACACACACACACACACACACACACACACACACACACACACACACACACACACACACACACACACACACACACACACACACACACACACTCAACCCTGTAACATTTACATGAGGTGGTTGGAGAATGGTGCTGCCAGCCTGATGGTCCTGCAGATTGATGGCGGCGTGGCCTGATGACCTCTGCAGTAACCATTAGAGGCTTAGTCCATCATTCTCTTGACATGTGAATTGGGCTTCTGTATGGATGCTTGCCCTGGATAATGGCACAATGGCTTGTTACATCACACCCTGTGTATTGGTACAGTCGCTGTTGTTTCCACTCTACCAGGCACCTTTTCCCATGACATTTTAACAGGAAAATGTACTTGTTGAGGTGTGCGAAATGTCATCTCTTCAGTGTTTTTCCTTTCTCTTCTTTTTTCTTCAAATTGACCTAGGTACCCCAAGTATTTCTTGCAGCTTGAACATGGAGTATCGTACCACAGATCCCCCCCCCCCCCTTCCCGTGAATTCAATACAAACCTGCCAAACTATTCTAAAGCATGGTGGGAATATCATATAGCAAAGCTAAAGTCCAGTAGTCCAGGTCCACTGGGACATTACTGATTCAAACTAATTGCATGATAAAGGCATTAAATCACATCATGTCAGTGACTCGTCAGCTAGTGCATAATAAAAAACGGATATACTGTACAATAAGTTCTATTTACAGTAATATACAAAAGGAAATCCTAAATCTCAAATCATTCATTATTGAATATCATTCAAACACAGAATGTCACAAACAAGGATACAGTAGCTTCCTCATTAAAGAGCAGTAAATAAGTAAAATTGGGTTTTCTGTTTGTAAAAAGTGCAGGGGGGAACTTTTGCATCAAATATAGTTCTGGTGCAAATATCTTACACATTCAAAATTATAGATGCTAGAGCGACCTCCTACTGTAGCTCCTGGACCTCCATAGCAGTGAGAGAGCTGGGGACGGTGCAGCTGTGGAAGGCATTAACAGATCAAACCAGGCACTGTCTGTGCGTCTAGTAGCTCTCACCACCACGCAGCAAGGTCACACCACACGCTCTGCTCTCCATCACATCCACGGCTGATTTACTTTCTGCTGAGGTGTTAGCAGGCCAATAAAATCCCTCGTTATTGGAAATGCTGAACAAATGAAACACATGTGTGTATATGTGTGTATGAATTGAACACAATAATGTAATATGATGGGGAACAACATCTGCCGGGGAGGTCTCACAGGTGCAGAAAAACGAGTGGCATGTTCATGGACGTCAACTCTTTAATCCTATTTATGTGACATTTCCATCACAGGGGAATCTTTAATGAAATATGTTGACTGGAAATCGCCGTTATGACATTTAGACGTGTGTGGTTGTTAACTCTGAACGCACCACAGTCACAGCTCATTTGCCACATGTACCAGAGAGGTTTATGTTTCACTTTCTAATGTTGACAATTCTGAGATGTGAAATTTTCTACAGCTGGGCTACTCCAGAGGACAACCCCAGAAACGTTCACAAAAATGTGAAACGTTGGGACAGTGACACTTACATAAACAGAAGTCCCTTTGAATTATTTGTTTGGGGTCCTAACCCCGAGTGTTTTTACAACGCTGACCATATAGGGTGTCGATTCTCCACAGGGCAGCAGAGCCTGGACGGCACTGTTTACAGCAGAGTAATCAGGCCAATAGGACTTTTATAATAATCCAAGAGGTTCTTTCACAGTAACACATCAGCACGCCTGCTGGCCCTCTGCTCCTGACAGCTCAAAGAGTCAGAGCAGCAGATAGGCTATCTCAGTGTGAAAGGTGCTCTGTCTCCCTGATGCTGCCTAACCTGGGGCCCTCATCATGACAGCTGTTTATGTAATCCTACGTATCGCTGTCTGCAGGACATTATTGATCTTCGGAGGAACTCAAGAGCGAGTCAAGCCCTGCTGTCAGACTGTATAAACCCGCTGATTCATAATGAGGCTCTCTTAGAGTCCTACAGCTGCCTTCAAAACATCAGGAATCTTTTGTACCAATGTCAAAAGACAAATTGAAGCAGGGCGGATAGACAAGGAATCGTACGGTGTGTGTGTGTGTGTGTGTGTGTGTGTGTGTGTGTGTGTGTGTGTGTGTGTGTGTGTGTGTGTGTGTGTGTGTGTGTGTGTGTGCAAGAGAGAGAGAGAGAGAGCGAGAGAGAGAGAGAGAGAGAAAGACCTGAAGGACGAGGGGATAAAAGAGACCTAGCCATGACTGGTTGGATTGCATGAAAGTCTGCTATGGAGATTGAGAGAAGATATGAAGACTCCTCAGGGAGGCTTTATGGTAACGTGTCTGTGGAATTCGGCTGGATCCAGCCAGCCAGGGCCCCTTGAAGGGATACCTTGACAATTTTACGCGGCTATTTTTCTTTGCCAGGCACTTGAGGCAGGAAAACATTCCACATTCTGTCCTTGAGATACCTGAAAAACAGTTTGTCAACATTCTCATTCCCCCTTGATACGAATTGGCACCACTGGCTATAAGTTAATGAGACTGCTGCTAGCTCCCCATTGGTTTCAATGGCAAACATGAACAATACAACAGGCCATTTATTAACTGAGGTGTCAAAACACAAACCTCAAAACACAAACCTTTCCCCCATTGCACCTACCTGGTGAAATAAAAACAACCAATCAAACTGGACGACGTACGGGCAGGCCTGTAATGACTCTACTCATTCATCCACAATCACTTGTGCCATCTGCACAATCATCACCACATTGAGTCTGTGTGGTTACAGATGGTATACCCACTAGATACTGCCTTCGAAACCACATCGATCTACTGAATGTGGATCAAATTATACCACAAATGTCTGTCTTCTATTTCCTCATCATTCTAACCCCATCTAATCATATCTTTCATCTAAATCAAGAAAAGATACTGAAGTGCGAAGTCGGTTTTTCTTTTTGAGAAATTAGTGTTTTTTCCTCTGTTTGTGCAGCTGGTAAAGGCTCACTGTAGCCTCCTGTGGCAAAGACTTTTGATTGGTCTGTTTTTTATCAACAAGGCAATCTTCTCTCAGGGCATTCATCTGTACAGGACACATGTCAAATTAACAGCCTGAATGCAAATGCTAGCTTACATGGAGTATTATGCAATTTATAATCTCGAGTTGCATGAATTTATTAAAACCAACACAATACAGCGCTCTTTCTTTCAGATATTCCGTCCACTATCTAATGTTGAGTATTGAGATGCGTGTGTTTTTGTGTTCCTCTCAATGTAAGAGCATACCTCACAACACACATGATGGTCTTAATGTGCAAATGTTTCTCTCTGCCACAGGGCCGCCCCAGGCATTTTGGGGATATTTGATTCGGTGGATCCCACCTGACCCACACTGAGGCTGTTAATCTGCCCAGTCGTGTCAAACTGTCAATTAAACCTCAGTTTCACCACTCAAATCTATTTGTCATGACAAAAAAGCATATCTATAGGGTTAGGGTTACCGGGTTAACAGCTTTTTACCTTTTGGCAAAGACAGTTCTACTCCAAGTTGAATTAATACCACAGTGTGATAGGCAATTGTCAAATGTAATGTAATAAATGTCCAGTGTAAATAAATGTAAATGTATTAATGATATGTAGCTGAATTAATGCAAAATATCTTTTAAATAATTGAATCCTTTAGATGAAGAAACATATAGGTAAATCTTGTGCTTTCAGAGGTATGTTGTTTTTTTCACATCTCATTATTTTAAGACTGAAGGTTGGAATTGGTTTACTGTGCACAATTTAATTATCATACTTTCGGGTAATGTATAAATTCATACTCCACTGCAAGTATAGGCTGTTAAATGGGGGGGGGGGGGTATGATTTATCTCAAGGCTACAGTTGAGGTGCTTCAAAAGCCTGATAAACCTGACAGCTAATACTTCTGATTCTAGATCAAGGTTTAATTGACACATCACCTGATTCAGAGAGAATCAAAATATGTCTTCCTTTATATCATCAGTATTATCTGAATGACTTCATGACTTAATCTGAATCAAAGCTGCTATATGCCTAATCAGCATTTCCAGTTCAGACAAAGACAACCAAACTGTGAATTTCTGATCCACCTTGGCATTCAATCTTCTAATGATAGAAATGTTTTCAGCACTACAGGTTCTGGTCCTCTCCTCTGAATGGCCCTGCAGCTTTTATTTCCATGCTATATTTGACCATTCTCTTAACTGCAGCTCAGCTTCATTCACCACTCAGTGCTGCCTGGGGCTGCGGACATAATTTCAGCATTCTACGCACAGTCTGCACATCTGTTTCCTGGATGACAGCTTTCACTGATCAGCTGGAGCTTCCAGTGGACCAATCAGAGAAAAGGTGTGTGTTTTCTGTCATTATTGGTTGAGGGCAGACATCTGGTTGTATTTAGAGGCGGGTACTTGGACCTGTGTTATTTGGTTTGGTTGCAGTACAGATTTGAACTCTAGGGGCCTGGCGAGGCAGTTCCCCTGCACTGGATCTGGGCTGCATGGAAAAACAAATCTTAATGAAGTCTGGCCTTCCCTCCTCCCGTCCTCTGCTATGTGTCGCTTGTGGGCCCTGGCAGCAGGGAGAGCTGCATTTTCTATCCTATGACATCCTTCAGGAACAGCCACATCCAAGAGAATTTCACCAGGAAGATTAAATCAGACTGTCTATGGTACTTACTACTTCGAGAAAGGTTGTCCAGAAAAGGGTCCCATGAAAAAGGTTCTAAAAAAAGGGCGTAATATCAAATTTTATGTCATAGGTAAAAAAACAACAATGATATTGACGCAATCAAGAGGCCATGCATTTCCCCAACCCTATGAAAGGCCGAGGTCCAAGGGCATAACTTTGGTTTTGAGAAGTGGGGGAGACACAATAACCCCCCCCCCCCCCCAGCCCCCCCCACACACACACACACACACACACACATACTACATACACACACATACACACGGCGGGGGTTTCAATTCTACCCAGGTTTTCATTTGCATGATCTCTGATGTCCACATGTGGGACTATGTGCTCTCACCCAAGCAGATCCAGCTCCACAAGAATGATGTGAAATTCACTCCAGGGAATATCTTCAACTAGTATCAGATCACAGGGCAAATCCTGGTGGAAGATAAGGAGGACATGTCCTTATGTTATGCAATAGGACCAATCAGCGTGACATCACTGCCACCCAAAAATGCGTAACCCTGCGGCAGGTAACTAGTATGAGTTGTGCCAAACAAACGTTAATATCTCAAAAAGTATACATCACATCGCATATATTTTGACATTCTGAGTGAGAGCAGAATTAGCTCAAGAGTTTAATGTATAATATATGCATGCCGTGTTAAAATTGTGTGAACTGTCGCAGTTTTTAAATTGTAAACACGGTCAGCCGGCTAGAGTCAGACGCTCAAACTCAGGCTCCATAGGGTTCCATTGCCATTGCCACCCAGTGGTGCGGTTTGTTTACCAAAATGCTGCTCGGCTGATCCCTTGTATAACTAAAATAAATACATTGTCAAAAGTTCATATTGTGTTTCACATTATGTTTTACTGTTTATTACATATTGTGGGACTCAGACTCACAGTCCATCTGCCTACTTATGGTTTATCTTTCAGTGGAATCATGATGATATGATGATTTGGGGACAGTTCTATTACCACTAATACTAGTATTACAATTATTACTTAATGGTGATTTAATTAACATGAAATGTGTTGAACCCCTCGTCAAAAACGGCTTCTCTGTAGTTTGTGTATATTACTGGGCAGCCATGAGGCATAAAAAAATAGTCTTTCAAACCAACTGGTAATCACATAAGCACTCAGCAGTCATCTGCACAAAAGAGAATACGCTTGTTTTGGTGCAAAGCCAAATGGGCACGGCAGACTTCTCGCTCTATTGAAAATAAACAGCAGCCGTCCCACTCTGTTTGCCTATGAGTTTTGGAGTCATAAAAACTGTCGCTCACAACGGTTAAACCCTCAGTTCACATTCAACATATATGGATCCACATTTTCCACAAAAGTAGTGGTAGCCTATATGAGGACTATGTGCTGGATCTGATAATGATCATTGGAAATGTTCTGCCCGAACTGAACTGAACAGCAGTGATGTTGTGTCTTGCACAAGTTCATGGGTTAAGTTCAGCTCTGCCACGGCCACATTCATCTTGGCGCCTGAAATCCTCCATTTGATAAGCAGAGATATAAACAGCTTTCTCAGTCAGATAAGGCAAGTTGACCAAATAGAGACATATGGATTGAAAGAATGAACGCTGTCTCATGTTTTTCCTATTTGTTTGGATTTGTGGTTCCGGGCAGTAAGTTTGTCAGGAAAATTAAATGTGAGGAGGAAGGTCAGAGTGTGGGTTGTGTGTGTGTGTGTGTGTGTGTGTGTGTGTGTGTGTGTGTGTGTGTGTGTGTGTGTGTGTGTGTGTGTGTGTGTGTGTGTGTGTGTGTGTGTGTGTGTGTGTGTGTGTGTGTGTGTGTGTGTGTGTTGTGTGCGCGCGTGTGTGTGTGTGTACACATGGATGTGCTTAGAGAGGAAAGGAGAGGGAGAAAAAGAAAGACATTAACATTAACTGATTGGGAGATGTTTGTGGTATATGGTTGGTTATGATCGAGCTTTTTCATTAGGAGCAGTGTAATTTTAGGCTATAGGCTTTTTTTTATAACTGGAAACGCTCAAGTGTTTTCCAGCAATATGTATGAGGGCCTCAAACACACATGCACACACACACACACACACACACACACGCACACACGCACACACACACACACACACACACACATACACACACACACACACACACACACACACACACACACACACACGTGTGCACGCGCACACATACACACACACACACACACACACACACACACACACACACACACACAGGGCCCATGTGCTGTAATCAAGCCAGATTTTGCAATTCAGCAAAATGAAACTGTTTTATGGATTCTGGCAGCTCGCCTATATGAAACATAGCGTACTGATTTTTTGATGTGCGGTAAGAGCTGTAATGTGTGTAGTTGTAATGTGAGGCTATGTTAACGTACCTCAGTCAAGGCTCAGTTTCAGCACGGCCGAAGAATTCCCTCAGTGGAACAGGAATGCTAACTGGGCCAGATAAACACCTTTACTGGACAATATATTCACCCATAACCTGCGGAAACACAAACTTCACCAGAGACTAGGAAAGGAAGTGTGCCTGCACTGATTTTAAATATTTTACATTAGCACTAACGGTGTAACTGGCTTAGCATCTTTGGAGTCCCCACACATTTTCCTGGATAATTTCCTTAGTGTTGTATTACAAAACTCAAGTGCTTAAAGGGATAGTTCAGATTTTTTGATGTGGGGTTGTATGAGGTATACTTGCATACAGTCAGTGTACTACTGTACATGCAGTAAAATGCAGCTGGCGCGGTCCCATTTTGGAGAAAATGGAGACCGGCCGGCCGTGTCAGGTAAGTAGAGCCGTGAGTGAAGGGGGCCATGAGCAAAAACGTTAAAAAACAAAAGACAAAAATACATTAAATGCTTCTATACTGCTCACCTGGCATAATCCAAGTCTCCACAAGACCTGAGATTCCAAGTTAACATGGAAAGACATCATTTACACCCTGTTTTTAGCTGAAATATAGCCATGTGCAGCTGGAAGCTCACTTCTATTTCTTCTTCGTATAGCTTGAGCACTTGGCTCCTGTGCAGATTTCAGCTAAAAACAGGGTGTAAATGACATCTTTTCAAGTCAACTTGCCATCTCAGGGCTTGTGGAGATTTGGATTACGCAGTGTGCCAGAATGTGAAGCAAACCATTCTGGGTCTCCTCCTGGGTTCCAGGCAGCTCATCGCAGGACGTGCTCTTATTGTTCTGACCGCATTGCTATGGGTGTTTGCCACAGAGCAGGAAGAGGTGCTTTGCGGGGAGGTGTGCACAGCCACTTCATCTGGCCCCATCCCCTCGAGACGCTGTAAACCAGGCAGCAACGTCCAAAACATCTCAATTAATTGACTTTAAGCAATAGTGTTTAGGATACCCAAGTCTGTTCCAAATTAGGCTGGCCTCCCCATAGTGTCAGTGTTAGGCGTCATGTCAGCCAAGCAAACTAGAGGCCTCCTCTTTTCTCTTGGAGCAGATTCAGTCATGTCTGGGGTAGAAGCAATCAGTGACTAAATACATTAGCTTTAGATAATAAAGGCAAAACAGCAAACGTGTGTGTATGGAAAGCTGGGAAGGAAAATAATCATATCAGAATCTATGATCTCACCATGTGGCTGTTGATGTGAACGAGCTTGATGAGGTGGACCAGCATTTATTAAACAATTCAATAAATTAGTCATCAGTTGGACGCAAGCCTCTCAGAGTGAAAGATCTGGAGAAGACTCTGGAGAGAGGGCAGGATGGGAAAGCATAGAGATACATTACACATTATTATCATACTGAAACATTATGTGACATCATAGAGGCAGATCACACTGCCTGGAAGGGTCAAAGTGACCTGGGAGGTGTGGGCCAGTCATCCTAATCATGCCGTTCGCCCTCTTGGCCTCTGTCTCTCACACTGTATAACATATCTGTCTCTCACACTGTATAACATCTCTGTCTCTCTCACTGTATAACATCTCTGTCTCTCACACTGTATAACATCTCTGTCTCTCACACTGTATAACATCTCTGTCTCTCACACTGTATAACATCTCTGTCTCTCACACTGTATAACATCTCTGTCTCTCACACTGTATAACATCTCTGTCTCTCACACTGTATAACATCTCTGTCTCTCACACTGTATAACATGTCTCTCACACTGTATAACATCTCTGACATCTCTCACACTGTATAACATCAGGCTGCTTACAAATCTACTCTCAGGCTCTAATCCAAAGCAAAGACGGAGCGGGATCCCAGGAGGGGGGAAAGAAGTACACACTACACATCTCCATTCAGAGGTCCACATGGTCTGTATCATGTTATGACCTCACCAAGGAGACGGGTCATGACTTCACTGCAACAGAGCCGCCCAACACATCATTACAGCCTATTGTTCTAAACCAAATCCATACAGGAGAGCTCTATCAGGAACCGTGCCATGGCACGCAGCATTTTAGAGACATCACGGAAGAAGAAACAAGCACAATCCATTAAGCCCATGGCGCAGTGGTGTGGCCATTCAGTTTTATGGCAGCACGCCCGCTTCCACCACCCACATCGCCCTAGCCACCCTTTGCATCCCGACTCTCTACCACCTTACTATCCCCAGCTATGGCCCCTTTTCCCTCATCCCCCCATACCACCACCACCCATATCCCCCTAGCCATTGCACCTACCCACCTCTCCAATCCTAACTCTCCACCACCTTCCTATCCCTATAACTACGGCCCCTTTTCCCACTAAACGTCCATGAGTGAGTGAGTGACGGAGTATCCTGACTTTTCCATCTTATGACCCCGGCGGGCCCTGCTGGCCCAGCATCGTGAGAAAAAGGAGACAGAACCACGACAATCATGTGAATAAATGAAAATTTATTGGGCATAACAGGTATACAAATATCATGCGTATTTACAGCATATAAAAAGTTTCAAGAACCAAAATGAAACAATAACGGCCGACAAATGTTTTACACATACACAACACCCTAAAAAGGCATTACCGGTGTCATGGAAAAAGTCTTAATCTTCATCGGCTCATTGGAGTTTAAAAAAGACAGCAACAAATACCATGTAGGGACTCAGCTCAATTTAACTGCAGTATAATCCATAATGATCTAAAGTTGGACTTTTTCTTTATTTCAAACATAAGTACAGAAAAACATACCCACACACACAAACATTCACATACACACCGTACACATTCATAGAAAAAGGTGAGGTAGTCAAATGGTTAAAAAAAAATAAAAAATCAAAAATAAGTACAATCAATAATTCTAGAGGTTCGTTTAAGGGGCATATGGATTTCGCTTCAGCTGTTTTCAATTCAGCATTAACTATAAGGAATATAGTGAGTGGTCCTAGTCTAAAAGGCCCTCAGTACATTCTGTACTGTAACAATGCTGCTCTCACTGGCATACCAGATACAGCATCATGATTTCAGTTCACCAATTCATTCCATATTTCTACTTGCTTATTCCTATTCCTATCCCAGCATGCATCACAGAGGGGCGGAGCCTATCCCAGCATGCATCACAGAGGGGCTGGAGCCTATCCCAGCATGCATGGGCAGAGGGCAAGGAGCACTCACAGCAAGAACATTCGCCATTCGCACGACAATTCTCATGAAATGTATTGATAGTTTAAGTGAAAGAATATCCCTTAAATTACACCAAATGAAAGGATTCAGATCCAGAAAGTAACTTGAGTCCCAGCCTCTTTACAGCGTTACACAAGGTGGGGGGGGGGGGGGGGGGGGGGGATAATTACATACTGTGGATGAATTTGCCACAGTCGATAAGAGAAACCACCAAACTACAGGAATGTCAAAAACACCAAATCCCACATTGACCACTGATTATAGGTTATGGAATACTTCCACATAGCAAGAGACAAAATGTGTCAAAAAAGATATTCCAACTACAATGTGATACAGCGTTGTTGTTTTCCAAGATTGATTCACAATAACAGTTTACTGGACAAAGGTCTCGGATGGATTTTGGTGTGGGACGTACCGGACTGACAAGATAAGCCTGGCCAAAATGGGCTCATCAGTTAGTTCCAGCTGCAATTTCAGAGGGATTTCGTATTTATAAAGTGACATCGAAACGGTTAGTTTTAAGAAATAAAAAATAACAGATACTAGAGCCTTCTCCACTCTTCATTGCAAATGAGTGCATACACACACACATAACTTTACACTATTTACTCCACTTTTATATTCTAAATTTGGTTTAACTGCTGTCATCAGTGGTTACACATTGTTTCCTCTCAATGCTGCCCTTGTATCGGGGGAAATGTTATAATTTGTGCTAGCAGAAACTGGACCACCATTACATTTGGCAGCTATAGCATGGGGCTGTGGTGATAATTGATAATGGGCTGTGTTGATAATTGATAATGGATTGCTCATTGGTTACAGAATTAATTCCATGATTTACTAATATCATGATAATGTACAGTTTAATATACATCACTTCAGCTTCTCATCATTAATTTGAAGTTGCATTTAAGATATGGATTCAAAATATATTAATTTTGCAATGCTATATAATAATTTTCTTTTTCACTTCATATGACAATATTTTAGTAAACATTATTTATACAAAGTAGTAATCAATCTGTAACAACTTCAATAGTGAGCGAGTAGTTGGGAATTAATAAAACCATTAGATGACAAAGGATAATTTTCTTTAAACAAAACATGATGTGTTGTATCCCATGTACATGTAGGAAAGAAATATTAGCAGGTTATATTTTATTTGTAAAGCATTTAAATATCATATTCATAACAAACTCGTGACAAGTTATATGACACATTCATGAATGACCAAATAAAAGGAGAATTATTTCAATGTCAACATCCTCTGGATGGACCAACACCATTTTTTTTTTATTTAGGCTTAGTATTTTTAACCTTCCAAAGCAGCTGGATTCACGCGAGAACGAGCTCACGATCACCCAAATCCAAATTCTAAAGTGAAGAGTGAATCTCCCAAACCACATCCACTGCCAAATGAATTGGCTTGAAGAATGTTTATTTGAATCTAATATTTTATTATGATATAATGTAGTCATATGAAAGCTTATTTTTCATTAATGAATGTGTCATGAAACATGGCATGAGGCCTTTATGAAGCTGTTTAAATCCCCTACAATAAAGTGTTACCTATGCGCATACAGAATTCACAGTACTTACACAAATAGAAGACAATAAATTTCTTTTGGTAAATATATTCCAAAATATAATTTTATACACAAATATATATTTATACTCTGTTCCCTCTGTAGAAACCTTTATACATGTTTACATAAAATAAAATAAAATAAAATAAATCAAAAGCTTTGAGATAATATACATTCTGTTTCTCCTTAACAGAGACAAAGCAAAAATGGTACAAAGAAAATTAACTCTATGATTCCCTTCTCAAATTTGTCCCACCGCTCGTAAAAACACACACACATATACTGTATAGGTTCAAGGAAGGCACAATAACAGACATTCATATTATTTTATGACGGTGGGATAACCTTGGGTTTTCAGTTATAAGCAAAATGACATATTGGACACATTGGTAAAACATGAAAATATGTGTTCATAACAACGCGCTTAGCCTACAGCTTATTCTTATACAACACACTGTGAAGTGCCCGATTTATACAGAGAAGATCAACAGAATTGGGAAGACCAAACCAATGAGATGTGTGGAGTATAAACTATACACTCTGAGTGTACTCTGAACGGATTAAGTGGCAAAGGACCCAGACAAAATAATTCATGATATAAAGGTAATTCCCAATGAATACCTTAGTTCATTCTCTAAAAATTCTCTACTGTATTGTCATTCAGCACTGTACTGTATTCATAATTTTGAGTTCTGGGGGAGGGCTGGTATTAACATGCACCTCTAAAGTCCAATCCAGAAGTAAAATAAAAAACAAAACAAAAAATCTCTGCCTCGTAACATTTTTGGATTATTTACAATATTCACAAAAATATACATATCTTTACAACAGCTGTTCATCTAGTAAAAGGGAAGCCGTAATGCCCCTGTGAACTTGCGTAATGTCACTGAAACTTGTGAGTCAGACCTTAGCTTAGATCTAGAACTAATTAAACGCATGACTAGAATGACTGAATAGTAACTACAACATGCACTGCTAAAATAGTGTTGACCAACCTGTGTCTATAACTATTATTAAGACTGGTGATAAATTTGTCTATTCAAAAATGTGGCGTTATTTATCAGCATCAGTCTTTCACATTTTTCTTTCACATTTTTTGGCATTTACTGTATCTTCTGTATACATTCAATATCTACACTGCTCTGTATCTTTAACTCGTCCTTTAAAAATAGCAAATGACTTTCATAACACATGACGTCATCTCACTGTGTCGAACAGGGATGACGTCACTGTTCTCCGACTGCTAATAGTGGTTGCTTTGCTCGTTTGCTACCTTCAGGTTACACGTCACATAAAGTGTTGGACCCCATGTTAACATGCTATGTACAGCATGGGTAGCCATCACCATCTCACTTGCTAATACTGACACTATCTTGGCAAGCAGTCTTGTAGCTTTGCCTTGCCATTGGTGTACGTTTTGTAACCTTGTGCCTAAATGAAACCGTTTCAGGTAAAAGCAAAAGGCTCTGTTATGGTCGGAAAAAGCAGCATTTGGATTAGAAAAAAAAGCTTGGTAGAGAGAGCCAAAGTCCCACCCCCTTCCGGGCGGGGCCTACATGCACCAGCGTTTGAAAAAATATGAATGGTGGTGAATGGCAAGAGACAATAATTTTTTTTATCCTGTTTGAATTGTGACATGAGCTACACATATGATGTTTGTCAATTCAAAAGATAACTTTGCAAGTCAAGAAAGTGGCAGTTTGTCGTAAAACTGTTGCACTATAAGTTCTAAATCAGAAAGACTACACACCAGTCACATAAGTGATGTCTCTCCCGCCAGGCCATGTTGGTGTTGGTGTGACCTATATTGTGCGAGACGAGAGATGTAGTTGATTGAGTGGTTTCACACAAAACTAAACGTTACATTTCAGTTTGTTTTGATTGAGGAAATTGAGGAAAAATCACGTGTACTTCATGGCACAATTCAAACGCCGTTCACCACCACCCATATTTTTTCCGGCGGTGGTGCGTGTGCTGAAGCAGGAAGTAGGCGGTGACTTTGGCTCTGTATTAAACTCACATTTGTTTCTTGTAGCTGTAGATAAGCACTAGATTCGAGGTGTGGCTGCCAAGCTGGGCCTCAGATCGATAATACCAGGACAGTAGTTTTGTAACTGAAGGTGTTACTATGTTTTTTCTTCAACTTCTTCTTTAAAAAAAAATCATACTTCTTTCCTTCCGATCACAAAGCATCCCCAAAATAATTATTTTCATCCGAGGAAACAAACGTCAACAAACCAGTCCCTGTGACCCGTCTGGCCCTTCCTGCGTCCCGCTGGGCCGCCCTGGGCTACGCCGTGCTGCTGCTGGAACAGGGCGTGCTTTGTGTGCTGCCGATGCTGTGGGCCGCACTGCTGTTCTCCGAGGCCGGCTGAGGCTTCTGGACCTGCTGTGTGCCAGCTGTCTCTCCTAGACATACAGCAGGATCGAGAGAGAGAGAGAGAGAGAGAGAGAGAGAGAGAGAGAGAGGGGGGGGGGGGGGGGTTGGTATGGAATAAAAGGAAGATAGAGCAAAATTTATATAAATCGCAACATTCCAGGGGTGGGCAGGAACATAGTACAACTATTTAGTTATAGCTACACATCGTACTCCTCCAAGTCACTGGAACCTGCTCTATAGTTTTACTGAAGTTTATTTTGAAGAAGGAAATTGCTGTCTACTCGCTTACAGTTGACTAGAATTGTCGCTACTTAACCCCTGAGATATAGTTGAAATGATTGTCTTCATTCTTCGTTGCATTGTTTTGTACACGCAGTCCTAAATAGACTATTCCCTATATTTGCTGAGTGGAAGTATTTGTGTAGGCTGCTCATTCTTACTGCTACTTCAGTAAGAGTGCATCTAAGTAATGCTGATTTCCTTTGATCTTATGACTGTGCACTTTGTGCAAGTTGTGAACTTTTGATCTGATCTGTCCCATCTTTTTTCCTTCCTGTACCATCTGCCAGAGGCTAATACCGCAGTTATATGTTCTTCTGCTGTTAATTATCCATAAAGTGACCACTTTGCTGCTATGCTTTTTTTTTACAGATAGCTTACAAAAGACGTCACCTCAAATCTCAGGAGCGACCAATCATCTATCTGACAGATGATATTCTGAATAGGAAGAGGTGAGGAGGCCTGTTGTTCATTCAGTTCATGCCTTTGTTATCTGGAAGCAGTTAGCGTAGCTTTAGCAGATAAAACAGAATAAACAGAAGAAAGGGCCTTCTGACTAGATCTCAAACGGACTTGTTTATTGTTCTACAGTATGTAGGCTAATGTATAAAGGAGCATTCCAGTTTGTAGATTCCCAGGATCCAGAGCTTTAAGTTAAGGGGCAAATAAATGCTTCCATTTGTTTGGAAAAACCTCTCTGGCAGAGCCAACCAAAAACTGTTGAAATAAAGCCAAGTGTGTGTTTCATTTGTGTATTTGGCAAAATGCTTCTGCTATTAAAATGCAGTGCGTCCGCTGCTGGTTTCCAAGCCACGTCCCACCCAGAAAAGTGGAGAGGGTCCTACATGTAGGGTACTTTCTCTTTGTAATTTGTGCTATGAGTGTGTGTGTGTGTGTGTGTGTGTGTGTGTGTGTGTGTGTGTGTGTGGGTGTGTGTGTCTGTGTGTGTGTGTGTATGTGTGTGTGTGTGTGTGCGCGCGCGCGCACGCGTGCGTGTGTGTGCATGTGTGTGTGAGTGTATATGGAGTGTGCATGTGTGCGTGTGAGTGTATATGGAGTGTGCGTATACGTGGACTCATATTTGGCAGGCTCTCTCGCATCTCACTCCCTCTCATAGGCCCCTCAGTTCTGCTAATGTTTACCAGAGCAGAGCTGCCAAAGAGTTCCGGTGAAAAAACAGTCTCTCCCCTCACAGGATCCTGGCCTTTCAAAAACAAAGGGACGTGGATTCACCTCTCCTATCTGTCCATTCTGTGAGGAAACATTAATTCCCAAGTCTGGTCTATTGTATTATCTTGCAAGATAGGAACGATAAAGGGTGATTCCTATGTCATGGAATTATATTTTGTATGAAAACCTCACATCCACTGGCTGCAATGGATGCCTCTCTTGGGACAATCTGCCATAACCTGTGAAAGATGGTTGTGGTTGCTTGATCATAGCACCTCTTGCACAATAGCAGAGTCCACACTCCAAACATAGGATTTCCCAAAATACATGTCCGAGGATTCTTTGGCAATGTAGAGGAAACACCGTGACATTTGTTTTACAAGCGCATTCTTCTCTGTTGTAGTTGTGGAAAAGCCCTCTCTTAAGAGTGTGTGTGTGTGTGTGTGTGTGTGTGTGTGTGTGTGTGCGCGTGCGTGCGTGCGTGCGTGCGTGTGTGTGTGTGTGTGTGTGTGCGCGTGCGTGCATGCATGCGCGCGCACGTGCGTGTTTGTGTTTCGAATCAATGGCAAGATTAAGAAAAAAAAATAGCAGAATGCAGACTGATTATGTGTTATATAGATAAGGAAGGTCAAGATAAGAAAACAAAAATGGAATAATATGTTATGGTGCCTTTTGAAGTATTTAAATTCCCTTGTAAGGAATTAAGCTAGTATGGATCCCAAAACTCCAATAACAGCTCCAACGTGTAATTAAAAAGAAAAGTGGAAACTGGGCTTTTTTCAAGCGACCGAGAACATCCATTGTCCACTGGCCCTAAGGGGATAAATGTACTGTAGCTCTATTTTCATGTCTCACCACGGGTTTAAAATATACTCTGATATTTTTGGTGGTTGTTTTGGGGGATCTACATTCTTGGGGTTAACACGGAACTGCCAGTGTTGCCATGTAAGGGTATTTCAGTGAAGACAGCAGCATAACAGGCCCGTCCAAACTGACCCAACAGAAAGCCCTGCTTTAACAACAACAACAGTACCGGGAACATGCGCCTTAAGCTCTTTTATCACAAATGCTCGCAGGACTGGACCACTTGTATTCTTTTCATAACTATACGATCCTGACACCTGTTTCTCTTCAGATGTTCAACTTTTGACCTCCAAAATCTTTGGGAGATCAGCCAATCAAAAGGCGTGCGTTTCTCTGTTGGTCCCTCTAGGAAACTCATCAAACTCAAATAAAGTGGCTTTCTATAGAGGTGCCAAAATAAATGTTGGGATAAAGATAAGGGAACTCACATCTGACAACTGAGCTGTCCTGCTCGCTGAATGAAAATGTGTTGGCTATACCAAGTAGACTAATGATAAATGCGACTGAACATGACTGCGACTGCACTATCCAACAGTTGGTAGTAAGTGTGTCCATATCAAAAAGCACCTATCCATTCACAGCCCCCTGAGCAAAAAGCTGCACAACTTACTGACGCTGTCCAACCTTGAGCTCCTTCCAAACCGCGAGTGTAAACTTAAACACTTAGTCACATTGTTGTATCTTCTGAAGCGCCTAACCTCTAAACTCGAACTTCCTGGCCCTGTTTATGAAAGATGTCCGCGGAGAACAGATCGGCTGTGGGGCGGCGGGTCAACGGCACGGCAGATCAGCAGTCAAACGGCCGGGTCAAGAACAGGCCGGGTCAAGAACAGGCCTGCTCTGTGCGGCGCTGAACTCAGTGGGCTGCCGGGAGCGCACTTCCTCCCAGGGGTCAGCCGGGGTCAGCGGGCTGGGGACGACGTGGAAGGTCTTTCCATCTAATGGACAGATTGTGTATCTTTTCCTGTGAGCGACCCGCTAAACCCAACAGGGGGGGGATTTCCCAACCCGTCTCGTAGCCATTGTGCTGAGACTGAGAGTATGATTCGCTGACCACCCCGCAGCCCCCCAAAACATTCAAAGGCAGGAAAGAGGAGAGCCGTTGTTGCTGACCAACAGGATATATTTACAGTAGAGGAGTCAATATGTTATTGTTAACTGGCAGCAGGATGTTTGGCAATCCCAACGGCAGATCTCTGGCACCAAGACACTCAAGACATTCTTCTGCACCTTATCTTTTCATTAACGTGGAGAGGCGGGCGAGGGCAGTGGAGCAGCAGGTAGAGAGAGAGAGAGAGAGAGAGAGAGAGAGAGAGAGAGTCAGAGAGAGAGAGAGAGTCAGAGAGAGAGAGAGAGAGAGAGAGAGTCAGAGAGAGAGAGAGAGAGTGAGAGAGAGAGAGTGAGAGAGAGTCAGAGAGTGAGAGAGAGAGTCAGAGAGAGAGAGAGAGAGAGAGAGAGAGAGAGAGTCAGAGAGAGAGAGTCAGAGAGAATCAGAGAGAGAGAGAGTCAGAGAGAGAGAGAGAGTCAGAGAGAGCTACCTGTGTGTGAGTAGATAAACCACAGGGCACCGGTCAACAGCGCCCCGATCACAAAGGCCGCAAAGGCGATCCCCACTACTGTTGGAGTGTCCAGGACGTACAGTATGGCTGAAAGACAAGGAAGCACACAGTTCATACTGGATCACCTGATAACTGAGATATTAGAAACTAAATTCACGCAGGCACGCAGGCACGCGCACGCACACACACACACACACACACACACACACACACACACACACACACACACACACACACACACACACACACACACACACACACACACACACACACACACACACCATACAGTGCACACATGGTATCATTGCATTTCTTTATATTTATTCTTGTATATATGGGGCAAAGTGGGTACAGATATTTTTTTAAATAAGAAGTAAGTAATAGGAATACAAATAAGATAGTTTTGCATAATAACTTACTTTCACCAGGGAGACTGGGCGGGCTTCCGGGTGTTGTGCGTGTAGGTAAAACTGCAAAATAAAAATCAGTTTAATTTAGTATACGACCATGAAATGAGGCAGAGTACAGTACATCATGAACTTGAAATGTGACATTTAAACTTGACATTCAAAAGAACACAATGGTTTTTGCGAGTACAGCCTGACAGCCACACATCAAGAGCGAAGCAGATTGCTGATACTGCACTGTGCTGATATTGCACTGTGTTGATAAGCAGCTCTCTGTGGAATGTGATACAGGAACCTCAACCAGGGGGAAAAAAGTAGCTTCAAGAGCGAAAGCTATTCTGTGCGCACTGACAGTGTCCGAGAGGATGAACCTACTGACTCCAACAATGGCTCCTCTTACCCACTGATTTCAAGGCATCTGGACGGCTTTCAAAAAGTGAAATGAGCTCTAATGATGTCTTAGCAAACAATACAAAGGCGCTTGTGTCGTGGTGAGCTCAAGAGCGAGCCTGGTCCCGGTCCAAGACCCAGCAGGCACAATGGCTGCTATAAGACCCTGCAGGCACAATGGCTGCTATTCTAGGAAAGGAACACCTTTGAATTTTCATCCCGCATGGCGGGTGATGACAGGTCATCAGAGGAGAGTTTAATTTCAGAGGGGGCAATAGCCAGAGGACGCCCCCCCCCACCCCCCACCCCCCAAAGTGGTATCTGTCCCTCCTGACCTGTTATGTGAAGAATGCAGAGACTAGCCACTTTCAGCCCCACAAGCAAGAGAGCAACAACAGCACACTAGCAGCTGAGGCCAGCAAGAGACTGTCATGTGAAACTGTCATGTGGTTTCGTTTTCACACATGAACTGACATTTTGCATCATCTTTCATATAGTGAGAAAGTTACATGACTGTAAAGCTCAGAACTCATTGTATGTTTTCAAAAAACAACATGGGTGTCTATGAGAAAATTGGCCACCATCAAATTCCTGAAAGCGGCTTTCATCTCGCATTTCAAAGCAGTGATGAAATGGAATAAGAACAATAAGGATCCTCTCAACATTACACTTACTTTTTACCTTACACTACCACAGCTTAATTTACTGATAGTTTGTACAATAGTTCAGACAATAGACAGACTCGCATGGCAATATGGGCTTCACATCTCTTTCCCTTCTTATTGGCTGGCGGCAAAAACACTATTTTCAGTGTACCTGGAGATCTACTATAATTGTTGATAACCAATGACATAGTATACCCACTCTCACTTCCATCTATATGGAGCTTAGGACAATCTTTGTTTGTTTGTTTCAATTTTTGTCCCACTGAAGATGTCATAGGAGGCATTGTGACATCACTGATGTCATAAGACTGATGATGTCATCAGTGATGTCATAAGAGCAAAATCATCTTATGACACCACTGATTATGTCACTGATGTGAACTTAAGTGGCACACACACACACACACACACACACATGCGCATGTAACCTTAAGGGCAATAACAGCAACACACACACACACACACACCCGTGTGCCAATAGAGCAGGCGAGGCCACGTAGCAGCAGAGCTTCAGGTGAGGCCGCGCAGCGGGCGAGCATAGGAATCTCACACGCGTAGCGCATGAGATGCCTCGTCATTCAAAACTGCAGCACTTAGTGTAAGCGTTGCTCACTATTTGAACTATTAGACAGCCAGTGCTATAAGAGTTGAAACTAAAGTAGAGCGATGTTTGCAGCTTGAAGCTCTTGCCAGAGTTGGAACAGTTCTGATATGTGGATGAACGTCATTTGTTTATCCAAGTTTGTAATGGAAGAACACTCCTATGAAAGGCCTTGTTTCTGTTCACCTCTGACCTCTCCCTCCTCATGGCGTGTACAACCCACTGCTGGAGCCTCTGTGAGACTCTTGACACTGGAGGTCTGTACACAATAATCTGCATTTGAGTTGACTCCAAAACACTCCGCTCAACAGTTCAAAGCGTGTTTACTCCAAACAGCTCTGCTCCACAGGCGAGGCCATATGATAAGAATTAGTGCAGCGCCACAGACAGCCCATACACAGCAGTTATGCATAAGCATATAGGGTTTGTAACACCGTTTGATGCACAACCTTCCCTTCAGTATGTATTAGGTGGAAACAGATCACAGTTGTGCATGAATGAGCAACAGCTACCATCAACTGAGAATCTATTTCTGTTTAAAGTTTTCTCAGTAGCCTGTTTAGCCTGTGACACAGCACTTAACATTACTACTGCCACTGTGCCCTCAATACAACAACACACACACTACAAAGTTTAGTCAGTGCTTCTGCTAGTGGGTGTGGTTTCCAGCCATTACCAAAGTTGTTGCCAAGTCCATAATTGTGTTACGAATGACACTATTTTTTCAACACATCCTTGCAGATTTATAGCGAGTTGCTAGCAATATCAGTTGGGCAGCATAAACTTACAGTAGGAAGTGGAATATCTCACGCAAAAATGATCTATGTTTATGGTTCACATTTGCACCAATGGAGATTAATTTACAGTATGGAAATTATTGTAGGGCGTGTGAAAAGTTACTTTTAGAATCAGCTGCTTCAGTAGGCAAAACATTTGATGATAAATTAGCCTAAATGACATAGTTGAATGTATAGCCTATGAGCAGCAGAAGTTTCTTGACAGCACGTGTAAGGTGATTTATTGCTGCTATAGTAAATTAAAATCACATAGATTTATCAGCTGCTTAGTAGGATAATAATTTTGAAGGCCAACATATACCTACAGAACATATTTAGTCTTCCTGCTAACTGTTATTGCTATAACTGTTATTGCTATAGATCTAATATCAGAAAAAGCAGATTAATGTCACCGAAGCAAGTCTTAATGTAAATCGTTCTTGACACCAAGGTTTTTCCCTTGTACTCAATAATCATCTTCATTTACTCTGTGCTGAGTAAAAGTAAATTGAACTTGTACTTGAGTAATGATACTGTCTACCCTCCCGCCTCAGAAAGAGACTAAATTATTTGACTTTTCCTGAAGGTAACCTGATCCGTTAAAAAAAGGGAGTAAATTTATTGATGTTGTGAAGCAATAAATCGACTTTGGATGGCACGGCTTTGAGGCCGTTATGTTTTTCCATGCGGCGTGTTGGCCACAAGTGGCCCTCTTTGATTTGTAGATCAAGCTGAACTCTTTGGGAAGATATCCACTCCAGTGCAGAACCCTGGGCCTTGAAAGGCTTCTTGTTTTGTTTGCCATCTCAGCATAAGAGATGCCTTTGTGTTGGAAAACATGCCCTTTGAAAGTGTGGTCTTTCACCGGCTTTATGGCATATCTGTGTTTACTTCATCTGCACCATGGAAAATAAACCCAGTGCACTGGCGTACTGGCAGCAGGCAGCGCACACTGCTGCCCGCTGCCAGGATGCACTGGCTTGGCTTACTCTCACATTGGCACAGTCTGCCCTCACTCATTACTGCAGATTTCACTCTCTCTCTGTTCTCCAAGCTCTGAAGGGGCTGACATGGTCCAGGTTCTTCTCTAACATCATCAGATCATCTCATGCTTTCCCCCCAATGATTGCATCTACATCTCTGACCCAGCAGTGAAACCCAAAAGTTGTGCATTACGTTCGTTAATAGCATCCAATCAAAATGTAATAAACCCACCCACTTCTATCCGGCATGCTGATATGCTTGTTGAACAGTCGCAGCTCACACTGATTAAAAAGCCATGACATATTGAACTTGTGAGTCAATAAAGCCGACACAAACCGACCAGAGTTCCCGCGTTGATGTAATTGCTCGGAGGGGGCGCTGACTTGAAAAGCTCTGGCAGTTGAATGGAGATTGGGCACACATGATATCACCACATCTCAGTTGAGGTCATAATGAGTAAAACGTGGTGGCGGTGACCTCAGACCTCCGCTGCTGCAGGCTCCACCCACCCTCTGGTCACACTCTGTCCCTGCTCTCACAGCCCCAGAGACCATACAGTGTGATAGAGTGAGTGACTAATCAAGCCATGAGGGGGCTCTGGCAGCACTCCTGAAGCCGACAAGAAGACCACCTCCCCTCCACACACACACACACACACACACACACACACACACCTCCCTCCGCCCCCTCTCTGGTGGAAAGGGGAGGCCACAGTGAAGGCCCTGCTAAGTGAAAACAACTGGAGGTCCGTGCTCATGACTCCTCTTTTTCCACCTCTCCCTCAGCACAGACCGGCCCAGAGCAGCACAACTGGGCTTCAGCGTGCGCAAACTCCCTTTCCCTCCAATCAATATACTGTATGCTAGCGCGCGCACACACACACACACACACACACACACACACACACACACACACACACACACACACACACACACACACACACACACACACACACACACACACACACACACACACACACACACACACACACACACACACACACACACACACACACACACACACACACACACAGCGCAGTTAATGATGACCAGATGTGGGGATGTGATGTGCAATGTTTTGTGGCTTGGATGGTTTGGTCTAATCTCCAAGTACTGGAGTGAGATTTCTCTGGCTCATTGGCCAGCGAGACAGGCTGCTCTCTTTACTCCAGTTCTCTTATCACTCTCTGTGTGCTCCCCGGAACGGAAACCAGAACTCAATTCATAATGTGGAGCTCCAACAAGAAGGAAATATGGATGGAAGTCTTTTTGAGAAGGAAGTAGAAGTGTGTTGACGGCGCTAGATAAATGCAGACGAGCAGCTCGGGAGTCATCGTTAATCAGATCTAAATAGGTAAAGAATGTGTTGTTTTTTTCCACTGTGCTAACCTGGCATCTCGTCTCCATCCGCCACCACAACAAGCGGCTTGAATGATGTCTTCGTGTTCAGCATCATAGCCAGGAGAGTGTCCAGAGTGACAGAATCACAGGTCTCATTGGGTTTTAGGCACTGTGTGGAGAAAAAAAACAATCACAATTAAAATAAGAGAATGAAAAAAGAAAAGAACAAATATTATTTTTATTCCCCCCCCCCCTACTGAAAATGTTTTTACAAAGCAAAAGGCAAACGTCTTCTCTCATCCCTGACCAAAAGATATAAATGTGAGGAGATCATACAAACTCATTAACCTCAACTTTACCCTGATCATAATCAGAATGTAACAATTAACTTAACTGTCACGAGTCAGCCTCAGGGCCCCGTCACTACTTTGACAAGATGTTAATCTATCAGCCATGGAGGTCAAACGAGCTTGGCTGAATTGGATAGATGACATGGAGTGACTTGGATGAGTTGGATAGATGACATGGAGTGACTTGGCTGAGTTGGATAGATGACATGGAGTGACTTGGCTGAGTTGGATAGATGACATGGAGTGACTTGGCTGAGTTGGATAGATGACATGGAGTGACTTGGCTGAGTTGGATAGATGACATGGAGTGACTTGGCTAAGTTGGATAGATGACATGGAGTGACTTGGCTAAGTTGGATAGATGACATGGAGTGACTTGGCTAAGTTGGATAGATGACATGGAGTGACTTGGCTAAGTTGGATAGATGACATGGAGTGACTTGGCTGAGTTGGATAGATGACATGGAGTGACTTGGCTAAGTTGGATAGATGACATGGAGTGACTTGGCTAAGTTGGATAGATGACATGGATTGAGGCTGAGTTGGATAGATGACATGGAGTGACTTGGCTAAGTTGGATAGATGACATGGAGTGACTTGGCTGAGTTGGATAGATGACATGGAGTGAGTTGTTGAGATGGATGCTTCTTTTGTTCTGCAGCTGGATACTTGGCAAACCTGACATATAGATTCATGTTTCCTGCTTAGCTGTGGGTGCAGACCTGAAACTGAACGGTTCAGGCCAGCCAGTGCAAAGATGGCAAACTAAAATACCGACTTCAACAGCTAGTCTACTCAAACAAACACTGCTAACGCTCTATGGCTCTGGAGAGATAAAAAAAAACACCTTGATGGATTATAAATTAACAAATCATTGGAGACAAATTGGGGAGGACCAGAGACTTTTCAATATAGAGATACTGCAACTTCCAGTCACTTCCTGTATCTGTGTCACGTGGGTTTTGCCCATGGTTTGCCACTGGTATGTGTGGAGTTTTGGGAACTCACGATCTCTAGCTCAAGTTAGCTTGCTAGGTGAGCACAACACTTCAAGGGGAGAGGTGACCACACCCATTTAGGAGACAGGAAGAGTACCATTTCATACTACTGGAGGAGCCTGGAGTGCAGTGTCTCTATATTATCGGTCTCTGATTATATTGCATACCTGCGGCAGTCTTTGGTTGTTCTGGTATCTCTTGGAGCACAGAGACATTTCACAGTGCAGGAAGAGCAGGGACATATTGAACTTTGAGTTGAAGGTGAAGCTGAACCTCCTCCTGTTTGCCTGGGCGTGAGGATAGTACTTGACAGAGTCGTCCGTGGGACAGATATTCTCCATGAGGGTGTAGTCGGAGGCCACGTTGGGATTTGAGTTGGGAGAAATGAAGCATGATTGGATCATAAAGCCCAGCTGTGGATCTGCTGTGGTGCCTGTGACCTAACGCACAGGAGAAAAGGGGAAAAAACAAACGTTCATTCTTCAGATAGATGCATCATTTGTCTTTTCAGTGTTAGCAGTATTGAAGTGATGATTGATGAGTGAAATTATTTCTTGTTGACAAAGGCTGTTGGGAATTCGCAGTACCACTCTCGTTGACTAGTTGGGTAAATTTTTCATTTTTCATGCTGTAGTCATGAATACTGTTAGGTTTTGAAGGGGAAAACAACATCCTTTAACGTCACTTCAAAAGGACTATCACCATTTTACACTCAAGGGCCTAATGATGAGTGTGTCCATCCATCATTTCTGCTTACTCAAGGCAATCGAGTTGTTCTCATTTTTAAGATCTGTGCTCAGTGGTGCGTTTCTGTTTACGTGAAAGACTTTCAGCGTATTTACTGTATACTGTGGCTACTCATTTTGTTTGGGCAGAGAAAACAGACTTGGTAACAGAGACACACACAAACTGAGCTGCTGTTCAAGATGATCACTCTGATCAATTCAAATCTTGCACACACTTTTCACTTCTGGTTGTTGAACATTTGTCAAAGACAAGTCTAGCTAGTCTTTTGAGTGTCTGGAAGCATACTGAGGACCTCTTGACATCGGCACAATACTTTGGCTCTCCTGGAGCTCCTTGAGAAATCCTGTACATTTAAATTTGAATTCAGTCCCAATAGGAACACCAAGATCTTACTACTCAGAGAACACAAGACAAGTCAATTATCCATCCTTCCGTCGTACTCTTTACGTACCATTTTGGTACTTTTTAAAGGCTTTGATACACCCTAAATAACATTAAATGCATTTTCACTTCATTCCTGGCTCTGTGTGAGAGTGCCTGAAGCAAGCCAAGAGGCTTTCCCTTTGCGTTAAAACTTCACGAGGGACCTTGCCTCCACCTGGAGACTACAAGTGAGCACTCGGTAATTCTCTTCTTGTTGCTAATTTATCCTTCTGTTTGATTATCACTGCCAATGTTTTCTAATGAGGACATCCTCATGCCAAAGTTGGTTGAGACAGTTGGTGACAGGTAGGCTCTGAGTTCAATAAAAGCTACACTGTGAGCGCCCGAGTGCGGTTGCACAACAGCGATCTCCGGCGCACCTTTTGGCCGCTGCCTCGGGTCAGCTCTCGGGCCGGTGTGAGATGTGAAGAGAGGGGCAAGCCAAAGCTTCATACACAGAAAAGCCTTTGTAACCTGCTGGCTCTGTGTCCACACTGTCAGCCAAGCATCTCCCTCTGATATCACCATAAATCACCGCTTCAAAGGAGCTCATAGTATGAGTCTTTACCATCTTTAACATGACCTCTATAATTACTGTTGCAAAACAAGTATTCTGGGCCAGACAGGGTACCAGGACACATGGAAATGAGTGTTAGCTGTCTAGCTTAAAGTAGACAAAATACAAATTGACCGTGCGGGTGCCACGCTAGATCAAAGCATGTTAGCGTTGAAATCCTAGACAAAGAGTACACACGGCGCAGTTTTCTCTGCTATTACGACAGTGTTGATATTCCAACAGGCAGAGACCAAAAAAGTTGTAAGTCAGTATTTATTACAAAAATCAATCCTTCGGCTCCTTTGTCCCCCGGTTATTCTTTTGTAACATCCTTATCTCTGCGGTCAAACTTGGGAATGTAACAGTTGCACAAGACGATATCATATTATCTGCAAGACTCACAGGATGAGGAAATGTACTCTCAAATTTTCCAAACGGTAAAAATGGATGTGTGCACAGTGTACCTCCACAAAGACTTGCTGATTTTCTGAAACCGTGTGGAAGGCCTGGGGCGCTGGGTCCCGGAAGAGGTTTGTATTGTAGAAGTCCATGGTGAACGTCACGTTCCTGACTGGCTCCTTGTTGGCTCGTCCCGGTACAATCCTGGGAACTGCTTTTGGGGGTTCCTGGTTCTTTCGGTACGTGCAGTTGAACTAGGAGGAAATAAGGCAAAGCCAACACAAACATCAGCAGGGATCTGAGATCAGATTCCACCACTGAGCAAGCTCACCCCACATGACTCTGTGTCAGTGTTTCATCACAGCAAGATGGACCAGAAAGTAGGGAAGAGACAAGAGATATGGACAAGAAAAATGAGGGGACAGGGAATGGATGAGACAAAGGAAAATAAGTCGGTAGAGACAGGGGGAGAAGGAACAAAGGAAAGTTATCATTGAAGATGGAGACATTTCAAAATGGAAAATGGAAAAAGACAATGAGAGATTGCAGAAGCCAGTCTTTACTAGCACCATGGGACTCTGGGAAATGAAGTTTAATCCAACTGGACGTGATTTACATAGAGGTATAGATCATCGGCAGGCTTGACTCGTCGACTCTCGCTCTGCTCTTACAGTGCGAGAACCAAAGTGAGTCCGATGTCTTACCATTAAGGAGGACTGGTGCTCAGTGGGCTCCAGAGAAGCCCGCTCCAACTCCTCCGTGTCTCTTGGGAACAGCACGTCTCCAGACTCCAGATCCTCATAATCCAGCGGCCCACCACTCCCATCCTTGGGCTCAGTGTGACTTATGATGACCTGTAATCCACAGCGGGAGTCCATAATTCGCACAACAATAAGATACATTGTGAGGTAAGAGAATGGGACACTTTGACAGAAATCCTTTCCAGGTTTTTTCAGCCAATCTACTGGTGAGTGGTGTTGCTAAATTGCAAACGGCACAGAGATTTGAATCTGCGAGAGGGCTGCCAAAACATTCTGCAACCAATGAGCAGGATTTGAAATGTGGGAATGTCCAGCTATTTCAACAGCGCAACTGGCTCATGAAACATATTTCGCATTTCTCCATAGACTTCAGGAGGTCAGGGAAATGAGTTGAAGGTATTTTGGGAAAATTTGATTTAATGAGGTGAGAGCACGACCTCAGTGACATCAATTGTCTTGCATAAGTCTAGTTCAAAGTTAGCTGACCTGCCACTGGCGCCAGAATCATTTATCACAGGGTCAGAAAATCAACAGCCAACAAAAGGAGATCATCTTTGATGTGTAGGGACAAGAGCAAAACATTTTTTTTTTTTTTTGGTTTGACCAGAGGTCTTAGATGTCACTGCATCCAAGAGTTAACACAAAGGAGATCCTTGGACATCTGCCCAGGATTTTAATCGGCATTGGACTGAAAATGTGTTGTTCAAAATTTCCCCACAAAAGATTTCAAAAGGGCTGGGAGGAAGTGATTCATCCTTACTTGTTAACACACTGCATGCATTCCATGTTAATGAAGATAACTGGGAGTGTCAGATGTGAATATGAATCTCATTCAACTTTAAAGTGTTCTCCACGATTAGAAAAAGATGAGACAAAGACTTTTTCTTTGTATTTACATTATAAACCAGAACTCTGATCCTGTGAGAAGCCACTGGTCATGGGTTAATTTGAACAGTATTGTTGCCATTACTTGTTACCTGATACACTTTACTGTAAATCATGGCATAACGGTAAATTAGGATCAAGAAGTAATTATAGGCATCGTACTCACAGAGTTGATGTAGAGAACCATTGAGCTAGCCTGCATGGGATAAATGGTCGTTTGACAGCCAGTTAGAGGGGTTTCCAGTGTGTAGTGGGTGGCGTTGACTGTTGCTTTGCATTCTGGGTCTTGGAGAGTTAGGTTGGCATGAGGAAACCCATTGGCCTGCGGACAAAGTAAGATCAAACCATGGTGAAATTGGATGCAGATCAAAACAACTTTTCCTTTATTAACTAATTTTCAAAATTAAAAAAAGAAATAAAATAAAATAAAAAGAGGCCACCATAGTTCTGCTCAACTTCAAGTTCCCAGGAATAAACAAGTCCCACAAGGTGGTCTAGCTCCAACCCTAACTTCTCCTAATTACAGTCTATGGCAGTTTCCACACTGTGATGTGGGCTGATTGTGTTCTCCCTGTGTTCAAGTGCCAAATGTTGGGAACCAACACACCCGCTTCAATGTCAGCCAGCATTTAAGAGGGACACCGCCATTTCCAATTCAGCAACATAATGATGAGAACATTCCTCATTTTACTTATGGGACTTGTATCATTTTATGGACCTAAAGACATAACTGAAATCCCCCCAAATAATAATAATGATAATAATCCCATTGTCATGCTTATCAAATGTTTATGTTTGCATATGGTTGTGTTCAGGCAGCATGCAAATCCAATTTATTTTTCTTTGAGGCTGGCTGGGTCGCAGCAAAAAGCTAATAACACAGAAGTTTTGCCGTTGGTAATTCTGAGCATTGATTCCATATGTCTTCTTCTCCCAGTGTGTGACGTCAAAGACGTGTTGTGTGGGCAGTGATGGGGGCAAAAACATCTGAAATCCAATCTGATTAGTCAGAGATACAGCAGTCCATGTGTTTTTTTGCTGATCAGACTCAAGAAAAAAAAATATATATATGTGGAGAAGATGCAGAAGGCACGCTGTCCACTCACCTGTAGGCTCTCCTTGTCGACGCTGACTACCATCCTGGTCTCCTCACACTGCACACTGAGACCCACGCTCAGGACCCCCTGGTGCTCCTCGGGCTCCCCCGCCTCCCACGGCCGGTCGTCCAGGGAGGAGGGCAGCGGCAGGTAGGGTAGGCCCTGGGCCCCGGGCGGGGGGAAGGGGAAGGGCAGGCTGAAGCGGCGCGCGGCTGCTCCCGCACCTGGCTGCAGCGGGCTGGAGTCCCGCAGGATGGAGAGCTCTGGAGGGAACTTGCTCTCCAGAAGATCCACCACATCTGGAAGTCACACAGGCTTACAGGATTACAGCCTGCTGGTGCTTTTACTGGCATGGAAATTGCACAGGGCCCAAGACTGTAAAGCCATTTAACAATTTCACGCTATTCTCTTTATTAGGACAGTGAAAGCTGTGATATTAGTCATCAACGGAGCCTATTTATGACATTGTGGCAGCTGCTAAAACTTGTTAGTGTATTTCATATCTCTCCCAAATTTAACTGAAAGCCCCCCATCACTTTTTTGAATCTTCTTTTAACCATTTTGCAACAAATGTTAAACAAAATGTCTTAACATCTTCATATTGTGGGGCTTTTTCTAGTTTGGTATATGTAAGTTGTAGTTCCTTCCTTTGATTACACTTGTACTGCTTGCCCTTACCTTTGTTTTATTTCTTTATCTATTACCTGTATTCCATGTTTTTACTGATTGTATAATTTTTTTTACTCATTTTACTGTAAAGCACTTTGTAACCTTGTTAGGAAAGGTGCTACATAAATAAAAAGTATTGTTATTATTACATTTGAGTGTGAACAGAGTATGGAGCGGCCGTTTTCCAGATGTTCAGTGTACCTGGCTCTCGAAGGCGGAGGATGAAGTGATTGGCCACAGGAGTGCTGGTGTAGGAGGTGACCGGGCTAAAGCCGCGCTCCTCTGCCCACTTGATCAAGGCCTGCGACCCTGAGGGCAGCTGCTGCTTGGGGCTTTTGGACACTTGCATCAGTCTCTCCGTGTTTGAACTAACACTTACGGTATCGGAGGTCTATGGGAAAGAAACAAATTGATTACAAATATACTGTAAACCCCGGTTCTTGTTAGATGAACGCTACTGTATTATGGTGTACCAAGGAAAGCTACCAGCTGATCCGACCACACCATCACAAAGTTCATAAAGAACCACAGTGCTAAAACTTTAGAAGGTGTGGAGGTGGAAAGAAACACAAGGTGCCACATGACACATGAAAAGTCCAATATGAAAGGTGAGACTGCTAAGTCTCTTTCCTCTCTCAGTGGGAGATGACAGGTGTTTGACAGCAGGTCACTATTCTGCCATGGCTGTAAAACATTTCTTCTCATTCAACTAAGGCCTATTCCAAAAGTAATTTACTGAAAGAGAATATAAGTCATACTGGACAAGTCCACTAAGTACTAAGATACATTGATTGTATTGATAGTAAAGGAAAACCCTGTCCTTTGGTATCAAAAATCTATCCTAACTGACATTTACATGGAAAAAACATAAGAACAATGTCAGAACAAAGTTAAAAGAATTTGCCAGCAACTGCTAAAGTTTCATTTGTTTAGCCTGCATCTTGTCTGTCAGCTCTAAATTAAAAGCTAGCATGACTAGAGGCCAGAAATGAAAGTGAGCTGTTTTCAAATCTTGGATAAGAAAGACATGATTTGTGCTCCGGCACTATCACAGATATTACATTCTAAGTGAGAATCTACACTCAGCAATGTGTCAAGTGTGAGTCAAGTGTACTGTATGTGTGCGTGTGAGGGAAAGGGCGTGTCATAGCTTAACGCATCTGATTCTACTCCTTCATTACTAATTCCCTGATCTTCCCTGCTGCATGTCCTCCCTATGTGAATGATTCTTTCTCACAGCTATTTCCCACACCTTCAGTGCATCTCTGGAGCAACACTGTGGGCAATATGCCTTCTGACAGGAGGAAGGCATTGATTTTATGAGACTATCATATCAGATCACATAGATAGCTGACATTCTCACAAACAGTGATACTGTTTTTCCTACCAATTCTCATGCTTGGAGATAGATTAAAAACACATTTGCCCTTGCACAATAGAGTACTGCAGGGATGCCGCATTTTTGTAGGGTTAACCAGAAATCGCCCCCATTTTTGTTCGTCATTGGAAAAGTCTATGGGGTTTTAGAATGGGGATTTCACTTAAATGCACCAAATAAGGTCTGTGATTAACAAAAGTTTATGGGAGCGTGAATTTGGGTTCTTCACAAACGTTAATCACTTTTATGCCTTTTGAAGCATTTTCTAAAAATCGCTTAAAAAAAACGCAGTTACGTTCCAAAAGACATAAAAGTTAATGACGTTTGTGAAGATTCTCCTGCTGAACCCAAATTCTTGCTCCCATAAACTTTTGTTCACCACAGACCTTCTTTTATGCATTTAAGTGAAATCCCCATTCTAAAACCCCATAGACTTTTCCCGTGACGAACCCGGAAGTATACTTCCGGACTCATTCCTGCAGTGCTCTATCACTCGAGTTCAGATGAGCCAGCATCTTTCATATTCACTTCATATTAACACAGGCATGCACACATTGCTAATAGATATGGAATTATACATTCTCACAAGTTAAACAGTTTAGGCAGAACAATATGAAATAAATTAAAGTTCCTAACCCAAACTGTGTCACATATGACAACAGTGTTGATGCTATACTGTAGTAGAAAGCTATAATGTAAACTAGGCATAAAACTTATTTATTCCATAAATTCACATGATCAGACAGTATGATCGTACATCAAGCTCTTAGCTCGCAGCTGTTGAATAAATCTCCCCCAGCGCGACGATCCACCCTTTGTGCTGTTCTGTAAGTTCCATAGGTTTTGACCTGGCATCACACTCACAACATGATTGACTTACTGTAGAGCGGTGACCAGGCAGCTGTACAAACAGACCTTGCCTGCACTGCCTGGCAGAAGTGCAGTGTCATGGCTGACAGCCGCCCTGCAGGAGTATCAGCATTACATAGTGAGGAGACGCAGAATCCCCAGCACACCTCCACTGAGGTCAGCATGGGGAGCAGAGCAGAGCAGAGCACAGCGGATGGCCAAATGTCAGCAGACGTATGGCATGGGTGAGATGGTTTTTGGTAAATGTTAGATATTGGTGAGTGGTCTCCTTCTGTTTTAATGGCACTTGTTTTTTTTAAACTACAGTTTAAAATTTCAGCCCCCAGAACAAATATGGTCATTGGACAGTTGCCAATTTCCTCATCTACCTGCTCTTAAACAAAACAATTCCACCAAAGTGCAGGTCTCATCTTTCTGAGGGTTGTGTCAGACTTGAATAACACTAAAGCAGACCTTTTAGATTAAAACTGTATACACTACTGTATCATGCTCAGTGTCAAGAAATAAGGAACTTAATAGTACAGTTCTAGGTGCAGGGGCACTGTCTGCGTGTGATATATTGCAGTATTTAGCCAATGTTTGTGTGTTGTATGTGATGAGGTCCAAAGTGCTTATGTCTTAGGAAACCTTAGAAAGAGTGCCTGAAGCAAGCACTGCTCATAATTCACATGATTGTGATTGATGGCAAACTGCGTTGGCTGTATGCACAGCAAAAATACTGTAGGCTCTGCCTATGAAAATGTCTGACTCCCCCCTCACACTGCTGGCATCTATAATGTGATGAAAATCCCCGGAGCTGTCGTGATGAAATTTCACAGTTACCCTCTCCACCCTCCTCACCTGCTCCACTACCCCACCCCTCTGCTGCAGCAGGGACCAGGTGCCAATTCAACGCATCTCTTTTATTGTGATAAATTCCTTGCCTGGTCAGTAGCAAAACGGGTGTGTGATGTGATGCGAGTGTGACCGGATAAAATCGCATCTGTCACTCACCACTACGTCCAGTTTGCCGATCACACTGCGGGCCTTGATGACCCAGTTGACGGCCTTCGCACACTTGAGGAGCAAGACGACGTCACGATGCAGCGGGGCATCGTCCTCGAGAGGTCGTAGATCTACTATGACATCCACCTGGAAAGCACTGCATGGAGAAAGAGGAGGAGTGAGAGAGAGAGATAGAGAGAGAGTGAGAGAGAGAGAAGAATTTTGGATGGTGAAATCTACTCAGCATTAACATGCCTTCTGTGTCTGGCCAACTGATTAAAAACCTGGATGCACTCCCAGAAAAAAAAGCAGGACATGTGCAATACAGACCACTGGGAGCTACATCATGGCTGCCCCATTCCCAGATTTGAAGACACTTTTGCGTATACAGAGTAATCACTCGACTGGGGGAGTGATGAGATTATCTGGCAACCTGGAGATAGAGACTCAGGTCTGAGATATGCTTCTCAAAAGAACACCACTAGGTCAATACTACTAACCCCACCCCTGCTTGATGTCTATCCAAAACAAGCTCCCCAGAGACCAATGAGAGCATCTTGACCTCAAACATAAACTGTAACATGTATTATTTTGCTTTGGTTCCTCTGGCTGATTACCTGCTGGAGTTTGGGGCTTGAAGCTCAATGATGTGGACCTCTTGGTCTTTGTCCGGTCCAGACAGGACACAACCCTTCGATGTCTGAGGCTCAACGTAGCCACCCAGGTAGTTCAGAGACAGAAACTTGTTGTCAATCTTGCAAGTGTCAGACAACAATGGATCTGAAAATGGAGAGATGTTGGTGTTACTGGTTGGGGTTTCCGGTAGAGGAATATAACACAGAGAGTTAGCATTTCGCTTTTTTTGTAGGGTTAGTATTGATCCCCAAAAAAGGATGTTTTTGGAGCGGGTAGGAATAGGTCAGTGTCTGCTCAAGGAGACTTCAGCAGGGCAGATGTTTGCTAACACAGGTCAGTGTCTGCTGAAGGAGACTTCAGCAGGGCAGATGTTTGCTAACACAGGTCCAGTGTCTGCTCAAGGAGACTTCAGCAGGGCAGATTGTTGCGGGGCTTTGACCTGCTCCTTTCCAGTAACCCTTTGGCTTACAGCATAATGGTATTTCCATAGACTGCCTCCCATCCAAGTACTAAGCAGGCCCAGCCCTGCTCAGCCTCCAAGCCCGGACGAGATCATACCAGATCGGGCGTGTTTGGGATGGCACGACTGGTCTTCACATCAGCAAGAAAATATCTGTGTATTCATTTTACATGGGAAAACTAAGTCCAATATTTTGTCAGACTGATTTAACAATATGACAATACCAATCATAAAAACACTCAATCAATTCTTCCAGTATTTCCCCCCCCTCCGGCAGAGCTGTTTGAAGGCTGACGAGCGTATTTACTCAAATATTTGTGAGCTGAAAAGCTGTGAGTTGTTTGTCTTTGACAGAACTCCCAAAAAAAAGCTAGGCCTTGTTTCTCCACACTGAGAGAAAACACAAGGCAGATGCTTCCTTATTTGGCAAACAGAGTCAGATTGCAGAGTATAAACTACAGCGTTGGCACCTTCCTCTCCGGAACCCTCATGGCACTTTAAAGAGCAGAGGAGGGAGCCCAGAGTACGGGCCTGGTACTTTAAAGAGCGGAGGAGGCAGCCCAGCGTACGGGCCTGGTTGGGAAGCAAAGTGAATGAAACACTATCGAAGAGGAGAGGGACTGGAAATCCCGCCGCTCTTCGCTCGAGGTAAACATGGCACCTTGGGCCTTTGCCAAACCACAGGCCCTAATGACACAGACCAAACGCTCGGAGGCTAAGCAACCGCTCTGTTCTCTATAGCGACCGAGCACACCAAGCGCACCTCACCGGCAGCAGTGGAGCCATTATTCCTCCCCTGACACCCACTTTGTAGTATTTCCATGCGGTGAAAGATGCTCATTAAGAACAAGGTGTCCTGTCTGAGTGCTGACGCATTGTGGAGCTGGACGTGCCGTCTGTTCACTTTATAGAGGGCCGGCGAGGGGGAGTGACGCATTGTAAGGCCTCGGCTCAAACATGTGCGAGTATCCATCATGGTCTCCCCTCGAGAATCCCACTTCAAACAGACTCCCCTCTTACCTCTGCTTACAGGAGAGCTTGCTCTATCTGCTCCAGCTCATCTTTGACAGTTTATTTCCACTCACATTTGCTAAACCCATTTATGCCCTCCACAAGATATCATTCTTCCCCCCCCTTAAATGTGATCTTGCAATTTAGGGAGTAATGCCCTATCATCTTCTTAGTGGTATCTAAGGGAGTAAGACCATTATATAGCACAGACAAGTCTGACAAGTCCAGTAGTAAGATCATGTGGGTGACTATGACTATCTGGTGATTTGTGCAATCATAAATTCCCTGTTATCAAGTTTTTTGAAAGACATTTTCTGTAGTTGCCTTTTTTTTTGGGGGGGGGGGGGGGGGGGTCCTCAGTTTTAGTTGAAATCAGTATTCTAGCTTCTTCACATTTGAGTCTCTACATTATCCAACATTCACTTTCTTTCTCTCTCTCTCTCTCTTTCTATACTAGCAGGATACCCGTGCAGTGTACCGAGTGTAATGTTGCGTTCTCTGCACGCCCAACTCGTATGGACTGCGCTGGCCAGAGCAGCGGGGACAGACATTTCCGCGTAGTCTTGTGGATTCCCAAGAAGACCCATACATGTAAATACATGTAGTAAAAATCGTGGGAAATAGCTACGTGTGTTTAATGTACATGAATGTACAAAACTGCCGCTATCTGATTTGTGAAACGCGCATTTTAAAAAATCACGATTTGTCTCTTCCTGGCGCTGCAGGACATCTCCTCAACTCGCCTCAACTAACTACATCCGAACTGCGGAAGCTCCGCCCCGGCTGATGCACAGCCATTGTACAGCATGACCATGTTTGGCCATTAATCTGCACAATCGGCAGTTAATCAACCCTAATTATCTAATTAGCGGCTCCATTAGCTCACCCACCAGGGGGCTCTTTACACTTGCTGAAAGATTCAGCGTGATTGCACATAAAATGGCATAGCTGTGGCCGAACACAATGTGCTCACTCACACACAGTCACTTCTGCCTTCGCATTCTTATTATAGGATTACAAATATAGAAATATAGAAAATGTGTTTTCCTCCTTAGTATGCACATTTATGAATCAAGGTGCACCAAAATCTAATCAGATCATGTACTACTCCACAGGGGGAATCTGTGGTGTAGTGTTTAGATTCTATCATGTATTGCTCTTGAGTCGCCGCCATGATGACATAATGTCCCGCATGGTGGAGGGTCAACTATTTATAAATTAAAAATGATCATAAAGAGTATGTAACTGTCTTGCATAGGTCCGAATCTAGCCAGAATACACAGCCCATGCACTGGGACTGCATTATTCCTCTGGGGCCCAGTACGTGGCCACCACTGAGATTAGCACAGGTACCACTGAGATTACCACTGAGATTACCACAGGTAGCCCCTAAATAGTGTTGAGTGAAAAGTAAAATGCTTGTTCAAGACTAGGAAACATCTTCATCACAGCAGCAGGTGTAAAACCTCTAGCAAGAGACTGGATGCAGACGCTCGAAGTGAAGTTGTGGGAAGTGAGCAGGGAACAGGGAGGCGTGCCCTGGGGCCGAGAGCTATGTTTGGGAATCCTCTCTAGTACGCACCTTCTCCAACTTTGATGTAGATGTCTTGAGTCATCTTGAGCTCAGAGAAAGAGGTGACGGCTCTGTACTTCTTCTGGGCCCAGGTGAGGAGGTGCTCGTTGCCATGGGGGAAGGCCTCCTTCTGGATCTGGCAGGTGAGGGAGAAGTTTCCCGGCTGAAAGTGAACCTCGGAGCCCTCGGATACCTTGGAGGAGGAGGAAGAGCGCAGGAGCGTTAAAAGGAGAACAGAGCGGCGGCGATAAGTTGTTATCTGTGTTCTGCACAATGAGATCATTCAGCTTTTAATGATGTTCAGTCTCCCTGTCAGAGGAGTGAAAGATGTGAGAAAACAGAGCAGCAGGCGTTTGGCTTCGGAGTAAAAACACAGATGATTTATAGGACTTTTTTTCTATCTGGCTTATAGTATGACTTTTCAAGACATCTCCTTACAACGGCTTCTTTGTTGATAATGATATGCACATAAAATTCAACTCTGTATTGACACCCATCCATATATATATATATCTTTTTTTTTTTACAGAAGAAATTTGAGATGGAAAAAGGAGACGCTGCAGGGAGACTGAAAAAAGCACTAACCCTAAAACCTTTCCAAAATTAAACTCACTATCTAAACACTGCGAAACCCATCCTTCACCCGAGATCGCAACCGTTATTTCAAGGCTTCTACAAATACGCTCTAGGTATTTTCACACATGTTCTTCTTCCACAATAAGGTGTCTGCTCTCTAGTGTTTATACAGTGTGCTGTGTTATAGCGCGTCATTGCGAATGTGCAGATCTTTTTTCCCTCCAAAATGGCTGCAGATTCGAGTCTGTGGCCTAACAGAAAAGACAGACAGGACAAATTGACAAGAGAGATAGACACGCACACACAAATAAAATGTAAAACACACACAAACATTCACGGCTCATGCTATTACGCAGAGGCCAAACCACTAGTATCTGTGCAGTCAGTTTTGAGCATATCCAGACTCTTGCCATTGCACAATAACTTTGACCTATTAAATTTCATGCAATTTAATTTAGTTTTGGGATGATTGAATACTAGAGTGATACTACTGGAGGCTGCCTTGCTGTACTAAGCGCGTCAAAGTAGAAACTCCAGCTGTGAAATGTAAACTGCGACCAAAAAAACAATACAAAAAATAGAAGAAAAATAAAAAAAAGGCAGAGGAAGAGGTCTTAAAACGTGTGGAGGGCAATGAAGTGCTGATGTGTTTTTTGACAGGGAGACTGGGCGAGGCCTAGGTAGGAGGGAGGGACCACCCCTTTGGCACTTAATGGAGCTCGGCCCATATGCTTCATTTCAGAGAGATAAACATTCACATGTGCTGAAAAGCCTACCGTACAAACCCAAGCAGGCCAAGCACACGGTCTAGACAGCCCAGCTCATTATATTTCCATGCTTGTTTTTCTTCCTCCCGAGGTATCCTATCTGTATGCATGAGAGTTTAGCTGAGACACTGCTGCCAGGCCCAATTAAAACGTCCAATCGACTAGCCCACTCTGATGCATCCAAGAGGAGCACGTAAGAGCGTTCAGGGCCTCTTTGCGATGACGTTATCGAGTTGTGCCTAAATTTGCAATCATGCTTTAGCGATAACGCGCCCCCGTGTCCCCGTGGGGTGTGAAGCTTTTTCAGACAGAACTTTTCAAATCCCTGCCTGCTTCATGCGCAACATCTGCCTGACCTCTGGACGCTCCACTCAATGTTCCTGGCATTGTCACCAGAGGCAATAAATACGGAGTCCTAGGAGACAGACTCTGTCGAAGAATTCAGGTCGACGTAGATTTTATTTTTAGCGGCGTTTTACTACGGCGAGGAGGAAGAGTAGAGCAGAGAGGAAGATGGTGCGCTGCGCTTCACCTAGCAAAAAAGACCAAATAAATAAGAAGGAGTGGCTGTGCCCTGAGCTGGCGGGGAAGGGGGCGGGGCCGGGGTTTCTTCGCAGACCTTGCCAAGCTCAGCAGAGTTTATCAATTTAATTGCGGGAATGCGACTGTAATTAGTCGCAAAGAATTAGAGGGGAAAGCCTGAAAGCCAAATTAGCTCCAGGCCTTCCAGCGCACTGGAAACCTCAGGAATTTCAAATGGGGAAGTCAGGCACTCACTCTGGGCTTTAACACTCTCTCTCTCTCTCTCTCTCTCTCTCTCTCTCTCTCTCTCTCTCTCTCTCTCTCTCTCTCTCTCTCTCTCTCTCTCTCTCTCTCTCTCTTTATGTGGAGTTGACAGATGAAAAAGGACTTGAAATGCTGACAAAGTACGTTTACTGTCATGGGCTTCGACTTTCAATAACAAATACCCCTTAAAATAAATATCCATCAGTTTCCCATTTTACAAGCAAGCATAAGCTATCAAAGGCAATTAAGAGTGTTACTTTTGCTTACTCGTCTACTCCCATAATGCAGAAAAGCCCCACCAAAGGCTCAATCTTTTCTCATAAACAGAAGTCAGATACTGATTTGGCCAATCTGAGGGTCTTATATTCACTCCAATAAATCAGTGTGTTGTTTATCTCTGTTGTACTATCAAGCAACTCCGGACTGGAATGATTCCAGGCCTGGTTTCATGTCGGCTTCAAGACCAACCAAAGCTTGCATTGAAGGCCTTGTGTCTAATCTGGGCCTGATTCTACTGAGCTGTGAGAAACTTCCCTTTGCCAAGTAAAGCATAACCTCACTGTATGAAAATACAGTTCATCTCTACTTTAAAAGGAGTTCAAGTCGACTGAAGGTAGACTGTGTTAGCTGTTTGGAACTTGTAACATGCTCCTAACTTGAAATACATGAGAATTATGCTGCGTTCATGTGCTGTCAGAGTCTTGGGAAAAACGAGATTCCGAGAGTGAGAATTCACGTGAACGGCCGCTCAAGCTGGAACGACAACTCGGCGAAAATGTTGGTACACAAGTTGCTGACTTGACGCCATATGCAGAAACCATAGAGGCAGAAACATGGCGGACAAAAGAAAATGCTTTGTTGATGGCATGTAATTTGTAACATGGTATTACCTTTAATTTGCTGTTCATGTAGAGTGGCCTAGATTATTTGGAAAAGTTACATATTAGCAATTTAGCAGTAATCCTGATTTGGTTCACACATTCCGATCATTCCGACATCACAAGCACATGAACACGCAAACGTCAGAAGAATGACTTGCCCGCCCGGAAAATAGGACCATCGGAGGAGCGGATGAACGCAGCATAAGATGTTAGACTGATTTGAGAGGAATTTGTTCAGTTGGCAGTAGAGAAAACAAAGAATGTAGAGAAGTTAGCAACAGCATACCATGGGGATTGAAACTCATGCACTCATGTTACTTATGATATTTGCAGGCAGGCATGTTACTGTAACAACTCGTCCACCCTGGTAACCCTGGACTTCGCCAATGTAAAAGAATCAGCATTCGTTCAGCATGGTATCAGTTTATAGTTCTGTTCTAATCTGTCTCTCATATTGTAAGATAACTCCCTCACTCCCTGCGGTGATAAAAGCAGGGGAACATCTGCCAGTACTGAGCACACTGCATGGACCAAGACATTTCAAAGTAGATTTCCTGCCCTTTCTGCCTATGAACATCTACATATTACAGCCATATGCGTAGTACCCAGTAGACAGCACGCCAAATGTTTTAGATCAATTATCATAGAGCTGCAATCCTCCACTGCCTTCTCACTGAGCAAGGCTGTTTGGAAATAAGGATGTGTTGCAAACAGAGGAGGCTGATGGAGAGTGCAGAGAGGGCTGATAATATGATGCAATAAGCCTGTGGTGAAATGAATGTGATAAATGCTTTCGTGGCTGATTTGATCCTCCTCTCTCTCTCGCTCTCTCTCTTGATGAGATACGGTCCTCTCTCGCTCTTGATGAAATATGGACCTCTCTCTCTCTCTCTCTCTCTCTCTCGATGAGATACAGACCCCTCTCTCTCTCTCTCTCTCTCGATGAGATACGGCCCTCTCTCTCTCTCTCTTGATGAGATACGGTCCTCTCTCTCTCTCTCTCTCTCTCTCTCTCTTGATGAGATACGGTCCTCTCTCTCTCTTGATGAGATACGGCCCTCTCTCTCTCTCTCTTGATGAGATACGGTCCTCTCTCTCTCTTGATGAGATACGGTCCTCTCTCTCTCTCTCTTGATGAGATACGGTCCTCTCTCTCTCTCTTGACAGTGGCGTGTCCAGACTTTTTTTTACCAGGGTGGCACAAGTGGGGCACAGACTTATGAAGGGGTGGCCACGGCGCCACCCGCAAGGGCGGTGGCGAAGAAAATTTGACGTTTTTTGGACTTTTAGCCAAAAAAAACACGCACTCGCTCGCACTGTGCACGCACACGGCACACGTCAGAATAGCGTTAATTTACCATGTTCGTCCCAACTAGACTACATATATCTACTTTAATTAGTAACATTACAGTGTCTTACGTTCCTGTGTTTAAAGCATAATTTAAGAGAAATAGACCCATCAATCACACAGAGTAGCACCATACAAATGTAATATAAAGCTTCCCAGTTCTACACACATAATTGACAAGTTTCAACTTTAGTTGCAATGTCTGGCAATTAACCACAATTCCATTGACATCAAGGCAATATCAAGATAACTGTTTAGGTTACTAAAGATAAATCTGGAACTATTAGGATTTGACAGTATATACATACGCACACATACAGCTGGGGGCTCCTGCTGTCAAGCTGCTGGCTTGACTCATCTGACTGACAAGGAGGAGAGCTTGTTGCTGCTCTCTCCTGCAGCTCTGACTGTGACTGACTGACTAGTAGCAGTGCTGCTGGCTGCTCTGTCCTGCTGTGCAGTTTTTAATTTCTTTGTTTTGATGGAGAAGAAATCCTCAATGTTCTGATTTCTTTTCATACTGTAATAGTCACATGAATACAGTACATACTGTATGTCACTTTTATCTCTTGCACAATAGATTTCCTTGTGCATGCATGGATACATTTGACATGCTCACATCAGGCCTACAAAGTTACACAAGACAGATTTACCTAGCTAGCATTAGCATTGACAACCAAACAATGACTGACGACAGGTTTGCTCATGTTAGCAACTAGCAAGCTGAGATGAAAACACACCTGCTGCACCACATTATCACGTAGCCTATAGCACACAGGTGTATTGTCCATTTACCCTGTTAGTAGCAGGCTTAGTTTTAAAGACAGGGTGAAGTTTCAAGTCTACCGTAACATGTCATGATATTTTTTTTAGCGAGGGTGCTTAATTTAAAAGTGAAAATCTCCGTGTTTGTTGGCAGGTAATGCATGTTGTCTTTCTTTAAACCACTGGCACAGTAGCTATGTCATGTGTATCAAAGAGTCTACTCACGCATGCCACAATAAATAAATAGCATATAGAACACTGATGCGGAAATATACCATGGAGGGACAGCGCTTGTGCCATATCCTAATGTTATGATACCCAGTATTGATATGTAGGATAATGTTGCCCGGCCCTGTGTGTGCGTGCGTGTGTCTGTGTGTGTCCGTGCGTGTGTGTGTGTACGGGGCTCTGGTGGGTATGCTGTCTAAAAATGAAACTATGATTTCTGTTCCCTGTTTATCCCAATCTCCAGACGAAAACATCCGTTTCTATAGTAAAGTTGAGTCAAATGTATATCTGAAACCCTCCTGTCTGTGTCGTCAAACTTCCTCTTTCCTTGCAGTGTTCCATCGAAAATCCCCAGATTCTCTGAAATGTATCTGATCAATTCTCTAAAATTAAGGTCACCAAAATCAGATGATTCTCGTGTTAAGGTAAACATGTTGACATGTTTCCTTTGTACTGACAAATTAAGTAAAATGTTAACATTATGTGTGTCTCTGATAGAAGTAAGGGTTATAGTAAATGTTAACAAAAGGCTAATCTGCTTGCTGGCTTATAGACTGTACGGTCCATGTTTTTATCGAGAAGGCCGGAATTGGGTGGCATTCGCCATGTTGAGGTTTACCAGAAACTTATAGCAAAAGCCTGGGGTTTTCCATCAACACTTAACTCGAGCATGAAGACCAGTCGCAAAATGTTGCTTTGTGCCATAGTAATGCTGCATAAGGGATGTAAGGTAAAGGGGATGAAATGTGTTATTCTTAGCAGGAACTCAGTAATATAGCTTATCATTTATAATTGTTTTACTCTGGCACCTCTGCCATTTGTTTGCATATTAAGTGTTAATAAAATAAAGTAAGATATGAAAGTTTTGCATGAAATGTGGGAGCATGCATGTTTGTGGAGAAGCAGTGTCACATCTGAAAGTGTAAGTCTCCAGTTCCTGATTGAAGAGGCAGTGTCACATCTGGAAGTGAAAGCTTCCAGTTCCGGAGAACATCAGCCCTCCCCAACTGGAAAAATAGGAAAGGAGAAGTTGACTGACGGGAAATCATCGTCAGAAGACAGAGGACCACCCACTTTTGTAATTGCTTATTAAGAGGGTCTGTGGCTATGGTCAAGGGTCAATCTCTGATGGCCGATTGATACCAGGAGAGGAGTTTACCCAGATCTGTGTATTGTATTGAGCTTTTTATATTCAATGTCTGTTGTCAATTAATTCTCAGAAATAAATGTCAGATATACTGTAACAAATTGTCTCACTCTATTTTACTTCACCATTCCATGGGACGCGCTGGGAAGGCAGAGATTGGCTAAACTAACCTTCTGATAACTTATGTCTTGTACCAGAAAAAGACCTTCCTGAATCAACACACCTGGTCCATGTAGCCGCCAGGAATCAGACAGAGGACGCTTCACTTCGTCACACACACACACACACACACACACACGACATTGGTTTAGCGTTAAGTTGTTTGCTGCTCAGCTGCGCCAAATCCTCAAATCAAGATCTCCTTCTCTGGGGCTTTCGGCAGGCTAGACACTACTATGGCTCATTACTGCCTCTCAGGTTTAAGACTGGATACACGGAAGCTTGGTTTACTGACTGTGCAGAGAGCCAATCATATGGGGTGGCACCTGGGGTGGCCAATCAGATTCTAGGGGTGGCCCATGCCACCCCAGGCCACTCCCTAGACACGCCACTGTCTCTTGATGATATACGATCCTCTCTCTCTCTCTTGATGAGATACGGTCCTCTCTCTCTCTCTTGATGAGATACGGTCCTCTGTCTCTCTCTTGATGAGATACGGTCCTCTCTCTCTCTCCTGATGGGATACGGTCCTCTCTCTCTCTCTTGATGAGATACGGTCCTCTGTCTCTCTCTTGATGAGATACGGTCCTCTCTCTCTCTCTCTTGATGAGATGCGGAGAGCTAATCAAGCTGCTGGCTCCAGACGTGCGTGTGTTCCTGTGAATTGGCACGCTCTGTTGTGTAGAAAACAATACCATCTGTCTCAGCGGCGCTCTGGAGCGTTCCTCTGCCATGCCGGTCTCCAAATAAAAATCAATAGTGGCGAGCCATGGTTTCAATTAGCAATCCCAGTGAGGGGAGAGCAGTGCGCATGTGTGCGAGTGAAGGGGGCCTCATACTACAAAAGTCTTTAATAAAAATAAACGCGGGAGAGAAAAGGCACGACTTGGTAAACAAAGTAAGGGGCAACACATGCCAACATCCAAACTATGAGAGATGTGTTCCAGATTAATCTTAAGATGCATCATAACCCAATAACACAAAAGCCTACACAGCCCAGCGACATGCACCTCATTCTCAATCTTAACGATCCCTTGGTAAAATGAAAATTGGCTTGAATGTTCCTTGCTCGTATTTCATGTCATTTTAGCCTCCTGCTGATTCATGCCGGCTGTTGATTGACAGAGAGTACTTCAGAGAACATGTTCAGCAACAAAACTCTGGATTGTGGCATTTTAAAAGCCAGGAGGGCCTGGTGGCCAACAGCAACAGTGTGCTCAACATCTCTGAAGCTTTTCCAGGCAGCCCATCTGTGTCCACGGAGCCCAGAGCATTGGGACCAGGAAACAAGGACTGGCAGGCCTGATTCAGCATCCAATTAGCCCCAGGAAATAGCCTCTCCTATGGAAAGCCGAAGTGAGGGAGGTCTGGCAGCGGGGTTCTGTTCTGAAGTGTTAAGACCCACAAACCAGTCGGCTTGACTCTGTCGCTCTGCAATCTCACATCATATTTTCACCTCTGACACTTGGGTCCAAAAGCTGTGGGACTCAGCAATGTCACTGATACACCCCCATTTCAGCATTGGTATAATCCTGGTCAGTACTTTTGACCAGCAAACTTAACTCCATGAAGGTTGAAGGTTCCTACGGCTGTTAGTCCTATGATTGCCGTGCAAACAGGGTGAGAAGATACAGCTGGAATCTTAGCGGTGAAGAGGGAGGCTGGTTATCTTTTCTTTCAGCGGGTTGTTGAGTTCTGTGGCGGCATGTTAAGGAGGTGTGACACTGAAGAGAACCTGAGGAGAGCAGCCGGGCCTGGGCTGGGACTGGCCTGGGTTAGGGGCCATGTGCAGCCCAGGCTGGTGGATAAGATTTACTGTCCCAGCAGTCTGCAGTGCCACAGGGCTGTCACGCAAACACAACACACGCAGGACAGACAGACTCCCACAAAGCTTCTGGTTCAGCTTTGTCTGAGTACAAGTTAATTTGTTTTTGTTGCAGCCAGATGAATGGCTGTCCATCATCATCTGATATCCATCTGAAAAGGCCATGAGATTGTGAAAAAGTACATCTGTCCCAAGTGAAGGCACAGTGACCCGCGTCGTGTCCCACGTTGTGTCCCACGTCTAACATCATTAGATACACAGCAACAACTCTGCCTGTGCTATAGGCCTTCATGGCTGTTCTGTGCTATAGGCCTTCATGTCTGTTCTGTGCTATAAGCCTTCATGTCTGTTCTGTGCTATAGGCCTTCATGTCTGTTCTGTGCTATAGGCCTTCATGTCTGTTCTCTGCTATAGGCCTTCATGTCTGTCTGTTCTGTGCTATAAGCCTTCATGGCTGTTCTGTGCTATAGGCCTTCATGGCTGTTCTGTGCTATAGGCCTTCATGTCTGTTCTGTGCTATAAGCCTTCATGGCTGTTCTGTGCTATAGGCCTTCATGGCTGTTCTGTGCTATAGGCCTTCATGTCTGTTCTGTGCTATAAGCCTTCATGGCTGTTCTGTGCTATAGGCCTTCATGTCTGTTCTGTGCTATAAGCCTTCATGGCTGTTCTGTGTTATAGGCCTTCATGGCTGTTCTGTGCTATAGGCCTTCATGGCTGTTCTGTGCTATAGGCCTTTATGGCTGTTGTCAGCTGTTTTCTGTCTGCCATCGTCGACAAGGGGAGACATTTAATACGACGCTGACCTGCTGGTGTCCTCAGAGACACCCAGTGCGTTCACTCCACATTATCGCAGCTTAGAAAAATACAAGCAGGACAGATGCACATTCATCTGCATGAAATGCATCCGTTTCTTTCTCTTGACATGAGAACATTTCCACTTGGGACAGGAAATAACACCATTAAAATGAATTGGTACTCAGGCCTCATGTCTCCATGTTGTGTAGTGCTATGCCCTTGAGATAGGGGCAAACTGAGCTGTGGTCTCTCGGGCCTCGGCTATAACGCTTTCTCACTGCACAACATGCTGAGGCAATGTATACATGACCACTTCCCTTTAAGGCTTGGTTGGCTTGCCCTGGAACTTCAACCCTTACTGTATGGCTACACATTCAATTTACTCCACATCATTCGACCTAGAACTCGTGAACAAGGAAGACGGGGGGATGGGCTTATTTTCTTGGTGCTTTCCATTTTACCTCACATAATTCATAACACAACTGTGAATTCTTCCTCTTTCCAGGGACGCTTTCATGGCAAAAACTTTTCTTTCTTTCTTTTTTACAATTCACTATCCCCTATCAAACCCTTTTGCAACCTTTTCAGTGAGCAGTCATCTCTCTAAATGCAAAGGAAATCATTGTCCCTATGGACTATGGATCGGCTCCGGTCTGTCCGTCCGTTCATCTGTTCATCCTTCTGTCATGCACAATATCTCAGACGCCACTGATGATATTTTGACAAAACCTCTGGGAATGATACATCCCATAGTTTCAACATTTTCAAAATTACACCCATCAGCCTAAAGGGGGCACTACAATGTTTGTTTAATTGTCAGGTAGGTCACACACAATATCTCAGACCCTGCTGATCGCATTTTCATGAAACATACGGAAATGATGTGCCTCGCTGCTCCGTTTCCGGCATTTTCCAAATTGCACTGATTGGCCTAACGGGGGCGCCGTTTTAATTGTCTATGTCACGTACAGTATGTCGGATCCCAGTGAATTGCACCTCCTCATACGTGAGGGACAATGTGTTTACTGTGCACTTGTTGAGTAATAGGTCTCCTCTCCTTCATTAAGAAGGTCACATTTCAGCCGAGTCTCAAAACGATGACATTTCTAGAGGTCTAGAAGAGGGATATGGTATTAATATACCGTACTCTGTTACAAATGTGCGTGTGTGTGTGTGTGTGTGTGTGTGTGTGTGTGTGTGCGTGCGTGCGTGCGTGCGTGTGTGTGTGTGTTTACCAGTACACATGTTTATTTACATTCCTGGGCCCTGACATGCGCCTGTGCACATTGCGTGGCCTCATGTACTGTATGTTCATCTCCGTGTCACATGGGCTTTCATGGCAAGGTGTTTTGCGTGTGAAGAATAAGCAAGAAAACACTAGACCACCACATATGGAAAGGATTTGAATACCTGATGCTGCATTCTTGTAGAATGCTGTGGTGTGTTAACATACAATTGGAAATGATTGCTTCTGAGAAGCCACGATGCAGTAAAGCCTTCAGAGCATATAAGGGAAAAGTGAAAGTTTTCATAGCAGCATGGTTTAGTTAAGCTGGGGCTGAGGCCTCTTGGCCTCATTTCACTATGATTTTCTCATGTGATACACAGGCTTAGACCAGAGCTGAAGCAGTCCATTTTTTAAGTCTTTCATTGAGGTTCCCAGCGAGGCCCTCAGGTCCCCTTACTAAATACGGCTGGCTCTCCAGGGGGCCTGGCTCCCACTACACTCACAAGCCATGTACCCTGGTCCGTTTGAGCGTGGCGCTGGACCAGCGGACCACTGCGAGGGGCAGGGAGGCGAGGCGAGGGAAAAGAGGCCATAGGGATAAGAAGGTGCTAGAGAGTCAGGATTCAAGGGGTGGGTAGGATTATTGGCTAGGGGGAAATGGGTGGTGTTTGGGGGGGGGCGTGGTCTATGGTCGTGGTTATGTTATTGATGCCCTTTGTTTGTTTGTCAGCAGGATTACGGAAAAACTACTGGGTTGATTTTCATGAAACTTTGTGGAAGGATGTAGCACGGGCCAAGGAAGAACCCATTACATTTTGGAGCGGATCCGGATCCGACTCATGAAATCTGCATATCATAGCATTGCCCTTGGCAGAGGTTTGCACTCTCCATGTGCCCTTCTAGTTTATTACTGAATCCACTACAGAGAGATATGTACCCTGTAATCAATGTCAGTAATAATCTTTCTGAATCAAGCAACATCTTGTTTGCTATTACTGCTCTGGATCACTTCCCCCCGCAGAGCAGATCGGACACCAACTGCCACCGTTAGGATTCAAATTATTGACAAACCAATTACGGAAAGCCTACTCTTCCGGCTTGGAGCAAATATCAAAAGGAAAGGAGGATAGATGAAATCCCTCCTCACTAGAACTCATTGTACAGAGGAGGCGTAGCTTGTCAGGCTATCTCACATTAGCCTTTGTTGGGGTTTGGGTGATGTGAGGCTACGCCCTGGCTGATTTGAACAGCTGCCCAGCTATCAACAGGGTTGTTTAGAAGAGGGCGGCAGAGGGGATATGGCCCTGCACTGTTTCACAGCAACACTGGAGAACAATCATTTTGTCAGGGAGTGCAGTGTCAACAAAGCCAACAAAGGAGTACAGTATCTCACTTTAGCCTTTTAGATTAAGAGAAAAACACATTATTATCATAGTGTGGGACTGTTACTGCTTTGAGGTTGGGAGAATTCACATATAAGTAAATAGAAAATAATGGAACTGATAATCATAGTTGTATTACAACAACACCTAAAATCTAGTGTGCAGTAAGTGTTGTAGTAGAATGAGGGTATTTGTCAACAACAATTACAGTGTGCTAGAAAAGGAAATGGAAATCCTACATCTGTGCAGTATTAAGAAGAGTCCACAGGCATGGCTAAACCACTAAGCACCGATTAAGCATTAAGCAGAGTATCCCTGTGATTAATGTCTCACCACAATGCACAAGGGTGAGTGTGGTGCAGACTGCGTGTGCATGTTGTCCAGATCTAACCATACCATGTGGTGCAGACTGCGTGTGCATGTTGTCCAGATCTAACCATACTATGTGGTGCAGACTGCGTGTGCATGTTGTCCAGATCTAACCATACCATGTGGTGCCGACTGCGTGTGCATGTTGTCCAGATCTAACCATACTATGTGGTGCAGACTGCATGTGCATGTTGTCCAGATCTAACCATACCATGTGGTGCAGACTGCGTGTGCATGTTGTCCAGATCTAACCATACTATGTGGTGCAGACTGTGTGTGCATGTTGTCCAGATCTAACCATACCATGTAGTGCAGAGTGCATGTGCCATGTTGTCCAGATCTAACCATACCATGTAGTGCAGACTGCGTGTGCATGTTGTCCAGATCTAACCATACCATGTAGTGCAGAGTGCATGTGCCATGTTGTCCAGATCTAACCATACTATGTAGTGCAGACTGCGTGTGCATGTTGTCCAGATCTAACCATACCATGTGGTGCAGACTGCGTGTGCATGTTGTCCAGATCTAACCATACCATGGGAAACCTCCTTTGGAGCATGGAAGGCCTCTGTAAATTAACAGCCCCTTAACTACTTTACTCAAAGAAGGAAGCAACTGAAAAGGAAATACAGTTTAGTCTGTGAGGAAATGAATAGACCGTGTTAGGAAGTTGGATTTGAAGGGTCTTAGTGACGCTGGACTCACATGAAAGGTATGTTTGATGCCCTGGGCAAGCTTCTCTGTCTTGATCTTCCAGATCAGCGGTTGAGGGGAGTTGAGCACGAAGACCAGGGGCTTCTGGTGGAGCAGCAGAGACTGGATGGGCTTCAGATGCAGCTCCACCTAGTAAGGCGACCATACAGAAACAGACAGGCGGTTGGAGCCATGTACACTTAGTACACACTTAGTACACACTTGGTAAAGCAGTTTCAGCATGAGGGGGAGATCAGGGCGCCATGCCACAAGGTCAACCACAGTACATCAGATCAGAACATATCACACTGCTACATTGTGCAAATATCAAAGCGTTAATTTGCGCAGGTTCACTCAATATTATGAAAACATCGGGGGAGACACAGTTACTATCCTGCTGTAATTACCGGGCTCTAATGTAGCAGAATGTTGTTCTTTATCAGGCTGTTTGGCTGTTTATGCGCCCACTTTGCTGATAACACCACGACTACAGCGTGCTGTGTTTCTCCCTGCAAGGCACTTGCTTAGCTCTGATATGTGGTCTGATATGTGGTCTGATATGTGGTCTCAGTGGGATCTGAACTTTCACACACTGGGGTCTTTGTTAGGCGAGAAAGAAGTAAGTGACGGGTCTCTGTTAGCATCTCCGCAGCATGCAACTACGCCTTTGGTTCTCAGGCTGCCATTAAAATAGATTTTCACAGCCTGTTAGTGAAACAGGGAGAACAGGCTCCCTCTTTAGGGACCTTAGCTGTTGTATTCTTGTCAGTGTTAGCCCTGTCTGCACCCGCCGGACCAAATCGAGTCAGGTGATTTACAACCTGGCACTGAATCCAAAGTCACCTCCAGCTAAGCAGGGACTCAGCCCTCCATCATCATCTTGACAAACAGACATAAAACTAATCACTGTCAAGTTTCAGGTGCTTCTATATTAAACTGACTTAAAGTTAGCATTAGCATTAGCTTATTTCAAGTACGGTAGATGAGAATTCTGTCATATTCTAACATTACAAGCTTTGAGGAAAAGTGCGTCTGTAGCGTACGGCGTAACGGCGGTCTCTGCTTTAAACTTCCTTCGGTTCTCAGTGTGTGTATTCCCAGGCTAATCATATTAGCCCCTTCCTGTGTGTGACTGGTAAAAGCTTGTAAATCACTAATTCAACCCACAAGAATTGAAGTCTGAGTCACATTAGACGATTTTACAGCCCCTAACTTAATCAGACATGGCTTGTAAAAATATTGGCCTTCACTCTTTACAATAAACAAAGGTAGCCGCTTACGTTTGATTTGATTATAGGAAAAGCTATCTATATTCACAAAGATGGACGCTGAGAAAAATGAACACATTGCAATGATATGATTGACAGTTCCATAACAGTACAGTTTAGATGAGTTAGTCGTGAAAATTAACAGAGAAATGTGTACCAATAACTTATTGCATATTATCAACACTGACATCCGTATCATAAAAAGAAGCCACTACAATTTTTCTGGTGCATTGCTGTATGGTCATCAAATATGGTCATTATTAACCATATTTATAAACTATATTATATTCTTTCAGAATGCTTTGTGTAAGGGCAAAGTCAACCATTTAAATAACAGCTTTATGGGTGCTGGACCAGACTAAATACTGAAAGTGTGTGTGTGTGTGGGGGGGGGGGGGGGGGGGGGGGATCTCCTGCCATCAACCCCATACTTCCTATATTTCTTTCACTTACTGTATACTTTTGGTGTTTTCATATAATGTCAGTGTGTGTGTCTCTCTCTCTCACACACACACACACACACACACACACACACACACACACACGCACACACACACACGCTTCACCAAGTCAACTCCAGGCTAAACTCCAGCCTAGCTCGGCAGAGATGTATCCTACCCAGGAAAGTGACATGTTTATCCACTGTGTGTGACAGATACTCAGCAGTCAAAGATTTGTCTATCTCATATGGAGCCGGGGAATGAGAAAGTGACACAGACAGTATATACAGATAGTGAACATAAAGCGTCAAAACCTAATAAACAGAGTTTTCCACTGAGAAGAGGAACACAACTGAAAGAGTTTAATGATGTGGACCATAAAAGTGCTGCAAAACTTATTAAAAAAAGGCCCTCTGAGAGACGCAAAAGGAAGAAATTACTGAACACTTATCGATGAGGCCAACTGGCTGGTGCCAAACAAACAGGCAAACAAATATCTCTCTCTCTCTCTCTCTCTCTTTGCATATTTGTCTCTCGCTCAGTCCAGGCGCTCTGGAAAAAGCCCGTGCAACGCTCCTCTGAGAATAACAACAACCAAGATATAATCATACCTGGCTTGGCTTTGAGGCCCTGGCTTTGCGCGATGGTAGAGGGAGGCAGTAGGAGAATGAGAGCGAAAGTGAGAGAGAGTGTTGTAAAAGACGAGGAATTTTAGACCCAGACAGAAACATTTCCAGAAGACGTGCGTCACCTGAAAACACGGGCATAAACAGAGTTGTGAGGAGAGGCACTGGGAGTGGAAAAAAGGGGGGAAATAGACATTAGTAATCCATTGTTATGAATGGTTCAGGGAGTAAATAATGAGATATCAAATCTATATGCTTTCTGCTTGGAGCAGAGTTGTCGACGGCAGCTGCTGTGCGTCTCTGTCCACACACTTTCCGGCGTTGATGGTTTTGGGCCATGTCACACAGCCAGGGTGTGGAGAGAGAGGGGGGCCAGCAACACCGGGCATCAAAGTACCCCCATTGTGTTTGCACAGGATCAGGTGGCGCAGAGTTGTCCATGGTGCAGCTACCTTCAGAAGACCCTGTGGAGGGAGAGGGTCCTGCTACCTTCACAAGACAAGACCCTGTGGAGGGAGAGGGTCCTGCTACCTTCACAAGACGAGACCCTGTGGAGGGAGAGGGTCCTGCTACCTTCACAGCACCCTGTGGAGGGAGAGGGTCCTGCCTCCTGATTGATTATCGGGAGGCTGGTACACGGATTTGGGGGTCCAGTGTCCATTACAGTTACAGCACAGGCCACATTTGCCAGTGGCCAGGCATGGAGGAGTTATGGGGGCTTGTCTAGACCTATCACATTACTGAAATCAAACTCCACACAGGGGACGACAGCTGGAGGAGGCCAGTCACAGAACATACCATTACTGGCCGAAGCATGTGTAAACAATGGAAATGTGCTTGTTGGGTGGGTGGGTGGGGCGGGGGGGGGGGCAGTATACCTACAACTTAAAGCTCAGAATCAGATCAAAAAACAAACATGATGCCAACTGGATGTAAATCTCCTTTGGAGAATTGTAAACCTGTTGCTGGTTTTTAACAATACAACATGCTGATGACATCACTGATGACATCATCAGTGATGTCACAATGCCTCCTTCTGTGTGTGTGTGTGTGTGTGTGTGTGTGTGTGTGTAGGTGTGTGTGTGTGTGTGTGTGTGTGTGTGTGTGTGTGTGCGTGTGTGACACAAAATTGAAACAATGCCCACATTGCCAGATTTTTAGATATAAATAGATAGAAGATAGATAGATAGATAGATAGATAGATGCCTGGCAGCCTGCACTTGTAGTGGGTGATTCCAAGCATTTGACCTCTATTGAGCATAGCCCTGACAGAAATAGTGGACTATTTAGTGTGTCGCCATTTTTTTATCGTGTCCAAATTCTCAACTGTTAATTTGATTCACTATTTAGTCCACTATAAAATACCCACAATGCACAGCGATTTCTAGTGAACAGCGAATGTACCCTACATTTTCGCCGGTATACTTTACTTTATTCCATTTTACTTTACTTATACCACAATGCAATGTGGCTGTCTTTACCGAAGGAGAAGAAGAAAGTTGTTAGCTCGCGAGCTAACAAGCTTGTGAGCTACTTGACCTGCACAGCCTGCTATTAGGAGACAGCACCATAGTTGACAAAACCACACATGCACGTAATTAGAATTTCAACATAAGAATTTCAGCATAAGAATTTGTACTACGGAGTGACAATAAAAATCTTGAATCTTGAATCTTGAATCAAGGATTTATTTAGGATTTATCAGTAAAAACATGCAACAACATCAATACTACCTGAGGACATCTCAACCTGCTCGCGAGCTCAGTTGTTTATGTGATAGTGGGCGTGGATTGCTTGCGTCACATGAATACCCGGCGCATCTGGTGACGCAATGATCTCCAGGAAGAAAATGTTGTGTAGTGTCCGAAACTCATTTTGATCATTCCCCATATAGTTCACTATATGATAAACACTATATGGGGAATAGTGAATGAGTGAATGAGTGAACGATTCTGAACGCGCCTCATGTGATTGCAATTCCATGACCTTTCAGGCCGGCGTAAATTACACATAGTTGGGAGAGTGCTTCATCAACAGAGCACATCAGCACTGTAACCTAACACTTTCATAACTGCATAAGCCCTGCTCAAATATTGTGCTCAGCAATGTGACCAACAGTCACATTGCAGGCAGAGCTTACACTACGGGGCTCAGTATCCCTGCAGGAAAAGGGAGTTTCCTTTATTGACAGAGCTAATTAAGTGCCTAACTGTCCTCGGTGACTCCGAGAAAACTCAAAACATCCTCTAATTAACCAAAAAGTCAGCCTAATCTAGGAATACACTCTCCCTCCCAGGAAAGAGTCATCAGCTTGGGAACGACAGCACACTGGATTCCAGGACAAGTAGCAGAAAGATATCAGTGCAACGATAAGGCCCGGCTCGCATCGTTTGCCTGTTTGAAAAAGAAATCAATACGTGCTGATATCCTGCGAGTAAATGACATGAAAAACGTTTACTTGACACACTAAACTGGATAAACACGCCACCACATGCTAAGCCCTGGAACACTTTACTGATTTATGGCACAGGGTCCACATGCTAAGCCCTGGAACACTCTAGTGATTTATGGCACAGGTTTAGAACAAATAGGACTGGCCCAGTACTAAAAAGTCAAAGCTACAAGAGTAGGAACCCACTGCCTGGGACCAATCATACTGGTTTATCTGATGTGTGTGTGTGTGTGTGTGTGTGTGTGTGTGTGTGTGCGTGTGTGTGTGTGTGTGTGTGTGTGTGTGTGTGTGTGTGTGTGCGTGTGCGTGTGTGTGTGTGTGTGTGTGCGTGCGTGTGTGCGTGCGTGTACGTGTTGTCTGCCTGACTGGATCTTGGTTCTTTCCGGATCATTGCACTTGTGGGAGGGTTCTGTGCATGGAGGGAAAGCGAGTCGGCAGTTTGGGGCAGAGCAGAACCTGTTGACTGCTCTTATCAGTGCCACCCACTGATCCGGGTGCGATTGGGGACAGTACCTGGAGCCTTTCCCCTGCACTGTGATGGTAATCAGTCTGCACCCAGCGCCGCGCCGCGCAGCCAGAGACAGACAGGGCCTGGATAGCCATCTTGCAGTGAGAGGGTGGAATGGGAGCAGATGCTGCCGGCATGAGGCAAGGGGGAGACCCAGATCTCATGGTGATAAGAGTAAGTGGATGGAGTCCTCCTTACATCTCTCTGCCTTCATCACAACATGCATTCACATGACCAGAGCACCTTAAGAGTTAACGTTCTTCCATTCTGTATCATGCCGTACAGTCTTAGAACGCATGCAGTAATGTCGACGCACAAAAAAATAAGTGCATAGAAATGGCCCAAAGTACTGTAGGTACAAGATTCTTTCCTGTAAAAAGGTGAAAAGGGTGTTGGTTTTGTGTGCATATGTAGTCATATGTTTTGTGTGCACGCTAGACTCATATCTGAAGCTGTGCTCGTCGCTCACTCAGTCAAAAGATATGTATGAATTCCAGCTGATAAAACAATCATCTGCTCTGCCGGGGACCGAGTCAGAGCCAAGAGCCTGTTTGATGTTTGCCTTTGGTAAACTGATTAGAGGAAGATGGCCTGTTTGAGATATCACCGGAGCCTTTTTCTTTATTTTCAACCGTATCACCCAGTTGTACGCCCAGACAGGTACAAGCCGATCAGACCTGTGTTTATCTCCACCGTTACCAAATACCTTTTGTGCCGCGTGCGAAGGCAGTGACGTGGGGAAAACACAACCGCTATGCTGCTAGGAGAAACATTACCCACAATGCCGCGCTCGCCATCAACACAGATGTGGTGGCGGCTTGTTAGTGGAGTGTGTAGAGTAGTGACAGAGGGAGCATATGGAAAAATATTCAAACTTGATACCCTAACCATCAGACTACCAGGGCAAGAGTAGCAGAAAGGAACACTTCAGATGAGGTCATTGTTTTGGTAGAGCGTCAATGGCAAAACACCAACACCTTCAGGTCAAAACCCAATTTGCCCCAAACACCCACGGGGCTTAGAGCTTGAATGAAATATGAGCAGGAAGTCTCGTCTGTAATACAGCTCACTCTGACCAGAACTCGCCCGCTGCACTGCCTCTCTTACTTTGGACTTACTACAAAACTGCAAATCCAATTTTGTGCAAATGTGCCAAAAAATTATTCTGCTATCATCTGAAAACAGCATTACCCCCCCCCCCCCCCCCCCCCCCCCCCCACACACACACACACACACACACACACACACACACACACACACACACACACACACACACACACACACACACACACACACACACACACACACACACACACACACACACACACACACACACACACACACACACACACACACACACACACACACACACACACACACACACACACACACACACAACCCTGACCTGGTAATGACAGGCCTTATTACAACCTGCCAGCCAAGACCGCTCACTTTAATAGGCCTATATACCAAGCTGCTGCCTCTCCAGTCTCCTCGTCAGTCTCTCCTTTACTGGCCAACATGGATGTGAAGGAGGAAAGAGGCTCCTGTTACATTGTAGCAGATGGAATCATCGCTCTTTAGTTCAGAAAGACAACTGTGAATACAACGTTGCTAGCAAAGGCGTGCTGTCTAGTTGAGCCAGTGTCAGAACGGATTGTTTCATGAAGAAAGACAGGTCCGGGGAACATGCAACAAACAGTCCACTGTCTGCAGTAGTGCTGATTAAGAAACCAGAGTACGATGGAAATCACGCCATTATTATGTATCAAGCCAGTGAGATGATTGCATTGTTTTGAAAGGGACTCCTAAACTTGGCTTTAGTGCCTTTTGAAAAACGTGCACCTTTAATACGCTGGGTGTTTGGGAGATTGGTCCCTTGGTCAACTTGTGAGTGACGGGAACTTAGACACCAAGTTTCCCAAGGAGACCATTGGGTCTGGTCTTTGTTGCTAACACTGTAGCATACATTATGGTGAGTGATCCCAGATGTTTAGAATTACCACAACAGTGAGAAAATGAAAAAAATTAAAACATGTACTGCAGCAGCTCTGGAGCTAAATAATCATCTTGAATGATGTGCGGCTATAAGTCTGGTTTTATGTAGGACAGAGGTTTTCAAAGTGGGAGGCGGGCCTCCCCAGGGGGGGCTCCAAACAGTTTCAGGGGAGTGGAAAAATATGCCATTAGTTATTACATTAGCTATCAAAAGATCACATAGCCAAAATGTGTGTGATTAGGTTAAAGAGATAGTTCAGAGATACAGTACAGTAGTTTGGGGGAATTCTACTGTATTTCCGACTTTCCTAGAGTCAGAAACAAATAAATGCCTTCAGACAGACATTTGTTTTAGTCTGAAGTATGTCAAAAAGCAATATCAGGCTATCTTGTCTCAATCGTTGAGTGTCTATGGGATCAAATAACATAATTGTCCAAATAGTCAGTGACTAGAAGTCACGACTGGTGAGCACTCTCAAAAGTTTCAAAAAGTTACGGTGCACGGCTCAAAAAATAATAAGAGAGGGGCAAAAAACCAGCACTCAAAATAATTCCTTTTGGGTTGTTTTATTTACCTTCAAGCAAGTTGACAATGTACGTTTCGGCGTGGAGCCTTCCTCAGCATTGTCATATGTCAAAAAGCAATATCAGGCTATCTTGTCTCAATCGTTGAGTGTCTATGGGATCAAATAACATAATCACAATCGCATGAGCATCCAGGAATTTAGCGAAAGTCAGTAAGCAAGTAAACTAGGGGCGGAGTGGGAGGTGGTGTTCTGTTGCCCACAGTTGCAGACTTTGAAAACCCCTGATGTAGGAGATGAATAGAATTTAGAAGAAATGTGAAAATAAAAAACTTTTAAAATGCCAGGGACTACTACGGTGGAAAGGTCTTCCAATGAGGCTTGGCGCGTGACTCATTTACATAGGAAGTGAAGGTGGTGGGCATTGTGCACAGCAGATGATGGTTGCTCACCTGACATAGATCCAAAAATACACCTGGCTACATCAGCAATACTGAGTTAAGGATATTTATGTATTTATTTATTTACTATAAATGTACAAGACATAATAAAGACACTTATTGCCTTGACTCAAGGACATCATTTGGATAATGCTAGTCGCCAACTATAAATCAACGCGGTGTATTATAAAGAGCACCGGAGCAAACACTACTACACATGGCTGATTTTGTCCATGTTCTCATCACTTTGACTGATGACTCAATCTCCTAAAAACGTGCTGTATTGTTGTTGAATCTTCTGACATAACGTAATTCCTCCAAGGAGACTCTGCTCTGCCCTTGTTGAGGTAAGCAGCTAATTTAAGAGGGTTGATCATCCCCACATGATGATGTGATTTGAATTCCTGCCTTTTGATTGGGGGTTGCATTTTGCACGTTTGTACAAAACTAGAAATAGTTAGATTCTTGTTCTCCTATTCACAGCAGTGCAAAGTAACTAAGCACCTACTCTAGGATTATTACATGAGTGCAGTTTTGTGGTAAGTTGTACTTTATTTCAGTAATTGGATTTTAGGAAAGCAAACTGTATGCACTGACTAGACCAACTCAAATATTTTGCGTTTTACCTTAATACACACTATGTTATTCTAGCAGCTGCAGTTACTTGTTTTTAAGAAAAAGAGCCTCTATTCAAAAGACGATCAAATCATAAAAATCCTCTTTTAAAGTTTGAGTCTGGCAACATTCATAGGAGGCAATAAGAGCAAATGCAAGTTTCCCATTTAGCTTTCAAGGTTGGAACATCATCGTCACACTCATCCAGCAGACACTGCAATACTTTCACTTAATTAGAATTGAACAGAGCCTATACTGCACCACCGTACTATTCAGAGTATTATTGTGAGTATTCCTACATTTACTTGAATAAATAATTAGCATACTTTCTCTCCATCTGCTCTGTGAATAAAAAACCGATGTGTTGTTATTACTTGGTCACAGCCAGCCGTGTAAAGGTGAGTGCGTGGCTGTCAAAGCACTATGCACAGTCACTGCTGAGGTGTTCTGTTGCACTTAATAACTCAAGGTTGGTGTGGAGATTGGCCAGGAGCCAGGATGTGTATTTCTGAGTCAAGTCCAGCTGTGCATTTGGCTCTGTTACGGAGCGGCTAACAGTGCAGTGCAGAGCTGCAGACCCTCTGGTTATGAGTTCACTGGAGCAGGCAGGAAACAATTCATTGCTCCCACTTCTTTACTGAAAACACGGACCAACTGCAAGCCGTGACTTTCACACATGGCCGTGTGGACGGGATGTGTAGCAGGCCTCACACACACTGCAGCTGCAGGATGTGTGCGTGTGTGTGTGTGTGTGTGTGTGTGTGTGTGTGTGTGTGTGTGTGTGTGTGTGTGTGCGTGCGTGCGTGCGTACATGTGTATTACTGCATGCATACAATGTGCAACCGTGGCTTTATTCCTCTACTTTGCCCAGACTCTCTGCAGTTACTTAGTAACGAGTCACTGCTGCATGATACAGTATTGGAAAACAGTAAGTGGTGCGTTCGCCTGCAGCCCCCTAAACCCAAACAGGCAGAATCTGAGTTGAGCTCAGCCAAAGCTACCCACACCCACAGGCACCTCTTGTACTGCCGGCCATCGTTTAGACATCCAAATACAGTCTGTTCTGTGGCCTAGACACCACTTCCTCCCCCATCAGGAGAGGGAGAGGTGGAGAGCAGGACTTTAGAGTACATGTTGGTCAGTCTGTGATTATGTAGATTCTACTGACCGGCTACCTCTCTGCCGACTACAAGAATGAGCGTAGGAAGGACACACATTCCAAAGCAGCAAACAGGGGAAAAGGCCCATTCAATCTGCAGGCTTCCAAAACCGATGTGGATTAAAACATTCAATTTAACTTGAATTGAATTCAAGGTTCCCTCAAACATTTCACAAAACCGAAGCTAACTTAGGGTTACTGTATCAGAAGAAAATACTTTCGATTTTTATGCTTGAGATTATACAAACCGCAAAAAATATGTATGTATGTTAACAAGTTACATTGGGCTCTATTCCTAAAAATCAACGGTAACAGCGTTGCAGTGCACAACATCTGAATTTATTCATAAACCTATTGGGACTTTGATTACCATGACAGAGCCCCATTAACACTGCATTAGTCTCAGCAAGAGCACAGGTGACAGCCAATGAAAATCAATGTGTTAATTACAGTAAGGGTTACATGTTTAACAGCCACCCTGATTAGCCACACCTGTGTGAGCCGCATAAAACTAGCTAGAGTGTTGTGGAATAAAACCAAAAGGTGAGGCTCTTGCTTTTAGTATCAGGGCCTACAGATGTCACTAAAGTTCTATTTGACCAAGCTGACTTGACATTGGTGCCTGTATGTAAGATCAATGGACTTTATTCTAGATATGTCAGAACAGCAGAGAAAGGCAATATTCTCCCCAGCTACATATTATACAGTAAGAGAAAAGGTTGTGCAACTTAATGTAAAATTGTTTGGAAAAGACAAGAAGGGGTTTTTCATAAAACCCACATTATGGGCTGGGACCCAGGGGCGTTACTTCACTAAACTCTAAACTATGGGAAAGTCCCCACATCCAAATACACTATTATCCACAACTTTCAGGGGACAAAGTGGCGTAATGATTGATTACTGGCTAGATATGATTTGGTTCGGTTCATTAATATGTTAAATTTTCAGACACAAACCTTTGTGAACATTTGTCCTGTTGTGATGTCCTTCCCCCCATATGGAAGGACCTATGGAAGGACATATGTGATGTCCTTCCCCCCACATGGAAGTTGGAAATCTTCATTAGTGTTTTGCTTGCACTTGTGCTTACCCTGTCTTTTCGACACAAAATGGCCCCCGTGAAAAGGGTCTATTGACAGGTTTAGGCAAGGGTGACAGATTGTTTTAGTAAGCCAAACCGTTATTAAGGAGTTTCATATATCCATTTGCTTGAAATCCACAGGTCAGAGTTGATATTGGCTAGTGCTGATATTGACATTATCTACTGGTGTTCAGAATGGGTTTCATACTGTAGACTCTCATGGGTCAAGGGGTCAATCTGTCCCCATAAAAACAAAGACAATTCAATTGAGATATTTAGCACAACACAATCATATTTCGCAACCTTGTAGATGAGGGCATCTTTGGCCAAATGTGGCTGTAGGGGTTCCACGATAAAAGCTTTGAGTTCTCCTGAGATAGAGAGGGTGGATTCCTTAATATGGACGTATGCCCTCTTGTCACTGGAGATCAGGGGCAGTGTGTGTCCTTGAGACCACAGTCTGACGTAGCATCCGTCCCACACTGCACTCTCGTTGAAGGCCAAACACAAGCAGAAAGGAGGCTTGGGTCTAAACAGGCAGATGTGTTTCTCAGGTGGAAAAGCCATCAAGGACCCGAGTGGGCCGAGCATCTGTGACGTTTAAGGGGATCTTATCTAATCAGAGGCGCCAACCTACAGTCCCAGAAGGAACATCTACAGGGCCACCTAATCTCTACAGAGCCTGGGTGTCCTACAGCCAAGGCTACGGGAGTTTGACTTCACACTCCTCCTCTTAACTGGACTCTGCAGGGGATATGTGACACAAGGCCAGGTGAATCGACGTGAAGTGATGGATAACAGACCTTAAAAAATGAAAAAATGAATCCATGATGGTAACGCTATAGAGACACTGCATAGTTCAAATAGGCCACGCCCATCACGTGGGAAAGCACTCCCTTCACTTCCATACACCAGCGTCATTTTCCTTGAATTAAACATAGCTAAAAGCTGTTGTGTGGTGGGCTGCGCAGACAACAAATGTAAAAAATCGCAATTAGTTTTTTTTTGTATTCCCCGAGTAAAACAAGGAAGCCGTTGAGAAGAAAAATGTGGATCGAGCTGTCAAGAAAGTAAGTTGGAGTGTTCATCTTCCGTATATATGATCTTTATGTGCAACACGTGACATAGGAGAATGCCAGGATTGCGGGGGAGTTTCAGGAAGCAGAAAGTCAGCAGACAAATGTTGTGATCAGCTCACGTCTCGTTCGCAGTTCAAATGAATGAAGTAAACGCACACAACGTGTCATTATTTGACACTAGCCAGTTACTCCTAAGATATCTGTAAAACTATATGTATCTGACGAGAGTTCCTTTGTTCGCCCGGTTAGCCGCAGTTTGTTTTGCTAGAAGTTGGCGCAGTACAGTAGTGGTTCGTTTGTGCTTTCCCCCATGTTTTAGGCATGGTTTCTGAATGATGAGGCGCTCCGCAGTGTCTCTATGAGGGGATAGAAGAAATGATGAAAAATATCAATCCAAGTTGGGAATGGCCCAAACCCCAAAGCAAAGGGGAGGTCATTAAAGATCTCAAAAGGAAAATTCACTCATGTAATATTATAATTCAAATGTTGAAAGTGGCAATTGTTGGTCTGTTTTTCACATGACAGCCTATTAATTTGTCTTTCCTGTACAGAATATGTCCATTCGGTGGGGTGAGAAAACAATGTAGATTTCACAATGGGTGATCTGATGTGAGGGTCACCACCCTGAAAGTTGAGTGGGCTTTTCATAGCGGTACAACTGTATTTCTGTTGTGATAGCACTGGCATGATTGTGAAAAGAAATGGATCTAAAGCAGACTGGCCTTTTTCTCTGCCAAAGATGCCCTTTGATGTTTGTCCTTTAGGAAGGAAGTAATTGGTATGGTATTCATACACTGTGCACACACTACTTGCCCTCACACATTTCCTCCTCCACCTGTCATCTTCAGGTTCAGGGAAGAGCCAAAAGACACAGCAAAACACATTGGAAAAGGCACGCGAGAGTCAGGCTCTACTCCTTCTTTGAGTGTTGTGTAAACTCAATCACATTGCGTGCGGTACACTATAAAAAAAAACGGGGCTATTAATACTGCAGCTAAGTCAGTGCCCAAAATTGTTGAGGTTCAATCCAACCATCGCTGCTCGTTCGTTGCTTAGATTTAAAGCCCAATAAATAAAGTCTGTATGAGGAGCAATGACAGAGACCGAAAAATATGTACGTTTAAATAAGTTTGGGTAAAACGATCCAACAAAATCATGCAAAAAACTTTATGATTCAAAGATTGACGACAAGCAAAACCTTGCCATGGCAACATCACATTGATTAATGTTTGTTGTCCCTCCTAGGCAGATTTAATTGACAGTACAACGCAACAATAACTTGCTCCACCACTAAGTAGAAAGAGTCTCCAGACTGGAGTAAATAATTGCAAGAAATCTATGCACAGCCTATATAACACCCAACATATAGTAAGATAACAAGTTTCTGCATATGTCTTCAAACAGCAAAGGCCCTTGTTTTGTGTAGGTCAAAGATTCTCATCACCCTTTGTCCTGCATTCACTAATCTCTCCCATAAGAAATCCACACAAGGAATCAGGGGAATATCTGAGGCTTGGAAAATCTTATCTGTCAGCAGCTGTAGACAAAACTCAACTCAGATTGTTTTTGTATGAATATCTATCTGCGTCTTATCATAATCCACCTTGACAGTATATCTGTCGTTAGATGAAACGCAGCACCCCTCCACTTGGCAGAACACTCCTGTGCAAGGAATGAAGAAGTGCAACTGCATTCACAAAAAGCATATGTTTTGAATCGAGAAGTAACAGCTGACACCTGAAGGCCTGAAATAAGTGGTAGTAGCATTTGTTTTGATCAAAATCTCAATTTGGTGGTTCATTATATAAAACTTGATCAAAGAATTGGATTGAAGCCTACATTTTACATAGGGATGCACCAGCTTTAGAGGTTTGTCTGCCATAAACCAAATTAAAATCTTATCCAAACCTATACTTTTATTACTATTAGCACAATTGAAGTCCACATAAATGAGAGTAACTCAGCACTTTATATTATACTTATGATGGGCAGACAAAGGCACTGTGTTCTCTTACCTAATATCCAAGACTAATCAAGCAAATATTTGGCAAATCTCAAATGTGTAAGAGGAAATAAATACAAATTAATCTTAAATCCTGCATTTTTTTTCTTTGACCCAGCAGGGAGCCACAGAAACCAGAGAGTGATTTCCTTACAGGCCCGGCGCTAGGGGCGGGCCTGACCGGGCCGGGCCCCCCCATTCAACAAACTGGCCCCCCCATTCCAAAAAAAAAAAAAAAAAAAAAAAAAAAAATTTTTTTTTTTTTTTTTTTGCTAAACGTTTTTCCGTTTTTCTGTTTTAAAGTTTAACATGGAATCTGGCTGTCATTAGGCATTGATTAACTGAATGCTATTGCTAACTGTTACTTTGAACATCCATTTGCAATGATTCTGGCTGGATATTAACTATTGTAAATTTGTCACAATGAATGCAATTTGTGCACAATGTGTAAATACACTTAATATTAATTGTTTAGGCCTAATTATTTGTAAAGTCACAACACATTAGAGATGTGTGTAGTTCTTCACAGATTTAGCCTCTTCATTTTGCTCTCAAATGCACCAGGTTGACGAATTTTACTTTAAAATGTACAAAATCTTCTTCCGGGGGAGAATCCCCCCGGACCCCCCTTGGGTAGCTTGGCCCCCCCAAGCTAGTGGCAGGCCCCCTCTGTAACTTGGGTCTGGAGCCGGGCCTGTTTCCTTATTTACCTGCTGATGCAGCAAACGGATGCACACTGTGTTTCTGTATGTTTGGCCTTGGCAATGCTTAAGCCTACATCAGCAGCAAAACTGCAATGGCAAGTCCATACATGCTGCTTTTCACACTGCCGTGACTAGGGGGGATGGGAACTTGGGACAGTTTAAAATCCAGACGCAGCATTTTCGTGGGCTGTGGGCCCATGATTCATATTAGAACTATGGCAAACAGTGGGAGTCTTGCCATTCGATATTGCAGCAAAACGCCTAAAGACAGGCAGGGGTTCGAAAATTGGCATCCACCCTCGAAACACAAACAAGAGTTGCGCTGACAGTCTGTCTGAAGAACAACCGTTTTAAAGAGTTTTAATCGAAACAAGTGTGACGGTGGTGGAAATATTCTTACGTACTAACAAAATTAATCACAGTATTTTTTTTCCTCTCACCGTTTAGAAAGCCAGGTGTCAGGTGAGACCAGAAGGTTTGATTTGTAGGCAGGCTTATAGGTTTATTTTGCGGCACGTTGCAGAGCCTCCAATCACAAGCTGACATCTAACGGATGTTTACAATATTTTGCTTCCTGGCTTTGGCCAACAAGCTTCGGCTCAGAAAGAGGGGGAAGGAATGGCGGCCATTATCAGTCACTGATTGCAATAGGGGTAAAAGAGGGCAGTGGAAAGATGGAGCAGATCTTGTGCATTTTATCAGGCTGAAGCAGGCAGCTCAACTCAAGATGAGGCCAGGCCAGAACAGGTCAAAGCAGAATGTTTCTGAAGAAGCTATTTTGTATTTTCTATGGATAATGTTGAAAAACATAATGCACATTTTTGGAGAATTACCTTAGTATATTCATAGCAAGAATAAATGTATTGATAGATGTGAGTTTTATTAAATTTTCGGATGTTTCTCTCCTGTACTCGGCTCTTGACCAAAAGTCTAAGTTGACAATAGTTTGACTTTTATTTTTGAGTTTGATATGGAGGCAGAAATCAAATCGTTGAGTTTGGTGTGTGTGACTCACCTCTTGTGGGACGTCCTGTGGTGCGTCAGGAGCAGGGCTCCTCAGGTTGATGATGTGGACCTCCTGGGGGAGGCTGGTGGTCCCCCTGCTGGCACAGCCTGACAGGGCAGTGTAGCTCTTCAACATGGCCTGCACCGGGTGTCCCGTCCCCACAGGGAGCAACTCACACGGGCTGCGAGACAACGGCCCTGCAAGGGATTAAAAAATATATTATTATTTCGATCATGACATCTTACAGTATATACGGTATGCACACATGCAAATGTTGTGAGTAATTTGTTGTCACCTTGTTTATTTAGATCATGTATGAACACATTTTAATGCTCTAACTCAAACACATGGTCAGAGTCAGTCTTGAAGCTAAACAAAAGGGTTAGTCTCCTAGAGATTCTCCCCACTGAACAATGCAGCACCACCCTGTCTGACCATCTATAGGCTGTGCGAGGTGCCAGACATCAGATTATATTCCCCTTCAGACATTTTTATTTTCCTTAAATGGTCAGATTTGACCTCCTCTATTCACTAAGGAGGAGGAGCAGACTTTACACTTAAGTGCACTTGGTGTTGTAAAGCCCATAATTAACCATTAACCGTGGCCTTCAGTAGTTGTCTTGGAGACATGGCCGGCGCCTGGACAATTTGAGATGAAAAAGCTGTCAGCATGGTCGACAGTAATGACCTGCTGATTCACACTGTACCACTCTCTACAGGTCATAGGTCACCGCCCGGCACCATCAAAACAGACAGGAGCAGGTGTGTGTAAGAGGAGTCACACAACTGTACATATGTCAAAGATGATCTAAGGGCAAGGTCATATTTCAGGGTAAATACACAGTTTTGATGTAAACAAATAAATAAATCCAGACCTATTTCCAGCTCTCATTTTCTTGAGATTACGATTTTGGTGTTCAGTGTGATTCATGCTGATATAAATCTATTCCTCATTACTCAATTATTGTTCATACCAACAAATGTTGGAATATGTGAGATGACAGGAATTGAAAATCACAGAAAATGTGAAGTTATGTCTTAAGGTCCTTACACAACGGGAGCATTATTAATAATATTAATATTTTTCGAACCTATGTAGAAATGAAAGGATGTTTATGCAATAGGAAGATGTCAGCTTGCGGTGTTTATGCGATAGGAAGATGTCAGGTTGTGGTGAAGCTAGTTAACCACCTGAAAGCTTGTGGCCGATGTAGCGGAAGTTCCCTAATGTTTATGTGAATGAAGTGTGGTAGTAGCATCTTGTAAACCAGCTGACTCAATCTGTCTTTAAATCAACCCGCTGCCTGCAGACGTTCACAAAGTACTCAACTGTACATTACTGTAGGCAAGCAGACAAAACAGATAGAGCCATGCTCTGCTTGACTGATTGACTGTACTTCACATCATAGTCAGTAGTCTGTCTCTGTCTTTGTCCTGTGAGTGACTGAATGAGTGTCTACCAGAGACCGGTGAATATCCAAAATATTGAAATTAACCATGTCTCATCAGACATTTCTTTGCGAGAAGTGACCTGTTTATCATTGGTATCAGTCAAATTATGCATTATCATTAGTTTTTGTCTTACATCTATATCAACACACATTTATCAATATTTTTTCAAAACTTTTTGTGCAATTTCCAAACTTACCAAGACCTAGAAATTGCAAATCTTTTCCCACACATTCCTCTGTATATATCCATAGTGACATTTTAAAGGCTGTTACACACCAAGAGCGATGCAAATATACAGCACGGAATTGCGATGCAAATTTTGCAAATTCGTCGGACGCGAATTTCAGAAAAATCGACCTTGGTCCGATAAAAATAAACACCACTTCGCCGTTGGTATGCACGGTTGCATTGAGTGATATTAGCCACTTGAACGCAGGCAGGGATTGACTTGCGCATGCGCGCACACACACACACACACACACACACACACACACACACACACACACACACACACACAAACACACAAGAATGTACACATCTCTCTTGAGTGAGGTACCCAACAGCCCGTTTCCATTAGAACGTCATCCATCCCATGGGAATGTCTGTGGCCAAGGTGTTTTTTTCTCTCTGGGGGTCAGGCCTTGTATTTTACCCCACAGCCTTGTGCCAGCCGAGGCCCACTCACGTTTCAAACACAGCACACCAAACACGCAAAGGTTGCCAATAGCGATCAGATGGAACATTTGGAAATAATTAAGGTCCAAGTGAAAGACAGGGAGATAACAACTTTAAATTCTCCCCCAACTGACTCCAAAAACACTGGACGGTGCCTCAACAGCAGGAGACAGGGGGGGGGGGGGGTCTTTGCTAAGAACACATACTGTAGCTATTGTTTTCTCTTCAGTGCCGTCCTATAGGCTTATGTTTAATGAAATAATGTATGGCTCCTCCCCCTCTGCTTGTTCTGAAGAAAAAAAACACACAGATGCTTTATTGTTGCCATTTTGTCCCGTGAGACAAACCCTGAGCTTTAGACAGATGTCTGGACCTGGACTTGTGAATTCATCCCCAGCCCATATAGATTGCTCTTTGAAGTATACATTCAAACATGGCAATGAGAATTTAATGGCAAAACCTTGTTGTGGTGCATCAGTGCTTTCAACCCCCCTGCCCTTTCCCTCCCCAAGGACTGAAGCACCGCGCTCCCTCTCTAACCAAAGTCACCACGCCTCGCCCCACCAAACACGACCGAGGGCACTCAAACTCACTTTTTCCCCCCACACATATGGCTGTGGAATAACAAACATCAGCCAGAGAAACAGAAAGAAAAATTGCTCTTTCTGGGAGACTGCCAAAAGATTACAAAACTTGTTGGGCAATGATATGATTTATTTAACTGCTGAGAAAAAGACAACACGCAATAGAAGTCTATGGGAGAGACAGTATCGCAAACATAGACAATAGCGGAAAGGAAACTCAGTATTAAACAAATAAACAAGAATGAAGTTTGAAAAATAATGAGTTCTTGTCAAAATACAAATAAACAAGAATGAAGTTTGAAAAATAATGAGTTCTTGTCAAAATACAAATATAGAGTGAGAAGCAACCATTGCTACTTCTCACTCAAAAAGGACCATTCAAAGGATACAGTACATGCATGCATTGTTTGCTTTATTAGATCAGGTTGAGAAAATGTCTCACAATTCATTATAAGTAGCCTAACCATGGAATAGGTCTTGGGGAAACTAAACTTACTAAAAAAACCTCTTCAATATGAAAGTAACATTAGCCTTAAACATTCACCAGTCAATTATGTTTTCTTTCAAGTTGAAACCAACTGAATTATAATCCTGTCACATATGCTATTACCATTGGTCCATAACCTCCAAGGACAGAGGGGGGGGGGGGGGGGGGTACAGGGGGAATGGGGGGGGTGTCTGCATCTGTTGGCCTTGCCACAGCTTTGTGTCTTCTGTCACCTTGTCTGTCTGCCTCCTCTGCCCGTCTCCCCCGCTTTCCCCAGGCGCTGCTGGCTCTCTCCCCTACTCTCCAGCCATCGTTTCCCCCGGTCAGCGATGGAGTACAGAGACGTCCTGTCCAGCTGCCGCTTGTGCCTCTGGCTGGCCAGGCCGAACGCCCACAGCAGAGGAATGAGAGAATCTGTTGTTCACTCTGCGTGAAAAACAAGTCCAGCCTGAGCCCACCACCAGACACTCCACAGGCTGCACTGCCAACGCCTCCTTAACAGATACAGCAACATCTGATGGTAACGCTGATACTCCAGCTGTAATAGTAATCTCTCAAATATGTTAGAACTCTTCTGCTGAGATAATAAACCATGAGCTGCTTGGAATAGAAGCTTTAGACAAGATGTATGGCTGAGGCTGTAAACTTCTAAGTACAATCTACCAAGAAAAAAATAAATAAAAAAAAAATACAACACCGCTTGATTAAATCTGTACTTGGCAATGTTGCATGTTTGGCATTGGCAGCCCCCAAAGTGAGAGGTAACTGTTCAATACCCAGAAATCATGACATCAGTACGTCAGTACCTCAGCACCTCATCTCTACCAACCCAGCTGATCTGTTATCACTTTATACCAAAGGATATCACAACGATGAGAGACAAAAGATCTAACATTGGTGAGTCCAGCAGCAACTATCTCTGGACGGAGAGCTGACTCGTTGCTATTTAGGATTCAGGTCAGCGTGTATTTCACTCTTTAAGCTTTTCTTTAACTCGTCACTTCCTGTGCGTGCACAGAGAACATTTCCTGTCAGCAGTCATACTCAACACCACAATTCAATTTGGGTCAACAGGCCGAATGTACTGCATCTCAGCTGGGGGGGGATGGGATGCTCTTCTCATTTGCAGCCACACATGATTTAGGCCAATAAGACAGGTGATGGCATGGCGTGATGGAGTCTCACTCTAGAGTCTAGACCAATCAGTAACAAGTATCACCTTGTTTTGACTTGTAATTGTAGCGCGGCCCTCCTTGGGAAAAATGGTTCAATATTGAAGTTTTGGCTAAAACAATTTAGTGCGTGAGATATGGCACATGACACATGGATAAACAAACACAGCCCTTCCTTATACATCAGTCTCTATCAGCCAACCAACCACGGCATACTGACCCTGTGGATGAACCAAACAGAGGGAGAGCTGTATCATCCCCTTTGAACTTTGAAACCTGACGATTAAACATGGTTAATAAAATATCTATGATAGGGGCAATGTAATTCCCCTAAGATTCTCTTCTGTGTGTCTTGGCCTGGATCCTATCAGCAACAGGCAAGCCTCCAGCAGTCAAGAAAGAAAGCAGAAGCCACTGAGAGAAACTTCTTCTCCCTCACTGTGACAGAACAAACTACTGCTCCCTCACTGTGACAGAACAAACTCAAACACACACATCAAAGATGATTTTCAGCATATGGATTCTTCGGAAAGCTGAGGAGTACCTGCTACTTTCACCAGTTTCTGAATGTCATGAGGTGTGCATGATGAGTCATTTACTTTGGTAGGTCAGGCAGGTGTCAGAAAAGCTGGCAAATATGTCAACTGTTTATAGGTTACAAAGCCACATGTGGTTTTTAGGGGGAAAGTGAGAAATTAGGGGGAGGCCATGTGATGGAAAGTAACTAATTCAAATGAGTAACTCACCATGGCAGAAAACTCCCCTGACTCTGGCTACACACATACAGCAAGAAACTCCATCTTACTACAGGGGCTTTTTTTGCCTACTGCTTACACTTCTTTGTGGTTAACCAAATCACTCTCAAATATAGCTGACAGAGTGATGCTAAAATAAGAGCGCTTGAGTGCAAGCTGCTTGAGAATTTCCTTTTATAAAAATGGTATCTGGTAAAAGTACGTTTTAAGTCAGTGTGAAACTGACACATTGTAACAAAAGACCCTGTAGTTGCTACAGCTCATAGTGACACAGGATCATAGCTCAAATACAAGAAATGCATAATTGTGCACACTTGCTATCACCCTGCTATTTGCCTGCACTAAATATCACTGCAACAGACAATTTCAAATCCCATTCTCTTTCATTTACAATATGCATATGCATCAGATATCTCAGTTTTTCATTCTTCTAAATGACGTCCATTCCTGTAGGATTCATGACCAGGATTCCCAGCAGCGGGCCTCATTATAACTAATGAGGAAAACACACGCACATTAGAAAAATAACATCACAGGCTCACATGCACTTTAACCTAGTTCCATACCTATAGGCACCTGTTTTATCCCTGTTTCACATCATACTGTATAACCAACCCCACTCACCAGAAGTGTTTATTTCTCTATTTTTGGTGGATTAGCACCAAACATACACACCTTGATTCTAACAGCAACACGGGATATGGCATTACAAGACCTTGTACATGAGGAATTTATTGACCATAAAACAATATTAATTGGCTTTGTTATTATACATTCAGAAAGCGCATTTGGTCTTGATCACGATCCTGATAGTATTAGTAGTAAGACAGGAAGTGAACATAGTAAATCCAAATGTTATTTAAGGACAGTGAGACTGTATAAATACTCTGAAAGACAACCCCCTTTTGATATATTTAAACAGACTGAGGTCTCTGGGCAGTGATGTCACTAGACACTATTCATAGTTTTCAGCAGCTTCCTTCTAGAAAAATGCCAAGTGTGATTTCAGTACTAATGGCTCTGTCAGTTATGTTGTTTGAATCCAGCGGATTGTCACGATCTTTCCAGATGTAACCGACTATTATTATCTATGATGAAACGAGGTGAGTCCTCTTCTCATTTCCTCGCCTTTCACCAGACTATACGTGCTCCTTCAAGGCTCTCCTGTCTTCCAAGAGCACACAATCTCACCATATTTCAAGGGTAAAAACTCATAAACACCATATAAATTCACATTAGACAGGCTTTTGGGTGGCTTGTGGTTTTTAAAATGATTAACCAGTTTTGAAAGAATCGTTATTTTCAAGTCATAAAGCCAACCACCACATATCTTAAAGTAAGCCTAATATACTGTAGGTGAGGTTTGATGGGAGAGGAACCAGAAGAACTGATGCCATCTAATGCAAGTAAGCAGAAGAAATGAACTGGAGGGCCTGGAGCTGCAGCAGAAACAATGGTGTAATGAGTCTGTAATGCTCGCAATCCCCAAGTGTTTTGCGTCTGAAGTAAGCACACACTGCACTAGAATACCATGCAATCACGCAAGCTGATGTCATACTATCACACATTTTGAAATAGTCAGATGGTTTTTATTCTTTAGAACAGTCAAACGACTATTGCATGATCAAAGAATAGACACTGAAGCGTATGATTGGTTTGATACTTAAAAGAAAACTCTGGGTAGTGTAGAGAGGTACACTGTACCAGCCAGGGACACACAGAGGGGCAGAGAGGAGTAGTTCACTTCTGGTCATCTTGCCATTTATTTGGTCATTATATAAGCTAAGGTGGAATTAGTTTGAGAAATAGGTGAAACGCTACTATGTCACAAGCAGAAGATCTGTGATCATGGGTGGTTCTGGGAAGGGACAGGCTCTCTCTGCAAGGTCCGTTCTATTCCTGTACATTTATCTACGCGCTGCTCTCAAATCGGACTAGTAGAGATAAAACGCCTCTGGTTCCAAGGAATGCACTTTGTTGCCCTTCACACTACTGGCACTGTGCCAAGAGTTGGGTACAGGAAGTGATGTCAGTCCGTGTGCCAGTTAGGGACAAATCTGATATATTTCCCACAAAGCCATTTCCGGAGAGAAACAAACACAACCTTCCCCCACTGTGGACACACACACACACACACACACACACACATCCTCACATGCCCACTGTGCACACACGCACACGCACACACACACACACACACACACACACACACACACACACACACACACACACACACACACATATCCTCACATGCCCACTGTGCGCACACACACATCCTCACATGCCCACTGTGCACACACAAACACACACACACATACACACACACACACACACACACACACACACACACACACACACACACACACACACACACACACACACACACATCCTCACATGCCCACTGTGCACACACAAACACACATCCTCACATGCCCACTGTGCACACACAAACACACACACACACACACACACATCCTCACATGCCCACTGTGTGCACACACACACACACACACACACACACACACACACACACACACACACACACACACACACACACACACACACACACACACACACACACACACACACACACACACACACATGCCCACTGCACACACACACACACACACACACACCCTCACATGCCCACTTCTCAGTATCCTTCAACAAGCAGGCGGCCTGTGTTTCTTCAGATGATATGAAGGTCACAGTAATACATGTCTTGTTTTTTTTGTTACAAAATGTATACACTTGCTTCGAAAAACAAATGGCGCCTAATGTCTCCTATCATGGTGCAGATGGAGAAACAATGGAACTTATTTTGAGTACATTTGTTCAATTATACAACAATATAATAATAAGGCTGATTACAATACATACATACAAGTACTACAGAGGGGACTTATGGGGCTGCTGTATGTCTGCTTCCAGCCTGAGGTATCCCTGTTCCCATATGAACCATGGGATTAAAGCAATCCTCTGGTCTCCATGGTTCTCTACTGCAGGGCATGATTCCCATGCACCACGAGCCACGCAAACCAGTTGAGAGAAGGCAATATTCTGCCTGCTTGTGTTTTTCTAAGGGGCTTTGGGCTTAAGAATCACTAGCCCTGCAGTGTTGACACTACCGTTACTCGCTCAGCCCTGAACCTTGGGCCGCTAATACAGGAAGTGGATAAATCCTTTCATAGGGATAGTGTGAGTTCACTTGACTGGCCTGGCCTATCTGGGCTTGACTGGCCGGGCCTATCTGGGCTTGACTGGCCTGGCCTATCTGGGCTTGACTGGCCTGGCCTATCTGGGCTTGACTGGCCGGGCCTATCTCAGACAGTCAAACTGGGTGCATAAGACAAGGAAGTTGGAAGGGGATGAAGGGAGGGGCAGCAGGGCAGGGGTGAGCCTGCACTCCATCAGGGAAGTCGTAAACTCCCGCATCAAAGTGTGAAACCTGTGGTCAAATGTCACACAAAGCTGTCCATAACCCAGCATCGCCAAAACACTCTTTCCTCGCAGTGAAGAGATAGGCTACTTTCAATGGAATATCTACTCTATGTGGAAGGTTAGGGAGCAAGCGTGAGAATGGATACACTTGGATATGGATAAGCTTCATTAAGTTGTAAAGTATGCTAACAGGTGGTCAGACAATAAATTACATCCCTGTAGATGTAAAAAAAAAAAAAAAAAGGTCCAGCAACAATTGAAGCCAATGACTAAAAAGGGAAATCATCTCTCGGCATTTAAAAACTTAGGGCACAGCTTTTTCTGCTGCTAAACTCTTATATATTGGTTGATGATATTTCGTAAGTGTTTCAAATGTGTCTTTCTTTTCTACAAGACAATGTAGCAGGCTCGTTTGTAAAGGACTAATACAGTAAATGCAACTTAATAGCTTTGTTCCTTTGTTCCTCCTCCCCCACTATTCTAAAGCATGGCACCCATTCTACCCTAAAGCATGGCACCCATTCTATTCTATATTTCTATATTTTCTATATTTCTCTATCATATGATTGTTCAATGTATTATTATTACTACTGCAATTCCTACTGTTGTGTCAGCTAGAATTAGCTAGACATATTTTCTGTGAAGTCCTCTGAGACATGCTTGTGAATTAGGGCTACACAAATAAACTTGACTTGACTTGTTCCATAAAGATAGCCTCCCGATAATATTGAAACACGTTTGATTTTATTGGAGTTCAGACAGCTCGGACTGAGTTTGATCACCACCGACCTTACACCAAACGATCGAGGTGAGGGAGCGTGTCACAACTCCAGCAAAACTCTCATGATTTCATCGCGACATTGGCAATTTGTCTGCGACAGGGAAATCACTTGAAAAGTCTTTTGGTGTAAGGTCAGCATTAGCAAGAAAAAGAAAAAGAAAAAAGACACAGCCAGTTATGAACAGCATGTTAAGCCAGAGGCAGTCGGGGAAGATGGAAGTGGGTAACATTTCTCCCCACCTCTAAAAGCAGGCATAAATCAGAGGGCTTTGAAGAGGTGGATGACATGGCTAATTCCCTGGGGAACACAGGGGCCACTGTGCAAAGTGAGACAGCTGGGAAGGAGACGCAGGCCAACACATGTGGGCATATGACTAAAGATTTGACTCAGTGCTGCCATAGTGTGTCTCTACTGATGGGTGTTGACATGGGCTGTCTGGACGTATAGTCAAGGACAAAAAAGTTGTCAAGAGTGGAAACATGAATTGGCTGCATCTAAAAAGAGGTAAATGGCAACCTGCCAACAAAGAAATGCTGGATTGAAAGGAACAAATGTTTCAAGAAAAACGCCCAAATAGTGAAAGTAAAACTGTACTTTAGACTGCCTGCACAAACTGGTCGGGTACCAACAATATTATATTTTTCCATTAATTGCAGTCAAGCGCTATGTACAGTACAGAATGCAGTAATGTGGCTGTGTGTTGCAGCAACAGTGTGGCAGCAGTAACGTGGCTGTGTGGAGCAGCAACAGTGTGGCAGCAGTAACATGGCTGTGTGTTGCAGCAAGTGGAGCGATCTCAAACAAACTGACATTGATTTGGTGAGATAAGTGGAGTGCATGATCAGCCATCGGCCCACCCAGCACAGTGCAGGACTTAGATCAGTCTTGACCCAGCACAGTGCAGGACTTAGATCAGTCTTGACCCAGCACAGTGCAGGACTTAGATCAGTCTTAACTGGTTAAATGGGGCAAAGGAAAGAAATGACTGGAGTGCCACTTCAAAGGCATCTCTCCCATCAATCATATAGACGTCTGCAAGAACAGTTTTCTTCTACAGCAGCTCAGTGGGGTTTCGGGAGCAATCTGCCCAGGCTCCGGGGAGGAGGAGGGGGGGGGGGCACTTTCCACTGTCCTACTTGATGTTAGCCTTGTTTCTTTTTTCCTTAACGACCTGTCTTGCCAGAACCCCTCATAGTATTTCATATTGTCCACCATTAGTGATGAGACGTCAGTCTAATTAACGGCCTGGTGAACAAGTCTCACCTGTGTCGCCTGAAGCTTGAAAAGACACAATTGCCAATATGCTGATCTCTGCCACATGGGTGTGTGATCATGTAGAGAGAGCACAGTTATAGACATATCTGTCCCAATCTCAATCATTTGATATTACAGAGTAAATTACAGATTAAGTCTAGGCTAAATGCTTTGTACTCATTAGGAAGTGATTTCTTGTCAATTAGAGTAAATAGTACCCAACACATTGGGTCAACTAAATTGGATTTCGCCCATAAAATGATTATTAAACATGATTCCTCTGGGTTGATGGTGCTGCCTGACACCCAAATCAATAGGTCATCTCTGGGGTGCAATGTGAATTTTCTTTTCATTTCAGATTTCTTTGTCAATGGGACGCTTTACAAAAACACCATGGCTCCATCGTGATAACTGAGGGTTTTGAGAACCAGCGGGTTGCCACCAACAGAAAGTGGAGAGCAAAACAATGCTAGGCCTTTGTGCCAATGTTCCAGCAGCCCAGTGTGAAGGAGCCAGAGAGGTGAGGAAGGCCAAGGCAGACACAGCGCTTTCACACAGCCATTCCAGCGGGGCTCCTCACCTCGTGGAGAGGTTGGGCAAAGAAGAATGACCTGTCAAAATCCACGCTGCTCATGTATTAACACGTACAAAGGACTCTGGGAGGGCCTCTTTTACTCGACAGGTTAACAAATGGAAAGCACAGTGAATAATGAGTTGGATAGCCCAGTCACTAGAATAAATAACAGATGAATAGAATTTTGGTATGAAAATACAAGAATGCATAAATAGTATACATCAGTGATACTCAACTTGCGACCCGGGGACCAGATGCGGCCCACGATAGGGTGCCGAGTGGCCCCTCGTCCAATCTCTAATTCACAATGAAAAGTAACGTTAAATAATGTTTGACTGAGCTCCAATTAAATTGTCAAATATCTCGCCACTTATTGTAACTGAACTGAACCTAACTAACTATCCTGTGTGCACAAAATTGTCTGACTAAACTCCGGCTGGTACCCCAAAAACCTACAATCCACTAGAGAAAAATGTATATTATTGTTTGTTTATTAACTGGCCCCTGGCCTTCTGTCATTTTTGCAAAGTAAGTTGAGTATCCCTGGTATCTGGTATTCAGGGAGGGGTACATTCAACAAGGGGGCACTCTTTTTTGATGATGCTTCAAAAGCAGATAGGAGCATAGTACCGCAGGGATGGCGTATTTTTGTAGGCTTAACCAGAAATCACAGCGATTTTGGTTCATCAGGGAAAAAGTCTATGCAGTTTTAGAATGGGGATTTCACTTAAATGCATAAAATAAGGTATGTGGTTAACAAAGGTTTATGCGAATTTGGATTCAGCAGGATAATCTTCATAAACGTCAATCACTTTTATTCCTTTTGAAGCATTTTCAAAAAAATACGTAAAAAAAAAACCCTGCATTTACGCTCCAAAACTCATAAAAGTTATTCATGTTTGTGAAGATTATCCTGCTGAACCCAAATTCGCGTTCCCATAAACTTTTGCTAACCACAGAGTCTGTGGCATAAAATAAGGTCTGTGGCACAGACCTTGATGCATTTAAGTGAAATCCCCATTCTAAAAGCCCATTCACTTTCCCTCTTACGAACCCGGAGGTATACTTCCGGACTCATTCCTGCGCTTCTCTATGCTGCATCAGATATCAATGGTTTAACAGAATATTACTCTCTGAAGGCGATATCCTTAGGTAAATACGTTTAATTCCTAAAACGGCTAAAATGGCAACAACTCCGCAACCACTTTCTCCATTAGATAGCTGAAACCTATTATCCCATATCAAAGTTTGAAAAAAGTGTAAAAGCCTAATATGAAGTTTTCAAGTGTCTGCGTGTCTGTGTATTTGTGATCTAAGGCAGAATATCTGTTATTTAGTGCAGAGGACGGCCTACTGTCGTCTTTTGGAAGGAGCTCTCCTATTTTCCAAAGGATCATTGTGAAATTGGGACACGGCCTTTCAGCAAGACTCATCTGGTGGAAATGGAGTGGAGAAGGTGAGGCCCCATGAGGGGCTGCTCTGATGAAAGACACCACCTGGAAACCTTCAGCTAGCATCCCACATCACCTGGAAACCTTCAGCTAGCATCCCACATCACCTGGAAACCTTCAGCTAGCATCCCACATCAGCTAGCATCCCACATCACCTGGAAACCTTCAGCTAGCATCCCACATCACCTGGAAACCTTCAGCTAGCATCCCACATCACCTGGAAACCTTCAGCTAGCATCCCACATCAGCTAGCATCCCACATCACCTGGAAACCTTCAGCTAGCATCCCACATCACCTGGAAACCTTCAGCTAGCATCCCACATCAGCTAGCATCCCACATCACCACGCTTTCTTCACATGATACCTTTGGATAGAGTCATGCACTCAAAAGTAAGCACCTACACCAGGTGATTAAGTAGCGGATTTTCTCATAAACGTACCGTTAGCCGTGGTTGGGAGATAAAAACTAGACAAATGACCTCAACCTAGCCATCGTATTCAAAAAAAAGTTGTAGCTACTTGCACAAGATTAAAAAGAAACCATCAGAAATCAATACCAGATCAGATTGTGTTTCCAATACTTCCTAAGGCATCAGGACAGAGGGAGGGAGTTAATTCTTTTATTATTGTTCTCTCTTTCTTCAATGAAGTCACACTGCACATAACTGCCTTACTCTAGCTCTCCTCAGCTCCAGTGGCCTCTGCTTCTTCTGTTTTTTGTTTCATAGGGCTCGAGAAACACAATGGAAAATGCACGATCACCACAGCTGTCTCCCATTACTGGCTCTGGCTGAAATTATTTACACGCCTGCTTACTGGAACTATGGAGAGAGAGAGAGGGAGGGAGGGTGGGAGAGAGGGAGGGAGAGAGAGGGGGGGAGGGAGAGAGAGAGAGGGAGGGGAGAGGAGAACGGGTGGAGGGAGGGAGAGAAATGGAGGGAGGGAGGGAGATCCTGCAGATCTGCGTATGCATACTTTTAATGGGAGGCTGACAAGAAATGACGCATGAGTACGGGGTCACTTACTTCTCTGTAGAGAGCTGTCTCTTGGAGTACTGTAGATAGAGCTGCTTTCACTTATTTCCTGTGTGCGTGTGTGTGTGCGTGTGTGTGTGTGTATGTGTGTGTGTGTGTGTGTGTGTGTGTGTTTGTGTGTGTGTACATTGTGTGTACATGTGTGTGTGTGTGTGTGTGTGTGCGCACACGTGTGTATGTGTGTGTGTGTGTGTGTGTGTGTGTGTGTGTGCGTGCGTGCGTCTGTGTGTGTGTGTGTGTGTGAGTGTGTGCGTGTGTGTGTGTGTGTGTACCTGTGTGTGTGTGTGTGTGTGTGTGTGTGTGTGTGTGTGTGTGCGTGTGCGTCTGTGTAGGTGTGTGTGTGTGTGTGTGTGCATCTGTGTACGTGTGTGTGTGTGTGTGTGCGTGTGTGTGTGTGTGTGTGCGTGTGCGTCTGTGTACGTGTGTGTGTGTGTGTGTGTGTGTGTGTGTGTGTGTGTTAGACAGAGACAGAGAGAGAATGACTAATGACTGAGTAAGAGAATGAGCAAGAAGTGATTGACTGGGGGGAGAAGAGACTCAGGCGAGACCTTAGAGAAGGTTATCTCTGCTACAGCAGCACCACTTCCCAACATATCACATGTGAATATTCCACAGATCAATGTGTCCGCTGCTGTTAATGAAACAGGGTAATAATAGCAGAGTAAGCTTCATTCAATGACCAAATGACAGCGAGGGCCAGGAGGCCTGCCGCCTCTCCTCTCTCCTCCTCGACAGCGTTGTTGAGATAAAGGCCTCGCCATGGGGGAGAGCAGACCTGTAATTAGACACACACGGGACTCCCGTTGCTATGTAAACATCTCAACCGCTCTCCCTAGCAGCACACAGCCTCTGTGCTGTGCGGCTCTGACTGTCGGCATGAATCACGGGGCAACATCTGGTTTAGCGCGCTGGAAAGGAACTCTGTCGGTTTGGCACGCCGTACGTGTGTGGAGTGTGTCGATTTGGACCGGACGACCCACGCCTGCGCCTGCCTCTCTCCTCCCCCTGGCTACCCCACCTCTCACATTACAGCCGTTGCACAATGCTTTTTGGCAGTCCCCCGCTGCAGGCCTTAAGAAAGCATTGTGGATATACTATAGACGGGTCTATATACGGTCCATATACTATAGACGAATTTATCACGCAACCTTTTGCTCAACTGTGCAGGACTGTTCTACAACTGCGTTTGGCACAGCAAGGGGCTCCGATATCAATTTTAAAGTTATCTACCAAGGGTACACAACAACATAGACAGACGGGAGGTTGTAGACCTCTGAGCGAAGTTAAGCATTGTCGTGGACAGCCCTGAAGCTGAATGTATGGACTGTGAATATGAGCAAAATGTAGCTTCCCTATCCAGGTGTTTCCACAGTTCCTTCATAAGACCATGTGGTTCTCCTCACAGAATGGCTTAAGATAGATTCCCACTAATAGCTCTGTCATTCATCAAGCCACGGGATAAGAAGAATGAGGGAAGGGCAGAGAGTTGGAGAACGAACGTCTGCACTCAACAATACCAGTGTGTTTTTCAGTCGACCACCGGCCCCGGCGTGGTGCCTCCAGTATTACCAGCATCCTGCCGGAGCTGTTTCTGGCCAGTGCCTCAAATTGATATCTGGCATGGCTCCTGCATGACTTTATTTCATTGCGAAACCCGAAGTCTGCCCTTAATGTCCATAATATAGCCCTCGCAAAATAAAGCTTTTGGCAAATTGAGGAGAGGCACACGCAAAATGGGAGTAGGGGAAATATGGAAGAGTGTAAAGAGCAGAAGCAGCAGAGCAGACACTTGGAATAGGAACATTAAAGGTGCTCTTAAGAGTTATGGCATGGGAGGCCCAGATCCTGGATTGCATTACAGAGAGAAGACTAATCTAAACATTACGTAAGAGCTCTCCTGACAAGTTTAGAGGGCAGATGGGACTGTTTACACAGATGCTGCAAGATGATATAGAGAGACAGACAGACAGACAGAGAGACAGACAGAGAGACAAACAGACAGACAGACAGAGAAACAAACAGACAGAGAGACAGAGAGACAAACAGACAGAGAGACAGAGAGAGAGAGGTGTGAAAGATACTGTACTGTATGCTGAAGTGGTAGAGCATACAAATGCTGAACCGAATCTGGCTGTCTCAAATGTGTCCCCTGAGACTCAGTGCAACAATGCTTCTTGGTTAATGTGGAAGAATCCAGTGGAAAACTTCATCTGTGAGCTCATTGTGATGCAGATCCTGGCATTGTGGGAGAAACCGTACGTTTGCTCTAACCAGAGCACATGCTGACTACATTGCTATTGTTTGTGTAATAGTCTGTCAGCAACAATCCTCTTGAGTGCGGTTCCAAACCTCTCGGGAGAATAGTGAAGAACCTTTCAAATAACAGCCTGTGGCGGCGATCAGACTGAGGGCCTTGGAAAGGCGAACCACACGTTTCTGGAGCGCTAGCTAGCTAGCACGACTTCTACCTGGTAATGACTCCAGCGTGACCACAGAAGACTAACACGGGCTATTGTATTGTGCACTGAAACCATCACTTGTAATCAGTACAGTTTACACTACATAGAAAAGGGGAATTGTACCCCCCTTCCCCCAACTGACGCACAAGGCTCATTGGCAGACTTTTGGACGTTTCCTTCAACCACATTTCAAATGATCTATTTACTCACTATATTATACAGAATGATTATTTGTTTAATGATGGTACATTTGTTTAATATTGTCTAATTTCATTTGGTTAATAATGCCAATTTGAGTTTTCCAATGAGAACATATTTGTTTTTGCACTACACTTCCCAGAGATCACCTGTAGTTACAAGTGTGGCCAGCACCACTGTGATGAATTTTACTTCAGATTTGATGTTGATGAGGTTTCTGTAGGTGGCGCTCTTTTCTGCTGCTCATGCTAACTACCCGCTTCTTCTCTTTGTTCCAAACAACATGCTGTTGCTACATAAAAGGCATCACTTCCTGTGTGGCAGAGGATTTTCCCCAGAAAAGACCTAGGCTACCTGATACTGGTGTTCAGAGCAGAAAAGACCTAGGCTACCTGATACTGGGTGTTCAGAGCAGAAAAGACCTAGGCTACCTGATACTGGGTGTTCAGAGCAGAAAAGACCTAGGCTACCTGATACTGGGTGTTCAGAGCAGAAAAGACCTAGGCTACCTGATACTGGGTGTTCAGAGCAGAAAAGACCTAGGCTACCTGATACTGGTGTTCAGAGCAGAAAAGACCTAGGCTACCTGATACTGGGTGTTCAGAGCAGAAGACCTAGGCTACCTGATACTGGGTGTTCAGAGCAGAAAAGACCTAGGCTACCTGATACTGGGTGTTCAGAGCAGAAAAGACCTAGGCTACCTGATACTGGGTGTTCAGAGCAGAAAAGACCTAGGCTACCTGATACTGGGTGTTCAGAGCAGAAAAGACCTAGGCTACCTGATACTGGGTGTTCAGAGCAGAAAAGACCTAGGCTACCTGATACTGGGTGTTCAGAGCAGAAAAGACCTAGGCTACCTGATACTGGGTGTTCAGAGCAGAAAAGACCTAGGCTACCTGATACTGGGTGTTCAGAGCAGAAAAGACCTAGGCTACCTGATACTGGGTGTTCAGAGCAGAAAAAGTGAAAGCTTTCAAGAACTGGTTATAGGTTGAATCACTATTAGATGGTATCAATCCCTAATAGTCTCCTGTAGCCAGTGTTGGGCAGTAATATATTAGGGCTGCCTATTGGCAAGGACCTCACGATACGATACGTATCACGATACATGGGTCGCGATACGATTGTATCACGATACATTGCGATACAATACATATTGTGATATATTGCAATACTCTACATAATTTACAGAAAATTTAAAAATAGAGCTAAAAATACAACACGCTGTGCATCACCCAGGTAGTGTAATAATATGTACATCACTTTATATTGATAACTTAGTGGATAAATTGAGTCAAAACTACTGAGTGTTGAGTGTGTTACTGAACGCACTGAAATAAAAAGTATTCTTATTGTGTCACTGAAAACACGGCTGTGGGGAAAAATAGATATGGCGATATATCACGATATTTTTCTGAAATATCGATACAGTATTGCGGAAAAAAGTATTGCGATATATTGCCGTATCGATTTTATTGCACAGCCCTATAATACCGGTATATATTACTCAGTAATATTATTACTGTAATATATTACTTTTCCAGTAATAAGTAGTGTAAGGGATTACAATCTCCAATACAGTAATAATATTACAGTTACTAATCCAAGTAAATTCAAGTTACTCCATTACTTTCTCCAGTGCTAAAACAAAATGTGGAGATGGAGATAGGTCTGGCTATGCAAGACTACTGCATTGTCAGAACGCAATGAGGTTTTTTTGTCCTAAGTAGGCAAATAAATAAAGTATTCAGTTTGGCTGATTGTTGATTCCTCCTCTAAGGTTAATTACATTACATTACATTACATTACGTCATTTGGCAGACGCTTTTATCCAAAGCGACTTACAATAACACATTTTTTGTCAGCAATAGAGCAATCAACTATGGAGCACAGTCTATGACAACTACAACTTCTGAAGGAACAGTGGTACAAGTTTAGGTTAGTGGTACAAGGTTGGTTAGTTTTTTTTTATTTTTTATTAATTAATTAATTAATTAATTAATTAATTAATTAATTAATTAATTAATTTTAATTATTGTTCCAATAAAGTGGATTACATTCTAAAAAGACCTGTTGTCACTTTTTCAGAAGGGGGGGTGGGGCAGTAGCGAAAGTAATCTAGTAATATAACGAGTAACGTAACTAATCACTTTTGATGCCAAATAATAAGTAATGTAATAGTATTTATTTTTAAGGAGTAAGAAGTAAAGAGTAACTTATTACACTTCCTGAGTAACTTGCCCAACACTGCCTGTAGCCAGAAGCAAAGAGAAAACAGCTGTGATCCCATCCTCTAGTCGGTCTCACCAGTGTACAGAAACAAGGAGAGAGATATCAAGAGGTTTGGAAAAGGTCACTGTGACAAAGCCACAGAAGCAACTTGGTACGTAGGCACTGTGTCTCACATTAGGCTTAGGCCTTTACAAGTTGTTCTTCATATTCACAAATACCGTTTGGATTGTCAAAGGTCATAAGAGCAAAACATACATTCTTCAAAGTGAGATGTACTCCCCCCTTCAACCAGAAATGGGGCATGGTGTGGATGCGTTGCTAGCCTGATATTCAGATTGAATTGTCAACCCGTAATAAACTCATTTCCATCTTCTAGAAGAACAGCCCAGGTGGGACTTCAAAACGTCTGGAGCCAGGCTAGGTGGGTTGCAGGAATGAATGAAGTCATCCAGGGTGCTGACGTGAAATATGATCCATTGAAAGCATCCCTCAACCACAGGGTCTCTGCATTCGTCTTTGCAGTTGTTTTCTTGGTCTCTCTCTCTCTCTCTCTCTCTCTCTCTCTCTCTCTCTCTCTCTCTCTCTCTCTCTCTCTCTCTCTCTCTCTCTCTCTCTCTCTCTCTCTCTCTCTCTCTCTCTCTCTCTCTCTCTCTCTCTCTCTCTCTCTCTCTCTCTCTCTCTCTCTCTCTCTCTCTCTCTCTCTCTCTCTCTCTCTCTCTCTCTCTCTCTCTCTCTCTCTCTCTCTCTCTCTCTCTCTCTCTCTCTCTCTCTGGTTTTTCTGTCCAATAGCATGTAAATTACTGGGTATTTTGCAATGTCTACATCTCATTTCAATCAATCTGACAGGATACATGGCGGACCTGCTGAGTGTTTACATTGTGAGATTGAACTTGTCAGCACTTTCTTAATGCAAATCCACCTTAGTCACTACTCTGACAAGCATGGTCTCGAAAGGCATGCTGGGAGAAACAATGGAAAATCCCAGTGTGGACAAAGTCATATTTGCCTGACCAAACAGGCAACACAAGGCTCTCTGTGACAAGGCCTTGTATTGCAAAATGGTCTTCCTTGGATTGCTGCTGTAGGCTTTTAATGTATTATGAATAACTCAACCTCATGCATTCCCTATAGAGCTCAATAGTCACGTGACTTTCCATGATGTTTCCAACCCGGAAGAGAGTTCCCAATTCATTTTCTCCATAGACATTTCGAAAGGCTGGAACCAAGCCAACCTGTGACCTACTGAATCGTGAGTGACCATAAAACATTTTAGTTTGAGCAAAATATTAAAAAAAAAAAAAAAAAAAAAAAAAAAAAATCTAATTCAAGATTTTTTCACCGTTTTTTTTGTTGTTGAGCTCTATACCAGACTTCGATGGGTTCGATTTTTTTCACTCCCATTTTCTCCACAGTTGTATTTGGCCAATAGAAGTCACGCCCTCTTCCGGGCTCAGCATGGGACATAAGAGATTTCATTCCCCATTAATGTCCCATAGACGGTCGGGGGGGGGTCACTTTTTTCTTTCTTTTTTCTTTTTTTGCTGTCCTGGTTGTTGCTTCACCCGCTCTGCCGAGAGCTATAGACTAGCCCATGCTTCCTCCGATACATGTGCAGTCACCAGCCGCTTCTTTTCATCTGACGTAGCGTGTGGGAGGATCACGCTACCCCCCCCCCAAACAGCTTGACCGACCAGAGGAGGCGCTAGCCTAGTGCAGCTACCAGGACTCATACCCTAGCCTGGGTAAACCCAGCCTTCAACGTGACGTCACAGGCTATGCCTGTAGTGTAAGTAGCAAGTTCTTCGTGACTGATAGCACATAGAGGTCACGTGGAGGCTGGGTTTACCCAGGCTACTCAGACCCCACCGGCTTCCTACCCACAGACATGGCCAATAGTGTCTGTAAGGTCTGACCAAGCTGGAAGTAACATACTGCTACCGGAATTGAACCCAGGTCTCTGCGGTGGTCGGCGAGTGCTTTTTACCTCTACACTAACACTACCCAGATGGGTTCCATTTTGACTACTCTTGATACGAATATTCTATTGTTCTGCATGTGACAGAGCGGGTCCATTATTTATACATACAGATAGGAATATTTTATTGTTATGCTTAAACATGTACATGTGACATTACTTATACATACAGATAAGCAGTGAGCTAAACTTACCTGCAGATGCCAGGCAACATATTGCAAGAAGCAAGGAGGGAATTGTGGATCTTCCAGCCATTGTGCTTCTATCCTGCAGCTTCCCAAACCAGGAAGGTGAGTGAACGGGCCTTCAGAAAGGTTCCCTCTCTATGAGACAGTCTGCAGAGAGTCGGCTCCCAGCTCCAGCTGCAAAGTGAACACAAGAGGAGAAAGTCAAGCAGAGGAAGCAGCTTGTATTTCAGCATGGTCAAACAGCAGGGAACTGGGCTCTAGCTAATGTTCCCTGTGGGAGTGATGAGATGAGACAAGGGAGACGGCGGTCTGCGGACCAGGGGATTCATCTGGAAGGGTTAATTGGGGGTCGTGCAAGCTTCAAAGGATGGTGTGGCACACATCGTCCCGAGCTCCATGGCCAGCAGGGGGGGCTCTCTCAGGAGCATGGCACAGATGACTGGCTCGCTGGGTGTCAAACACTTTTGAACACGCCACGGGTTACTGAACACACTTCCATTGAGAGCGTCAGGAAACACTGGCTCCTGCAGCGGGGTCTTGAGTAAGCAGCTTAGTGCAACCCTGCTAAGCAGCATGACCTTGGCTGAACCCTTAAATTTACTAATCTAACCCCACACACTGACCACCATGACAGGGCACGACACACACACACACGCGCACGCACAAAAGCGCGAGCACACACACGCACACATACACACACACACACGCGCACGCACAAAAGCGCGAGCACACACACGCACAGAATCAGAATCAGAATCAGAAAGACTTTAATGATCCCCGGGGGGAAATTGGGAAGCTGCACACACAAGGCCCTACTACCTGCTACCTGGGCAAGAAAGTCCGGGTCAAGTGCAACTCTGAGATCACAATCTGAGATCTGAAAGAAACTCATTGCTGCTCAGACAGGAACCTGGGACAAGATTGTATTGAAGAAATGGTACGCCATGTTCAAGGACCACATGTCCCTGGGTGACTATGAAATCCATGATGGCATGAGCCATTGAGCTGTACTAACCAGTAGACCAGAAGAGGACCGCAAGTCAACCCCCCTCCTTGACACACATATACATGCTGCATAGACACACACACACACAAACACACGCCCCACACACACACACACACACACACACACACACACACACACACACACACACACACACACACACACACACACACACACACACACACACACACACACACACACTCACGAGTTTAAAAAATAAAATAAATAAAAACATATTTTGGAGATGTGGGCTACACAGAAAAAGTGAAAACAACTTCTCCAAGTTATATTCAATTCTTCACGGCCACAAAACTGTCTATAAAATGTGTCAAAATGTGAAAGACTAGTGCTGTGTGACAGGAAGTGCATTCATGCATGGGGGTGGCAGGCATGCTATTGCTGAGCTGTGCTTCTGTGAGCAGTAGGCGCGCTGGAGAGAGAAACAGATGTACACCTATCTTCTGAGGTGAACCATGAAGGCCACATGGGTAAGTTCTAAGGTGCATGGCTCTGCAGTGCAGTGCAAGCAGCTGAATGGGACAAAAGAGGCTTTGACTCGTCTGGCAGCTGCTGGGCCTGGGAAGTCATTTTGGAAGATCACGACAAATATTACACTTCCAGCTCGTGGAGGAGAGCGAGTGCCCTTCCTTTGATTTATGCCCCCTCTCTCCCCCCGGCCCCCACCTCTTCCCTTCATCTCTTCACCCTGACTAAGTGGCGGTAAACTGTGCTGTGCTGCGCTATCTTCTTCTGAGCCAAACAGCCAACCAAAGGAAAGTGACATTCAGACATGCGATCTTACGCTCCTGTGATACCACACACTGGAAAGCAGCTTCACTCTGGGATAGAAGAGGATTGTCATCATCACTGATGGAAATGCATTCAAGTCAGTGCCCAATTTAGCATGTCTCTGTGTGAGGCCAACCCGGAAATTGCATTTGTTCGAATGGCCAGTGGGGGGCGGCGTGCAGGACTGCAGAATCAAAGTGCACTGCATGCAAATCAATGCGATTATGAGCCAACTTCCCTCTCGGTCTATATCTTAAATAAACACTTTCCAAATTAGTTTATGGTCTGAATCAACAATTTCAAGTCTTTTTCATGCTCTCATGTCCTCTGTTTTCTAAATGATGGTCCCATTTCGAGTTTAATAGACAATAAATACATTGGATAAATAAGAACAGTTATACTTCCGAACAATAGAGGCAGCAATGTGCTGCCAGTAGCAGAATGACATCGCCGCCCCGGAACATCCCAAAAAAGAATTCAAACCGTCTTGAAGTCAGTGTAAACTGTCCAAAATTCTAAATGTTATCCTTTTCCTTTGTTATTGTTATCTATAGTGCTTATTTGCATAAAAACACAATTTGATTAGGAAATTATTGTATCTTTATTTGAGTATGTGCTTTGATTTAAAGAAAAATGTAACTCAATTTGTAACTTGTGTTACTTGACAGAGTATAATATTACTGAAATCATATTGGTAATAAGTTATATTACTGAGTTACTGCTAAAAGTAATATATTACATGTAATATGTTACTTTTGTAATGAGTTACCCCAACACTGAAAGTGACCCAGAGACCAAAGTTTTGTTTTGGGTTGATAGCATGGGCTTTACTCAAACGGACACACAGTGCTGGTTTTGTTGCTGCAACAGCCAGAATCACCTCATGTGACTTCTCTTCAACCCTGACTGTCTAAGCAGAGCTACTATTTCACTCAAAGACGATCTGGAAAAGACATCAAAACATGCAGACCCAGGCCCAGACTGAAAGTAGAGCACATTACTGAGCCCAAGCTAAATACTTGCGGTCAATGCAAGGTTAAAAGGCCTGGCTTATATCGGTGTCATCATCGCTTATACATACTATACTGTAGTTAGAGGTTCTTACATCCAGAGGCATATGTTTCTGTGATCACAAAGCAGGGAGTAAGAAGAGCAGCACACATGGATGGGATGTGTCATTTCCAGTAGTGTCTCTCTGTCTGTCTATTATGCATCTTCACTATATGGTACATGAGTCAAATGTATTTTAATGCAAGTCATCTTTAAGTTTATGGTCACATGAGCTGGTGAGCTGATGATTTTAGAATAGATCATCAGTCTGAATGTTCAGACCCAGAGGTGGAAAGAGTAATGACAAATCCTACTCAAGTAAGTATTGGAGGCTCAGTAGTTAGCGCTGTTGCCTCACAGCAAGAAGGTCCCGGGATCGAACCCCCGTCCTGTCCCAGGTCCTTTCTGTGTGGAGGTTGCATGCTCTCCCCATGTTTGTGTGGGTTTCCTCCAGGTGCTCCTGTTCCCTCCCACTATCAAAGACATATATGTTAGGGTTAATACACCTGTATGTGTCTGTGTGTGTGTGTGTGTGTGTGTGTGTGTGTGTGTGTGTGTGTGTGTGTGTGTGTGTGTGTGTGTGTGTGTGTGTGTGTGTGTGTGTGTGGCACTAGCAATTCTAACTGGAGTTTCAAGGGACAACAGTTGAAAATGAGCCATCTGGCTAACACGCATTTTAAAGTAATGTTCATCAATGTGCATTGTCCAAATTGTTGTTATTTTACTGAAAATTAACTCAAGTACAAGTAAAATTACTAGTCCAGGAAATTATTTAAGAGTAAAGAAAAGCCAATTTAAAAGCACTTGTGTAAATGTACATTTGCGTTACTTTAAAAATGTTTTATATTTTAATTATTTGCCCTAATAATTACATTTCACACATCCAGCACGTTACCAGTGTTACCTGACACTGTTGTTGTTAGTGTTAGTGTCACTGTCTTTGTCTGTCTTGTCTTTCAATACTGAACAGTTCGTTCAAATGTGGCCAGGGATGCTCAGTTTTGCCATTCTCTCCTCTGCCAGACGTGCTTGAGCTGCTAGCAGCAATATCACAAGCAGATACAGCCATTTAGCTATGGCTATCAGCAGTGTCAAATGACCTAAAGTGACGATGGAGATCATTGCAATTTTGGATGTGGATAGTCTACATCTGTCTAATTTATTTGGCCAGTCTTGACTCTTGAGCAGTGAGCACGATTTAGTTTAATTGAGCACTGCATTAACGAGCCACCAGTTTGGGCACCCTAAATGCAGAAGTGATTCTGGACCTTTTAGCGAGTACCGGTAGTTTTCATAGTGCGGTGTGCAAAACACAAATCTGAACTTACTCCTTTACTCAATGTACTTTTAAAAGTACTTAAAGTAGATTATTTAATTGACTCAAGTACTGTAGAGTAAAAGTAGCATTATAAAAAACTACTTTAAAAAGTACAGATCATAAAAAACCCTACTCAAGTACAAAGTATACTTTCCACCTAGCTGCTCAGACCTGACCGACTGCCTGTCTCCTCATCTGCTTTAGAGTGCAATCATGTAGAGGTTTGACTTATAAGAGGTCGGTAACGCTGCCCTCCACCAAAGATTTTCTTAGTCAACTGATAGTCATTAGTTCAAGCAATTAATCGATTAGTTGATTAGTCGTCCATGTCCAGCAATACACCCGCAGGACACACACACACACACACACACACACACACACACACACACACACACACACACACACACACACACACACACACACACACACACACACACACACACACACACACACCTTGCTTCATATTTGGATGGCATCAAAATCTCACCCCAGCCAGGTACACAAGGTTGACAAACCTGGTCTAATAGGCTCCAGGATGCCGTTTGAGTGTTTTTTTTTTCTTCTTCCTGCGACTAACTGACTAATAACAACTTGGTCGACTAAGACTCCGCTCCTAGGAACCGTGCCCACACACTTTTTAACACATCTGAAGATTGGGGAATGACATGCTACAAACATGCCAGCCTGGATTCAAACCCACAACTTTTCTGCTGCATGGTGTGCACATCTGCCAGCTCAAGCCACCTGGAGGTCCCTTCACACATAGCCTACTATTTACCACGCTACCTCTGTGACAAATAACAGCCAAGGTTTTTGTTTCTATCACAACTATGTCTGATGCATCATGTTTGGATCCAATGCTGATTGTGAGACTAAAAAGTAAGAAACATTTACAATTAGTATAAATTGATCCAGATGTTTCTTCAAAAATGACTTTGAACTGTCCATTCTATTAATTTAGCTTAACATGTGAGGACAAAATGATCTTTACTTTTAGATTTACAGCATCCCTAGTTTCAGGAGCATTACAATTAACACACATTAACACAAACCAGTGGATACGTGCCAATGCCTTGTGGGCTATGGGGCCAGTACAAGAAATGCTGACCAATCAGTATTTTATCCGTCTGATCCTGAACATAGATTCATATAAAACATATTCACTGAAAGCTTTACTCGTCCATATTGTGTAATTACCATCCTCACCCTCGCTCACAAACAACACTGATAACATAATGACACCGTTAGCTCCACAGTCATGCACGTTTAATGAGACAGAGCCGAGCGCTGGAACTGAAACGAGAGAAGACGCGTCTTTTCTGTCCGTACTCCGCAGGGAATCACTTCTGGATGCACTGGGTAAAACTAAAACACTCAATGTTCACATGTGACTCATGTTGTTGTTCTTCAAACAAACACGGACAAAAGAGCCAGGGCATCAGCATGGGTGTGTACAGCGTGTAATATGGCTTCAAAAAGTAAAGAAACAAGGAAAGCTATCGGCTATGTTAACAGATGTTCAGCTGGATAACGTTAACGCGCTTTGACATAGCGGTGGAAAAGATTGTTTATTTTCATATGAGACGGCATGTATAGCGTTAGATGTTGTGCTGTCAGCCTATTGGCATGAGTTACATTTCTAGAAGCAAGCCAAACACTAGCTAAAAACTATCTATGCAGTGTTTATCCCTTGAAAACGAACGGGACGTACCATGCAGTCTTCAGAAAATGTCCAAATAAACTTGGTTGAAGTTGACGCGGATGGTATCGCTCCTCTCTCCACATGAAATTCACACCATTCCGTTGTCGGGAAAACAGCCGTGGACGAGCTTACTGTTTTACAAATGTCTGAATAAACAGTTCCCCTCGCTCAAAGTTAAATAGTTATCTCCCTTTTGACTAAAGTGCTTCATTTGGGGGTGGGGCTTCGGGGGAGGAGGCTAGCTGTGGGCGAGGTGGGCTTCAGCAGGGCTTCCCAAAGTGGGGTGGAGGGTCCCCCAGGGGTCCCTGAAGGCCTTCCAGGGGGTCGTCAACACACTTTTCATTTGAGAGTAATTCCAAATTACAGAATGTACTGTATGACTGTTTGCTCGAAGGTTTCACCGCAGACAGTTATGTAATTCGCCTCACAGCTAGAAGGTCCTGAGTTCGATTCTCGCCTGGGACGCTGGAGTTGTGACCCCCCCATATCTTCAGTGCCTACTGCCCAGGTGGGCTATCTCATCGAAAGGGCCTTTCTGTGTGGAGTTTGCATGTTCTCCCTGTACCCCCCAGGGGGTTCCTCCGTACATAACCCCCCACTAAAAACATGCAGAAGATTGTCATCCGACCAGTGACGACAACATCTGGAATTGTTCCAATGATGGTCCAATGATGGTCCCCGGGCGCTGGAAAGAAAAAGCGACCACTGCTCCTGGCCTGCCCCCTGGAGAAAAGGACAAGCCTGGAGGGGTCAAATGCAGAGGACATATTTCACCGGCCACCGTCCGTCAGCATGAGTGTGTGTTATAGTGTGTTCGTGTGACAATAAAGACGGGCTTCCGTCTGAAATCGTGTTTTTTTTTTATCGTAGCCTAAATCTTGGAAGAAGAAGAAATCAGGACCGTTTTTAGCTTGTTGGGGCCATTATGCAAAATCTTGAATCCAGAGGGACTTTAACTCCCAACTATCACTTTGACACATGGCTGCTGTTTCAACTTCACTAGCTTTAGTGTTTTGAACTCTTTCTGAAGAGAATACTGTAGCCTACTGTGACAAAATGTTCACCGAAACCACAACAGGGTCTTGTAACATTTAACTTTTTTGAAATATGTTGCAATTTTGGCAGCAATTAAACTTTTTAGACTAGAGTAGAAACCAAACAGAGCGCGCTCGCCATTCCCGGCAGTGATCATTCCTACGGTGCCTCATCATCATCATCATCTTCCTTCTCCTCCTCCTCCTCCTCCTCCTCATCGCTCATTTTTACTGTAGCCTACCTCGTTGGTTTGCCCTCACGCAGCTCGTGCGCTCGCCCGGCCTCACCTACTTCACGGGCTCGCATTCGCAGCTCGGCGCCGCGCCATTGGCCCTTCAATTATAATAGTGGAGAATGAGATTATGTACCTTTGCCATTTATGTGTATTATAGTAATTTACTAATTTATTATGAGGCCTGATTGAAATGTAAAAAATATTACTTTGTGCTCATTGTAAAAGTTGTGGGCCAGAAAATGAAAAATGGACTCTAGCCTACGACAGTGACCTTTAACCCTTTGTAATATTATAAAGCCAACCAAACAACAATGCTTCTGCATCTGTTAGACATATGATCTCTATTCCTGCAAAGAAAAAAACTTGCGCTTAGCTTTGATATTTTTTGGGTCTTGATACAGACAGTGGGAAACAGATAGAGGAGAGAAACGTCTGGTCGCAGCAGAGCCACAGCAGAGATGTGGTTGCAGAGAGACTTAACCATTCATCTGTATTATATCTGGGACCTAGATATAATACAGTTGAATGTGTACCCAGAATGCAGATTCTGGGTACAGCACTATCTTGCGAGTTTCCCATTTGACACCATTGCACCATTTCTGCATGTGCCACCTGCAGGGAGTTTCCCAGTGCATTGTTTTTTGATCATTTGTCATTCTGAGTTTGAATACTTTGCGATGAGTCTGAAAAAAGCAATGACATCAAACCAGGAGACTACCATCTTTATGCACCTAATGTATTGGTTAATGACACAAAACTAATCTTGAGAAATAACAAACGAATTGACAGTGAACTAATACCCATACTATCTTAGGCATGTGCTAAATATGTACCCCACAGATAGTAATAAACAATGCCACCCAAATTTAGAGAGGGGGAAATCAATTCAGACGCAATTGCCATAACATTGTCACAGTTGTACTTCTAGCAAACTGCCATACCAAGCTTTTTTTAATCAGTTATTCTTAGCTGTTGAATTAAAACCTTGAAGGGAAGAAAGTGAAAGCAGAAATTTAGATATAATTTCTGAACCAACTGATGCATCAGGATCATTTTTAATTTTCCAACTTTCCATCATAGGATGATGGGTAAACAATAGATTTTATATTTTCTATAAATAGTTTGGTCTGCTAAGCATGCCATATCAAGGTCAAGTGAATAGCCACAGCCATGCATACCTAGCTGCTAGCCAACTTCAAGCAACTCCATGGGGGAAAAAAAACATGGGAATGGCGGCACTCTCAAAACAAATTTGAAAATGACATTCAAAATTTGACAAGACTGGTTCTCAATTATTTATGCCACATTCTTATTGATGGTCCACATCATGCTAACACACTTCATCTTCATCAGTGCACCACATTTTTTCATGCATTGCTTGATGTTGGTTTTTTGGCATTTGGCCGAAGGCAGGTGAGACACCCTGGACATGTCACCACACCAGTCCATCACAGGCGAACACACAAATGCACACACATTCAAACTTCCATCTATGGGCAATTTTAGTCTCCAGTTCACCTGACCTGAATGGGATGGCATGCACGGTGGCTCAGTGGTTAGCAAAAAGGTCCTGGCTTCGATCCCCAGGTCCTTTCTGTGTGGTTTGCATGTTCTCCCTGTGTTTGTGTGAGTTTCCGCCGGATGGTCCGGTTTCCTCCCACCATCAAATACATGTATGTTAGGGTAATAGGCTACTCCTGTCAGTGCCCTACACTGGCAAAACAACTGGAGTTGGTCCCCCGGGCACTGTACTGCGGCTGCCCACTGCTCCTACAGTAGGTTCTAGATAGGTACCTATGTATTGTATAGGATCCCAGCAAGCAGCTGGGATGCTTGCTGAAAAAAAATACGAGCACTCATAGGAAACTCACAGGAAATCCACACAGAAATGCCCAGGACAGAGATTTGGACAGGACCTTTTAGCCATGCCACTAAGCCATGCTGTCCAGCCCTAACCTGTATGCTAATTATTAGTTTGGGTACTGCTTCAGTGCCGATGTGGTATGTAAACTGTATACATAATGCTTTATGTTGTCCCCAGGCCAACTGTATTACAGATTCACTACAATGACACTTAGAAAAGAGTCAAATGTTTTAAATGACTGAGTTAAAAAAGGTGGAGATTACAGGGGGGAAAACAGGTGGGTTGCATTTCTCCCAGCGTTCAAGCTTCAGGTCTGTTGAGTAATCTTGCTCCCTCTCGATCCATTACCAGACATGACAACTTTTGATGATGTCTTTCATGTGTTTTATTGCTTCGAAAGAGTCCTTGAGCGACAGACCTAGCAACAGGGGCCTGTTGCCAGCCTCTTGTGAGACAAGGTTGCCAGGTTTTTGGCACAGACGTGAAGTAGTGCTGTTTCCCAGCACTACTTTAGTGGAGAACATTGGGGTGCTGATATCATTAGATCTGGAGTCAGGTGTGATGGATATTGATGTCCCGATCTTGCCCTACTGTGTGAGGACTACAATTGCTGAATTCTGTAGTTAGACAACCTGTGTTGAAATTCCATTGACCTCTTTCTCGGTTGATTTCGATCTGATGAACAACTCAATAGCAGACATTCTAAATTAGGTTAATGCTTGTGTCTTTGTCTGTGCAGTAAAAACCTGGCTGTGACCAGCTTCACTCCCAGTAACTTTACTTTGGCTCTGTCATTCGCTCTTCACCGTGAAAATTATTATTATATAGCATTATTCTATAATCATTATTATATAGCATTATTCTATGTGCAGTTGGGATTGGTATGAGGTGGAGAGGAGGGACCTGCAGGGGTAACTTTGTCCTGGGCACAAGAACAATACAGAGCGGCCCTGATGATAGTAGGCTGTATCATCACAATACATACACCACAGCACACCAGTGCATTACTGGTAAGATTGCAATTCCTCGAGTGACATCACTGGTGACATAATCAATGATGAGATCACGCAACGATCTTATTGCTTGAGTGTCATCACTAATGACATTATCATCAAGGGCTCGACTGTGATGATGTCATAGACATTGTGACGTCATCAGTGATGTCATAAATCCTTCTGCGTCCAGCTGCAGCTAAAAGCGCAAACTCTCCCTCTCTAAAACAAGGGCAACTGTGGCCCAGGACCACATGCGTCTAGCAACCAGGCAACCTCATGAAACTCAAGCCCATTCGAGTAAACTATCTTTCAAGAGCCCAAGTTTGGCAGGTTTAAAAATGTTTTCAATATCTTCAATCTCTGGCAGATGTTCAGCTGTGTAACACTGGAATAGAACCATCGCCAAGGCAATGACAGAACATACGCAGAACTTCTTAACAGAATCAATTTCAGAGAAAAACACGAGGACCTTCTTAATCCGAAACTCACATCAAGCCAAAGTCCAAAAGAGCATATTTTCACCCAGCCATTTGTTCTCCTTTACTGACCTCAAGACTGATTCATGCTTGTATTTCTTCAAGATTTGACATCAGTCACGATTTGTGATTGAAGTGATGTCATCAGTGATGTCACTTGGGCGATTGTGATGTCATCAGTGATGTCACTCGAGCAACTGTGATGTCATCAGTGATGTCACTCGAGCAACTGTGATGTAGTATGAGCCAAAAGGTGGGGGTGGGGGAAGAAGATTGGTTGAGGCGATGTCTCATCATAGACAATCTGGCTGGGGGTGTGGTCAGGGTGGGGTAAATCACCCTGTTCTCTCCATACAGCATAGTTAGCATTTAGCTGCTAGCCCAGCCCAGGCAGACACGATCGGGGATTTAACCCCCGCAGTAAACACACATCTGAACAGACGTCTTGTGTTCTGCTCTAGAATCCCCAATCCTGTAGTGTAGAGCCACAGCACCGTCCTTTGGTGAGTCAGCCCATTGCAATTGCCCACCTGAGCCGATTTTACCCCACTCGTGCGCCAGCAGTATAAGATTTTGTGGGTGTTCCCACACAGACCGACTGTCTCTATGAGCCGATGGCTCATTTGCACGATGCACGATGGCGCCTATGGGTAGGCGGTGTCTGTTTGTCCAGCAGTCACGATTTTGGAAGCCCGTGGAGCAGGCGATTTCCATAACTGCAGCCATGGCGCATCATCTCCAGAGTTTCCACCTTAGGATAACTTACAAAGCAATATGTGGCTTTATGCCACACTCTATGCTTACCCAGTGTCATTCCCCATATTTGAAACAACAGGGGGCAGGACCTCTTCCTACACAACCTCCTCCCTTTGATACAATCTTCCTGCCATTGTCATGGGGAAGAGACTCTACATAACTTATGTCATAGATTCAAGACTCATTTAGGACATCTGTACTTAGAGAGCAAGCATGCTGCAGTGCTTGATGTGGTGCGGAACTTCACAGGGCTGTGCATGTCTGAAACTGTGTGATTTATAAAGGGAACAAAAGGGAAACAAAAATAAGCAGGTCTCTCCACCTTTGCTGACTAAAACTTTCTGAGAGTCAATCAATCTTGCTTGCGCCATCACACCATTCTCGCTTGGAACCGCTTGGAACACATGCACCCATACATTTTTCTTCCTATGGCTCCATCTTGTGGAATAACAGTGTTTGCAATTAACAGGAAGTTGTTAGATATTTAGATATGAATCAAGTGTGATTCTGATCGGATTAAAGTTTAATGTGTTCCAAGAAATGCTTAACAGTGTCAACAGTCAATCATAATGCCATCAGGCCTGATCAGAAATAATTATTCCAACAAAGATAACTTATTTGATTTTGGTTAGAGAGAGAGGGAGGGGGGACGGTAACCTATTATGAGTTGATCAGTAAAGTGGCTTAAATAGTAAAGCTTTTAAGTGATTACTGCCTTGAACTCAAGGCATTTTCCAGTTATTATCAGCAGTACCCTAAAATAAAGGTCTTCTTTCTATGAATCTCAAGATCAAATCATGGCCTTCCTTTTCTTTATGCAAGAATATTTTTTTATAGACGGAATACATTATTATTATTATTATTATTATTATCATCATTCTTATTATTATTCTTATTCTTATTATTTTACCGCAATTAGCCTACATTGTTAACATGCTAACAGAGTTAGTAGTTTTTACTCAGTTTACCGAAGTCGGTCATCACGTGAACCACACTCCACCCAGATCTCATTACGTCCCACTCTGGTCCCAGCGTCCCACCATTGACGGTCCCACCCACCACGCAGGAGCTCAGCTGCATGTTATGTTACCAGGCATGTTACAGGCTTTCCCCCCTCTCCTTTTCTTTTTTAAGGCGGACATTATCGGTAACCGAGATCACTGACATTTGGAAGAGCATTTAGTGGTAGGCTACTTATTTGCTCTGATCAACCAGTATTCGTATGGATCGTGAATGTTCCAGAAGAATCCTAACCTCGCGTCACCAGGCTCTCAGAAGAATCACATGACGCCCCGTGTTGCTACCATCGACCGTCTGTTGTACAGTTAGCCTACTTCAAATTAGTGTATGTATGCCTATGCCAGAAACGTATAAGAGACGTATTTTAATCATTTTTCCTCTAGAGAAAATCAGAAAACTGCACACGTGGTGTGTTTTGACCAATCAGTTCAGTTGTAGAGGTTTGACCAGAAGGGGTATAAAAATACAAGGCGGTTGCCGTAGAGACGTCCGCCATGCCATGAAAGGCTGCGACACACTACAGCGTAGGAGCCGGTAGGAGCCGTGTATCTTGCAAGGTAATGCTAGAAAATGTGAAGCTTACTAAACTTACACAGCTACCAAATGTTTTCCGAGCTATATTTGGAGCTAAAGTGTTGCCAGAGCTAACGTGACACAATAAGTAACGCTAGCTAACGTTAACTCCAGCGGGCAACTTCAACGAGGGCTAACGTTAGCCAGCTATGTTATGCACATTGCTGAGTTAATAAATGCAGCCGCCTTAACGTTAACGTTACCCTAATTTAACAAGAAACCCCGGTCTTGTGCCAAAGACGTAACGTTAAAGGTAAATAGGCCGACAAGATACATTGGTTAACGCTGACTGTAAGCTACTGCTAGCCGCTAATTAACAAGCAAGTTATCATGCATGCTAACGTTAGCTACACACGTTTGCTAGCAACGCTTATCTGGTCAGAGTTGTAAATATTTGAATCCAGATTGTGTTTTGTGCATTGACGGTTTTGTGTCAGCTGGTGAAATTGAGGCCTGGACTTTTTTTTTTTTACTGAAAACGGCGACAAACAAACCCCATTCTTTTGACAGCAGCGTTAGCTTATGTTAGATGCTACAATCAAGCCGTTCGGCCAGTGGGCGGGGTCGCCTCCATCCAAGGGGTGCCCATGGGTGCCTGTCTGCTGAGATTTGCATCAATTGCTTTTGTTTTTCCTTAAAAAAAAGTTAAAACAGCAGAGTGACTAATCACATGCACCCGTCATTGTGGTCGGAATCAGATGACCTGCGACTACAGCAGACACTCAGAACGCTCAGAATAAATCACTCTGCTGCATCATTATGACGTCATTCGTGACGTCATAACCCTTTACCGGCTGAGGCCAAGCCATGCTGCTGCTGTGGTGACTTGCTTCACTGTTTGGAAAGTGTCTAAATAAACCCATAAATTAGATGGGCCCAATTAACCTTCAATGAAGTAAACTGGATATTAGTCTTTGTTTTTATATATACAACTAATTATTAGACATGTCATAGCTAATAATATCAGTACTGAATGGTCACTTGACTCAGTAGTATGCCTCAAGATGATGGATGTTCAACATGTCTGTAGGCTACCTCAAGGACAAGAACTATTTAAAAAGTTAATTTTCATTACATCTTTGTACCAAGAGAAAATATCCTGTCCTACTGTATGTGACTGAAATCTACTGCCCCCCCCCCCCCCATTTAAAGTAGGGATGACCGATGTGGCAATTTTGGCTGATACCGATAACCAGTATTAACATTGCTGTTATAGCTGATAGCCGATATTCACCAATGTCAATATGATCTCTAGCATATACATATGGTAAAAAAAAAATACATACTGAAAACCAAATGTAAACACTGAATTTGAAGAACTAAGAGTACCGCAGGAATGAGTCCGGAAGTAGCGCTTCAGTTCGTAAGGGGAAAACAAAAGTTTATGGGACCAGAAATGTGTGTTACAGGATAATCTTCAAAATGTTTTTTTAACGCAATTTTCAGAAAATGTTAGTCATAAAAGTGGTCCTCTTTAGTGAAGACTATCTGCTGAACACAATTTTCCACTCAAGCTTGTGTTAACCACAGACCTTATTTCATGCATTTAACTTGAAATCCCCATTCTAAAATCCCATAGCCTTTTCCCTTTAAGCCTACAAAAATACATCATCCCTGCAGTACTGTCTCACTTTATTTCCAAAACATTTGGAAAAGCCCATAAATCAGAGATTTACACATTACTTCCTCTCAATATGAAAATCTTGGCTGATACCGATATTAACATTGCTGTTTATTTTGTTCATTTTTAAAAATAGGCTGATACGATATGATTGCAATATACTAATCTGAATGGTACATTGAAATAAAAATGATTTTGGATGTGGAGCTATCTTTGGATGGCTGCATATTTGCAACATAATTTGATTGCTTTAATGTTTCATCATCACCTACACCAGGGGTGGCAAACTCATTTTACTTAACGGGCCACATGCGATCCAAATTGGGTGTCAAGTGGGCCAGACAATGAAAATAAAGAATCAATAACCTATAAATGACAAAACCTCAAAATGTTCCTGTTTCTTTTAGTGTAGAGAATTACACGTACAACCCTACAACACGTCAGGTTATCTCAGCTACCATCAAGCACATGATCAAATCTACTGTCTGTACTGTGCATTACAATCAGGGGGTGTAGTGGAGGGTAAACAAGTAAACACAATTTACCCACCCCTTTGAAATGAGAGATAGTTTACTCACCTATTTTCACATCATCTCAATCAATGAGGGCAAACAAGGTGGGTAAACTACTCAACTTGGATAGTTTACCCACCTCTGTATTTATCACTACACCCCTGATTACAATTGATGGCAACTGTGCAATTCTCTATAGTCAAGCAAAGGTCATGAAAATAGCTGACCATTTAATGATTAATATTAACATGAATAGGCGACTTAATATTTAACTTGCTCCTGAAACCTGCTACCTCTTAGCCTTCACAAGTGCATCACATTGAATTGAAGAACTTCTCACTGCAATTTTCACGTTTTGCAAAGTCATCCTTTGGTCCGGATTGGACCCTTTCGGGCCGCATGTTTGACACCCCCTGACCTACAGAGTATACTGCTTAGAATAGATTCCCCCCTTCCATATGAATGAATTTCCTGTAGGGTACAATTTAACTTTGTATGAACCTGTATGTTCCAAAAGGGCTAATATGAATAATGTATAATATAAAGGGTTTTTGTATAAACGATTTTGTCTTGAATTTTAAAAATAAAATGAAAAAGATCAACTTAACTTGTATATTCTATTTGTTGTATTTTTTTATTTTATTTCTTTTTTGGTGGGGGGTGGTCGTGATAATCAGTTGAAGTGGCAGGGATGGCCCATTCATTTGGACAACAGTCTGCTAGGATGTATCGCATGCTATTTCCATTTGCTGCTGTTTCTCTGTTGTTGCCAACAAGGAAAGTTCTTAGTCCAGACATGGGTTACTAATGTTTGAGACTTGACTTCTTGAATCTTGTCCGTTGGAGCTGTCATCGATGTATATTTATTGGCTGTGTAGCAGAGGATCTCAATCATCAGACAATAATGCCTAAATGATTAATAATTTTGCAGAGTAGTAAGGTTTGTAGTCTTAGGCAAGCTAAAACCAGGTTTGAATATCTTTGACTTGGAGCTTGATAAATTTGTCCATATGCACCTGTAAAGCATAAAACATGTTTTCCTTTATCCTGATTTGTTTGCTTCTTACATGTGACGTTGAAGATAATTTATTCTAAAAAGATTGTTGTCGTCCTTGTCTTTAATTTGTTGCCCTGTCCAATCATTTTATTTTATTCTTGTCCAAGTTTATTCTTTTACCCCTCCCCCCAAATATAGTTAAATGTTCAAGGTTCTGTCTTGCAAGTATGCAACAGTGATAATTGGGATGCACATCTTATGGCAGTTGATCAGTATTCCGGCCTCAGCCTACATGGATAAATCTGTGGATAAAGCATCAGCTCGGCCTTGGAGCATTTTGTGACATAAGTGGTTATGGGACATGGCAACATATACCTTGTTTTATTGTTTGAAGTCACTTTTATCGTATGTATGTATCTATTCTACAGTACAACATAATGCTGAAAGTGACTTCTGTTGAGTGATGGCCTTGGAGTTATATTCTATGTGATGCAGTAGGTGGCAGCATTAACCACAGATTTAGCAGTAAAGAGGATTTGTCTAAAAACATCTGCAAGTTGGAAGTTGCTGTTCACATCAATTGACTTGTACACTGAGATTTTTAATGCCCATCCCTATGGATATGGGCAATTAGTTTGCATTTTTCTTTTAATAAAGATGCCACTTAAAATTCGAAATATATTTTTTCCATTCATAATTGGACAGTTTATCCCCAACATTGCAATGCCTTTCTGTATTTTTATTATATCATGGAATAAAGCTTTTGTTTGAGTGAGTAATAATGGTTGCCTTAATAGTTTCATAGTCAAAAACTAAAAGCAGTGATAGTCATGCAATTTTGGAGTGAAATGTTACATCCATCTGATAATCCCCCCCCCCCCCCTTTTAATTTGAATGGTTTGAAATTATTAAACTTGTCAGTAGGCCTTTGACTGGCTCTGTTGTTGGTGACCATTATAAAAAAGCTTAAGTATGTAAGAATGGTCCAATCCTACCTGCAGGTTCATTGATCCTCATTCTTGTGCCAGGTTTAATTGGAATAGGATCCAACTACTTGCCAAGAAATCGCCCTTCAATTTAATCTTACACAAAAGTACCTTGAGAAAGTTGATTTATATGCCACTTAACTAGTTTTTCATGTGATTGAGCAGATTGACCAATAACATTGTAACTGAGCGAAGTGTGAATTTTATTGAAATAAACACTTTTGGAACAGTTCCACTTCCACAACCTCTTGTACCTAAAGAGTGACTATCAGGGTTAAGGGGTTTCATTCTTAAATGCTGTATTGTCAGGTGGCTTAGTTAGTACTTGATTTGAGATGGATGTGGACTTTCCTGACAAAAGCCCCACATTTTCCCCAAATGCTGCCATAGCCATTTTTTATAACATCCACGTAAAAAACAGTCTGATTTGCAAGCAACTTTTTTCCACGTACTTATACTCTACAAAAGACCCAAGGTCCCTCAAGGTCTGCCTGGAAAGTTTTTGAGAGTTTTGGAAAACACATTTTTAACATCTCCTAGCCTGTTTGACCAATCTCCAACATCGCTATGTAGCATCTATGGACCAAGCTCTACAAGTTATTTCAACATTTTTGAAATCTCCTTTATATATCCATACTGCATATAATGAAGTGGATCCTATCAAAACATTGAAAGCTAAGGGAATTGTCTGAAAAAATGTGGTGCTTTTGTCAGGAATGTCCACATCCATCTAAGCTGCCTGACTACGGTATATGCTTCCCTCTACTGTTATTCAGCAAATGGCGTGTTTATGTAGGCTACATTTTGTAACAAAAAAACTCCAAAATCATGCTTAGACTATACGATGTCAATTATAAATCTTCTATTGGGCAGAATAGAGGGGATGACTTCAGACTCATACTGAATTACCCTTTTATTTATTTTTTAATGCAATCCATATCTTGAAATTAATTTGCTATGGATAATTACTCTTCACTCTGTTCAGGAGTGTTAACGTGATGAGAGCTGCAGCAAAGCCCATCTTGAGACAGCCTCCGCTTCTTCACAGGTTTTGGACAGCACAATGTCGGATGTGAAAGTCTCCAAGAATCCCACTGTGGGTGGAAATCCTCCCCCTCCAGAGGTCAGAAATCCTAGGAAGCCTGGACGTGTAACCAACCAGCTGCAGTATCTGGAAAAGGAGGTGGTCAGATCCTTATGGAAGCATCACTTTTCCTGGCCTTTTCGCCAACCTGTTGATGCAGTGTCACTGCATCTTCCAGTAAGTAGTACAATTCTCTCAAGGCTAGATTTATTGTAACATCTTTAAGCCTGATTCTAAATGCCTGTGAAGATGATTTGAGATAATGCACTTTTCTTAATGGGGAAGTTCAGGAAAACCTGTGCATGTTTATGCCAGTGCCTTTCCCCTCCTTAGGACTATTATGCCATTATTAAAAACCCTATGGATTTGGGCACCATTAAGAAGCGTCTCCAGAACAATTATTACTGGAAGGGGCTTGAATGTATACAGGACTTCAGCGCCATGTTCACCAACTGCTATATGTACAATCGGGTAAGGAGAATTTACATTTATTTCTGTTATATGTAGTGCCCTCAAATGTGTATTGCAGACTTTACAGCATACACATAGAAATGTCAAGTCAATTTGACTTCTATTATGGAATGTTATGCAAAAATAACACCTGTAAACTGACACACTTTTCAGTTATCTATAATTGCTCTGCTGTAATGTAACGGAGTTCCGCCCTCATTAGCCAAGAACCACATCGTATGTTGTTGGGGGGGATTTTTTTTGGGGGGGGCATGTTGCAATGCTGAAGATGGTCAAAATTATATTCACAGTTCAATCTTGATAATCAGTGCATGCTTTGTGATCCTTTTTGATTTTTTTTGTTTGTTGTTCCCAGCCTACTGATGACATTGTTCACATGGCACAAAGCCTGGAGCAGCTTTTCTTGCAGAAAGTGGCCCAAATGCCTAAGGAGGAGAGTGAACCGTCAGCAGTCACTACAAAGGCAGTGGGAAAAGAGAAGACGACAAATCCAGGTATAGTTGACACATCGTTTTATGCTTTGTTTGGAATTTGCTGCGCGCTGTCCTTTCTAGCCTACCGTGCCTCGTCCTCTTCCTCCTTCCCCATCTCATCGCTCATTTCTGCCGTCCGTCGTTATACGCAGCTCGGCACTCCTTTCTAGCCTACCGATACAGATAACTACCCTAACCCATCCGGTCGTATCTATGCCTTCTGGACAAAACCCCCTTCCGTGTCCCCTGTGCAATCACCTGTTTCCATTAGGTTTACATGTGTTGTAATTGGGCGAATACCATTGAACTTCCGGTTTGAAGTGTTTTTTTCTCTTTGGCAGATGACAACTTCCTCTTGCCAAATTTGAATGGTCCGGTGTAGGAGCTTAAACCGGTTTGATTTAATGCCAACCGGCTGAACTGGCATTTGTCAGATTATGACTGAATTAAAAGGTAGCCTACATCAGCAACCTGTGCTGAAACCAACTTGTATTGTAGTTCAGCAATATGACAATGTGATTAACATATTAGTTATAGTTTGTTTATAAACGGAGCTGTTCCGTTTGACGAGCGGAGGCTGTAACATGAAGGAGATCACATTTCAGTAGGGGGAAGGTGTAAGGGCTTGATACATGTCTATTCACTAGAAACTAGGGATGTCACAATATATCGTCCCACAATATATCGCGATATCGAAACATGACAATATGTATCGTTGAGATGAAATCTCATATCGCGAGAAAAATAAGCTGAACATGGTGGCACTGATCTGCATCTGATTGCATGCTGGCTCTCCTTTTCATTGCTTTGTTTGAACAGACGAGGGACGTTACAGACGCGGAGGATGAAAATGGTGAAATTACTCAAATTAGCGTGGAGGATGCCCCTTCAACTTACAAATCGATCGCAAAAAAATATTGTTAAAATATCGTATCGTTATCGTGAACCCAATATCGTGTATCGTATCGTGAAATCCCTACTAGAAACTTTTTTTCAGTGACAACAAGAGCAGACATCACAGTTAGTAGTCTCAAAGAAAACAACTGCGCCAATATGGTAAAATTTCCTTGCATATTCCTCCTATCAAAGAATGTGTTTGCTGCAACGTTACTGTGCGATATTCACGTCAAGTTGCAGGACTCCCTTTGGTCCGTCAGTTTTCTCTTCGGTGAATGATAATCCTGAATCCGCATTGCTTGCTTGTTGACATCTACCCGGTACTTGTTATATAATCGTTGTGCTGACATTATCTGTTAAGCATAACATTTCCTGTTTATACTTTAGGTGTGTGAATTGACCTCGATATGAAGTGTCTGTAACTCAAAATGTTTGTTTCCCTCCCCTCCCTCTCGTACTAAAAAATAATAATTAATCAGCAGTCATACATAGGGGAAAGTGACGCACTAACCGGCATTACCATGACCAAGTGGACTGGAGGCACAACACTGTAATTCATGGGCTCTTTCAGTCTCATTATTTTACATTCAGAAGCAGCTGACTAGTCAAGTGCGACACCTAGTGGTATAATTCTGTATACCGGTCCTGTTTGGTTTTTGGGAAAATATCAAACCAGTGGAATAGATGGACTACCTTGAGGGACTAACAAACATGCTGCCTGATATACCTTGCCTTGTTTTCTTTACCCCCCCCCCCCCTTCCCCCCTTACCTTTTTGAAAGTTGGTTCACCATCCACTTCAAATAATTCAGCAACTGTGTTTTGCTGTGAAACACCACAAATGTTTTGTGGACTAAAAAACATCACCCATCCTTCCACCAGCATGGGGGTGAGTAGAGAATGACAGAATTTTCATTTTTGGGTGAACTTATCCTTTAATGCAGGTAAACTGAGACCCCACTCCCCTGTGTCGGAGGTTGTGTTCCAGCAGACAGTGATGGTCATTCCTCCTGACGTGCTGCACTCCCTCCCATCCACCCAGCTCTCCACACAAATAAATGCGACAGTAGGTGTTTTGAGAGTGCACACATACAGAAAGGAGGTCCTAACACCTCTGCCATTACAAAGTAGGAAACATTTTGAATTTTCTTCCGAAACTTGGTTGGATGTTTTGCTACTTCAGTAAATGTAACCCGTTATGCCGCTCAATAAAGAACAGACTTGATTTGAAACTTTATCCACACCATGACAAATTATATAGATAGTGAAGGTAGTATAGAGCAGGGGTTCTCAACCTTTTGTAACTTAAGGCCCACTTCTGATTGTTAAAACATTTCCGAGGACCACCTTCCCAGATAAATGAGTGAGAAAAAAAGTACCGGTAATTGAAATTATGCATTTTAATAGGGAATTTTATGATTTATATAAATTCTTTAGATATAGACATTTAGATATAAAAATAAATAACTTGTTTTAATCCAGATTTTATTTTTATTAATCTATTTGGCAATACCACTGCCTCCGCGGCCCACTACACGGTGCTCTGGGGCCCACCAGTGGGCCACGGCCCAGTGGTTGAGAATAGCTGGTATAGAGTAATGAAGTGTCTCACTCTGCTGTTGGCCTGACATAGTCACCACACAGTAAAGTGTTTTTACCATTTTGCAGTTACTGGTAACATAGTCTCGCTTGCCAGACTTTGCTCCATGGAAACAGACTGCTGGCATAAACTCTCCCATTGGAGCCATCCATTTCAGCCGGTGCCAGATAGAAATCCTTTCCACTCCCTGCAAGCTCTGCCTTTGGCTCCGACCATATATGGATTTCCTTTCTGCTCCCTCCGTGACTGATCTGTCTATCTCAAATGCCTCTGCTGCTGGGCCTGTCGAATCTGTCGATCTCAAATGCCTGCGCCAATGTGAAACAGCATCAACAATAGGGCTGGGTTCACAAAATCCATTCTCCGATTTTTAATCGATTTTTATTTTAATCCTTTGATATCGATTCATTTAAATAAACATAGGCTACAATATTATAGGCTGTGTGTGGTAGTTGAAACATAGTTTCAAGTTGACGTTTATTTATGTTTGTAGTTTAAACAAAAACATAAATACTGTAGGCTACATAAATGGAAATGTTTGATCATTAATATCTACTTTTAGAAATTATATAGGCTGAAATCAAATCACTGTGCATAATTGTGAAAGTGTCTTTATTGACAGATGAAAAGGCTGTTATTTACCCTTTGTCACCACCTGGTGAGTAAATATATGTGTAACTAAAACCATTAAAATTGACAACCGGTGGCGCAAAAAAGGTTGGGAACCCCTGTGTTACATAACTGGACAATCATGTAATTCAGGTTACAGCTCAAAAAACATGTTTTAGTATCACTAACCAAATCGATATTGAAATTAATCTAATCTGAATCGAATCTAATTGAATCGGGATTAATCGATTCGGAACCTTGTGAATCGGAATCGAATCGATTCTTGAAATTTGAACCAATACCCAGCCCTAATCAACAATGCTAGCTCATTGCTCCACGCTGAAAACAATTGGATCTGTATTGTGCCCTGCTTGTTACTTTCGGTGTTTGGATGTAAAGGTAAACGAAGCCTTTTCCCCCCGCTATACCAGAGTGTCAGGCAGTACAGCCAGACTCTCCCCCATTGTAGGGAGACAGTCTGGCAAGCGAGACTACTGGTAACAGAGTTAGGGTGGACCTTGGAAAATGGCAAAGTTGAGTAGATCCCCACAGCAGCTAAGAGCATTACTGTTATAAGCTCCTGGTTGTCTGTCATAACTGTTACCAAACTGAATAAGTTCTTTAAAATAAGATGAGACTGAAGTGATGTTTCTGGAGTATTTAGTGGTATTGTGGCCAAATACTAATGTAAAATGAATGTTAAACGTTTTGCCAAAATACTAGGAAATCTTAAATTTGGGGACGCAATGTGTTTGACTGTGCTACATTCCTGACTTAAGGGGCTATACGGACATTGTGTGCAGTGGAATTTGCTTGTTTGATCAGAAATAAACAAGTCTTTTTCTTTATATTCAGATTAAAAATGGTCCTAAGAGAAAAGCAGACCCCACAACTTCAACCACCTCAGCAATCGCCAGCTGTAACGTATCTCCTCGTGTGGAGCTTTCAGCACCCTATAAGTTATTCTCCAGGCGAGGCAGCGGAAGGCCCATCAAACCACCCAGGAAACACCTGCCCGATTCTCCAATTTCATGCAAGAAGGCCAAACTTTCAGAGCAGCTCAAGTACTGTGATGTTCTCCTGAAGGAGATGCTATCAAAGAGGCACTGGGCATATGCATGGCCCTTCCACAACCCTGTTGATGTCGTTGCCTTGGGCTTACATGACTACCATAACATTATCCAACAGCCTATGGATCTGAGCACCATACGGGTAAGATGCTGATGATCATCTAAATGGAGTGTTTAACACTGCGCTCTATACAATCAAATGCCAATATTTAGATCATGAGACCTCAACGTGTTTCCTCAGAAAAAAATTGATCAACGAGAGTATGCAAACGCCCAACAGTTTGCTGCTGATTTCCGATTGATGTTCTCCAACTGTTACAAGTACAATCCACCTTCGCATGAAGTTGTCTTGATGGCAAGACGACTACAGGTATAGTAACTATCTATATTGTTAGTTAAAAAAGACAAAAAATATGTATATATTTTTGGCATTAATTATGTTAATCAACAGTAAAGATTTAAAATGGAAATTAAATGGTCACACTGCTGATGGTGATAACTAAAGGTCTTTTATTTTATTTATTTAACCTTTATTTATACAAGGGGAAGTCTCACTGAGAGCAATGCTCTCATTTTCTGGAGTGCCCTGTTCACATTCACAAACATTCATACCTGGAAGCTGACCAGTACATCCACAGTCTGATCTGTCTCCCACTGAGCAGCTCCACTGGAGCAGTTGGGGTTAAGGGCCTTGCTCAAGGGCACCTCAGTGGTGGTAATGAGGGAGGGGCAAGCACTGCCTTTTCACTTTCCCCAGCCAGATTTTTCCTGCCGGTCCCGGGGATTGAACAGACAACCTTCCGCTCACAAGCTCGCTTCTCTAACCGTTGGGTCACCACTGCCCCAAAGACCAAAAGTGACTAATCCGTGTGAATAAATCGCACGGCAATTAAAAAAAAACTGAACCCATTTATCTCTATGGGACTATTCACACCAAATCAGAAAAAAATCTGCTTTGCAAATTTTGATTTGGTTGGTTTGGCTGAGTTCGAAGCAGGTTCGAAGCCGTTGTAAAATACACTATAAACACACACCTGTGACCGCATCACAGTATTACTGCGCCATTTAGCTAGCTATGTTAGCTAAGCCCGCTGCCTGCTGGCTGTAACAACGTTCGTCAGCCTCAAAACGCCCCCCCCCTTCCCTGCCACTGAGTGATCAAAACATTAGCTTGTTAACCATTTCGAGTCACGCTCTTCCTATCGCATCAGCTTTAAAATCCGTCATCTGGTTATTGATATCTCAGCAACAATGCAGCTAACCTACTGAGGGAATAATGTTTGCGGCATAACTTGCGCTGTTTTTCCACTGGTATCTAGGGGTGTCAAAAATAATCGATTATAAGATGCATCGCGATGCGGACGTGCACGATTCTGCATCGATTAACAAATATCAAAAATCGATTATTAATTTTTTTATTATTTTTTTATTTTTTTTATAATCAAATAAAATAGAATGTAAGTACATGCAGTTGTTTATTTTAATTATGGATCATAATACAATGCAATTCCAAATGCACTTTTATTTTAAAAGTAGCCACACAGTGAGAAAAAAAAGTGAGAAAAAATAAATCATGTATTGCGGAAAAAGTGATGCATCGATTTAAGATGCATCGCGATGCATCGTTTAATCGAATCGAATCGAATCGTTGACAGATGAATCGTAATCGAATCGAATCGTGAGGCCAGTGAAGATTCACAGCCCTACTGGTATCTCTTTGGTGTATAGCTTAGATCAGAGGTTCTCAAATGTTTTTCAGCCAAGGACCCCTTACAAGATAGAAAATATACCGGGGACCCCCTCATTCTGATTTGTGATTTTGGGCTAAGCTTAATTGTTTCCACGGTAACGTGCTTGACTTTTAATTTGATAGGTTTGTTATTAGAATGTAATCCATGAACCATTTTAGATTTAAAGCATAAACTATTTTCGTTGAACTATGAAGATTTTGCAATTTTTTTTTTTTTTTATTACATTACATTTACATTACGTCATTTAGCAGACGCTTTTGTTTTGTCCAAAGCGACTTACAATAATATCACAATTTGTCAACAGTACAGAAAACCACTATGCAACACAATCAATGACAGCCAAGATATTTTGATAGACTAGCACCATGTAGGAAGTAGTTTGAGAAGGAATAAGTAACATGTAGCATTTTATTTTTTAACTCATTGAGTGCCAGCCACTTTTGGAGAACGGACGCTCCCAGTGCCAGAGTTTCAGAGCGTTTTCAGTGATTTCTCGAGGCCCACAGAATATTGTGTGATATTACTATGTAAACACCGAACACGCAAAAAGAACAAGGAGACTCTATTGTATCATCAGCAAAAAAAAGTTTATTGATACCATTTTCCGTTCTTTAGTTATCAGCCGGAGAAGATAGGTCAAAAACAGCAAAAACTGGCATTTCCATCTAGAAGCTGAGATATTCAGCCTTTTGTGAAATGAAGCATTTCAAGCACATTCACTGACTCTAGCTAATATTTTCTGATGTAGTGACGTGGTGTAGTTGTGTGCTGCCCTGCGTGCCCCACCCCCCTCTCCCCCCCTCAGCTGCAAACTCCTCCCCACACTAGTAACACACAGCCTCACGCACCCAGCTTCTATTTTCGGAGTGCTTTTTGTGCGCCGCCTCCCAGGCAGCGCGACAAGGAAATGCCAACCCGGACTGCAGGGAAAGGTTTGGCACTTCGGCGTCGGGTGCTGCCTTTCTGGCGGCTAATCGTGTGAAGAAACTATGCAGACAGACAGACAGAGGCAGAGGGGCTCAGTTGTGTGCGCGGATTGACTGCTGTTGGCAGGCACCGTCAGCTGCAGCCAGAGCAATCTACATGGCTCTGGGCTGCAGCATGAGCGGTTTCTCTTTGATCACGGGGCTTTTTCAGGCTGTATTCCGGACATTTCTCTAATCTGGAGAGCACTGTCGCCACCTGATGAGTCCATAAAATAGGTTATACAGCTTCAATAGCTACAATATTTGTACAGGACATACATAAGGCTTTGATCCACGTCCCACCGTCAAAAAAGGCAATTGACGACAGCTATCGTCTTTGGCACTCTACGTTACTAATTACTTTGACGACAGGCGTCGTCATTGGCACTCAATGAGTTAATAAAAAAAAAAGACCCCCATTTGAGAACCACTGGCTTAGATGACGTGCGACTTTACAGCAGGCACGCATAGAATGTGGGGGGGGGGGGGCTTGAAGAACTACAGTGCTTGGTGGAAGAACAATTATTTGTTATCGCTATTGCATTTTGTTGTTGCTCAAGCCTTACCAGGTAGGCTATATGTAGTAATCATCATTTTATAAAAGCAATAAGCCCATGAGGCTGTGATTTACCCCTTACTGTAGCTGTTGTAAAATCACTGCAAACCACGGCCTCTTGGGGCTTATTGCTTAATTAATGGTGCTAGTAGTAATATTAGTTATATTATTAAAGAAAAAGTTGTGTTTGCACTGCCAGGATGTTTTTGAGGCCCGGTATTTGAAGCTCCCAGAAGAACCACAGAGTCAATCCCTGCCATATGGGACTCACTCATTACCTGTTGGAGTTGACAAGGGAAAAGGAGATGGCCCTGCAAGTCTCTCAACCACAGAGAGTACAGACAGCGAAAGCTCCTCTGATTTGGAGAGTTCATCCAAAAAGAGGGCCGTTCAGCTGGCCAATTTAAATGAACAGGTTGGTGTACATGTCTGTAAAAGTGAAATGCCATTTTTTGAGAATTTAGTCACCACTTGGCTCTTTTGCTGAATTGCCTCATCTCATTAATGACTGCCTTTTCAGTTGAAAGCAGTTAGTGATCAACTGCAGAGACTCACCCACGTGCCCATACCGAAACCAAAGAAGACAGAGAAGATGAAAAAGGACAGAAGAGCCAAAGAAAAGGATATCTTTGGGAAAAAGCAGAAATCCTCAAAAAGCAAATCGAACATACAGAAACTGGTCAAAAGCAAAGGCCCTACTGTGTACGTGAGCTCCACTTTATTGAATATGGGTTTTATTTTATACGTTTTGCCAGTAACATAACGGTGACAACTTGTGCTAAGGATGATGTGAGATGTTTGTATGTGTACATGTCTAGGCATGGAAAGAGACACAATATTCACGGAGTACCCTTAAAATGTGAGGATGCGGGTATGGCGAAGCCAATGTCCTACCATGAGAAGAGGCAGATGAGTCTGGACATCAACAAGCTGCCTGGTGACAAGCTGGGCAAGCTGGTGAAAATCATTCAGGCCCGGGAGTCTTCTCTGCGAAATGCTAGTCCAGAGGAGATTGAGATTGATTTTGAAAAGCTGAAGCCTTCTACACTGAGGGTTGTGCAGAGGTTTGTTACCACGTGTCTGAGGAAACGCTCAAAGAGCGTTGGCAGTAAGTGAAATTCCCTCCCATTCCCTACGAGCTTTCCTCTTTGGACAAATGCATCTTTTTAGATTAAGAGTTAAATTAAATACATCTTTAAATTAAATACTTTTCTTTGCTTGGGATGGAAGTTTGTCATCGTTGCCATTTTTCTCTGTCATCCCACAGAAAAAAAGTTGGTGAAACCAAAAGGAGTGCAGAGTAGGGTCTTAAAGGATGCTGGGAGAGCTCTGGTTGTCCATAAAGAGCAGAGCTTGACCAAGAATTCAGAGTGTGAGAATTGAATACCCTTACCAGTGTGATTTCAGTGCTTCCACAGGTGAGGCACTGAGTGTAAATGACAGCTTTCCCTTTTTGTTTAACAGGTGAAGCCATGGTGTCAAAAGACACCAGCTACGTGCCGCACCTCAGTGAAAGTAGCAGCTCTGACGGCAGCAGCAGTAGTAATTCAAGCACTACTCATAGCAGTGACTCTGAATCAGGTTAGCTGCTCTCCTCAGCACTCTGCCCTCACCTACCTCCACTCTTAACACATTGACTGCCAGCCGTTTTTTTCTTGCTGTAGGTAGCTTCTGCCAAGCCGTTTTTTGAGGATTGTGGCTCATTTTACAAGAGCCGAGGATTATTTTCTGCTTGGAGTTTGTGAACATACAATATCTCAAAAGTACTAATAGAATGTGTACTTTCTCTGTCTAAAAGAGTTAGTTTGTAGAGTTAGTAGTTATGTAAGCATTAGCAGTTGAATACAGCATGGTTTTAGCGTCAGAAAAAATATTCAGAGATAAACGGCTTTTTGTGAAATTCGATAGAACTGTCACTTTAACCATTCATTTTTGGCATCAGTAAGACCTAAACAATAGTTTTGAACAGTAATTTCCTCCATAACAGCAGTAAACTTCCCTCTGCTCAACTCCTCCCTCCTGTGGGCGTTCTTTTTGGCTGCAGCGCCATGTCACAAGCACTTTCCTACCTTTGCAAATGCACTTTCTCATACTCTCGACCTCTCAAATAAATTTCTGAATAGAAATTAAATTACTCTAAATTATAGCGAAAAAGAAACAAAAAAGAATGGGTTGAAAATCCCATTCTAAAAGCCTTTTAGAATGGGATTTGTTTCCAATTTGGTGTCGGACTAGGGGGCAGTCCCCGCTTGTCACCAGTTTGCTTTGCTGCTGCTGTGCGGGTGTGAGCCTGTCTGTGCGGCCGCTCTTTGAGGAAGTCTGGTTAGACTCGCTCGCTTCTTGGAGTTTTGGTTGAGGGCTTTGATGAAGCTTTTGCGATTCTGGTCATATTTATGCTGCGTGTTTCAAAGTGTGTCCCACCCGCAATCCACTATGCAAATCTGCAATCCCGCACCGCCAGCAATCAGCGCGAAATGAAAGCGCCTTCGCCAATCCACCTTCATGAGAATGGCTTCAGTCACACTGCTTTTTGCTTGCCTTCCTCTAGTCAGGAAAGCACTGTCACCACTTAGTGGGTCGGTGGAATGGGTTGTACACGTTGTACACGTCCAATACCTATATAAGAGATGTAAAAGGGTTCGATGCACATCCCACCGTCAAAAAAAAAAAATCGATTTTTTTGACGAGTCAACTCGTCGCTGGCAGTGAACAGCTGGATTGTGTTTGACGACTACACTCGTCGCTGGCAATCAAGGTGTTAAAATAAGGGACCAAATACTTGGTTATTAAACCATTTTTGCATGTTCATTGTTTTTTTCCCATTCATTATTTCATGCACACTTAATCATCTGTCTGCACTCAAGATATGCACAAACCTGTCACAAAGCCATCTGAGCTTATTGTATAAAAAAATATTTGTATTTTATTGTAGTTAAACTTTAACGTATGCCTGACATGCTCCTTCAATAGTACTATACTATAGGGATGTCACGATACCAAAATTATGAGTTCGATACCGATACCTGCCTAAATATCTCGATACCGATACTGAAACGATACCACGGCAAAAAACTAAAACATCAGGAAAAGTAGTGGAATAAATAGAGGGGACAAAACATGGAACTTAAAACTTATTTTATTGATTTAACAAGGTAATGCACAGCCATGTAGTCATTTTACTACATGCTGGTAGTACTGCCACCACGTGTGGCGCTGAACATGCTAGAACTTTTATTAGTTCTAGCATAGAACTAATACATAGCCCAATACATGTAGGCTAGGTGTTTTTTAGGTGTTTTTTACAATTAATTCGTATATCATTAATAATTGGGATTATTGTAAATATTAGGATAGGTGACATCAGATGACTGCTTACCATGTAAAAGCTTTAATAACACTGGCATTGAGAGCCATAGTGTTATTAAATATTGTACATGGTATGCAGTCATCTGATGTCCCCTCCCCTAAACGTTACATGTCATGACTTGCTCCTTCCTTGGCAGAGATCTGTGCTCCAGCACATTGCCTCGTGTTTTACTGTAAACGAGTAGGCTATTGTGACAAGCGAACTTTTTCAGTGAAACAAGTTCGCTTGTCACACAATACTCGTTGGACTTATTTGAGGGCATGTATGTTTATCGTTCACGTTCGCTAACCTGTCGGTCTTTAAACTCTTTGAACAGGTCGGGGTGCCTGTCGGCAAGATGTTTAGCCAGGTTCGATGTGTTTGATCCTTTCGCTTGCGTCACGTTGAAGGGTTACATGCTGCCACTCCGACGTGCTGCCACTCCGACGTTCTGCCACTCCGAAATATCGGCACTCAGAAAGGGATCATGTCTATGTTCCCCGGGTTCTATATTCCCCGTTTTTCACGCCAAACCTAACCTCCCCCCATGCCTAAACCTAACCTCCCCCAGACCCTAACCCAAAACCTAACCTCTCCCACCCCCACGCCTAAACCTAAGGTCGGCATTGCGGCTTCTAAGGTGAACGACCGCCAGTTCGAATAATGGAAGTTAACGTTCGGAGTGGCAGGGCTTCGGAAAGGCAGTCAGTAGCCACGTTGAAGCACCTTTTACACACTGGTTTCGATGTGTCCACGGGCTTGCCTTCGCTGTCGGCAACGTAAGCAAAATATTTCCATATTTCGCTTCGTGCATCTGCTTTTTCTACAAGCGTTGGTCGGCTTGCAAGACTAGAAGAAGCCGCTGCCATTTTCGCTGCGTCTGTCCTGTGTGTCGGGGTGCTGTAGTGAGGACTGAACCACTGTGGCCAGAGAGCGAGCAGAGAGGGAAGAGAGGAAAGTCGACACGCCCCCACATGAAGCAGGAGTCAGAGACGAGCTTTTTTTCACTTTTCACGAGTCACCATTGGTTCAAGGCAAGGCTGTGTTGCCTTCACGTGAGGTGGGAGACAGGCTCTCAACTGTAATGCCGCTGTGTCTCTCTCCTCCGCTAACAAACACCACGGTCGCACACTGACGCAACCCATGACATTTTTTTAAGTATCGGTACTAAATTAACGTGGTATAGTATCCTTTTTAACGGCAGGGAACCGCGGTACCATACTAATACCGGTATACCGTGCAACCCTACTATACTATTGGCTTCTGATAAGCAATTCAAAACAAAAATATATAAAATGTTATACATTTGAGATGTGGCCTAGATTTGTATTTGCACTTTTTTGCTAAAACGTCACTTTATATTAGCCTGGCTCTAGACCTTCAAAGTCCCGCCCACTCCACAGTTGTGGAGTGGGCTGTTCTTGATGGAAATTAGTTTACAAGTTGACAATTCAGGTCCGTATATCAGGCTAACTTTATATATGACACCAAACCTCCCTTGTGCCTCTGCTTTCCTGTCAGTATGAAAGTCAAATGAAAGCTGGTCCTGACTTTAAACCACATACTGTTAACCGGTTTCACTGAGTTTGTTTCTGCTCAGGTTCTCAATTGTATTTCCAAATGATGATGTAGCACAGTGGGTAATGGGTGTCGTGCTATTATTTTAAGTGAGTCCTGTGTGTGGTTTATAAATATTTTGACAATGTACATTTTGTGTTCTCATTGTATTAATAATACTATGTGCCTAGTAAAAAATTCTTTTAATACTTCGGAGTATTAATAAATTGAGCAGTTTTGATTTTGAAAAATCAGTATGAAAAGTTGAACTCAACAAATGAGTATAATGGGGAGGAAATTTTGTAATGGGATATTGCAGTACAAATTGTTTTACCGTCATGTAATCATGTGTCCGAAACTTTAGAAGAAGACTATTTGTCAAATGTTTTATTTTTGATATAAAACTTTTGCAAAAAAAAAGTCTGGTTTAGTAGACTGAAAATTTAGAAATTATTATTGTGCATTTCTTTCAGTGCCGGAAACAAAGGAACAGAAGGTTAAAGATATTTGCCAGAAGGCTAAAACTAAGGTAAATACATCCACAACTTGCTCCTTGTAATCACAAGGGATTTTTGGCAAGACAGCCATGCTGGTTACAATGGAAATAAAAATGTAATTTCTCCTTAAGTCAAAGGTGAAACGTGCTGCTCATGACATGCAGAAATTGGAGAGAAAAGACTTGATAAAAGCCTCAAACAAGACTTGTCAGGCAAATCCTGCCTTGCAATCCCTGGTGGCCAAAGCCAAATGCCGCTCTACACACCCACATGCAGACCAGGCGTGTGACGGGCTGATTCCGTTAGCTCCAGGTAATACATGTATGTGTGTGTGTGTATATATATATATATATATATAGATATATAGATATATAAATTTGAGTATGTGGGCAATGTTTTTTTGTTTCAAGTTCTGTGTTCGGCCACAGCTATGCTGTTTTACGTGCATTTGGGCTAAAACCTTCAGGGTGTATAAAGGGCAGCACACAGGGTGACCTGACGGAGCCGGATTTTTTAAATTAGCTAATTATGTGATGTCAAAAGTGATATAAGGGCTCACAGACGAGGAGGCATTGTGACAAGACTAATCTGTGATATCATAGGGGGACACAGACACTGATGATGTCATCAGTGATATAATGGGGGGCACACACAAGGAGGCATTGTGACATCACTGATGCAATAACATTTAGTGAACAAACACACACCCGCCAATAGGGCAGGCGAGGCCACGCAGCAACCGAGCTACGGGCGAGGTCATTAAGCTTTAGTTAACGTTCACATCAAAGAATAAGATCATGCAGATACAGTACAGGTCATTAGCTTTAGTTAACGTTCACATCAAACATCGGAATTGGGGGAGGGGGTGATCTCAGTGACTTTGATCGTGTCATGGTTGTTGGTGCCAGACAGGCTGCTTTGAGTATTTCTGAAACTGCTGCTCTGGGATTTTCACACAGCAACATTCTGTAGTCTAGAGGTTTTTGTTCCTAATCTAGAGTTTACATAGTTTATCTTTATTCTGCCTTATCCCCCCTCCATTCCACCCCAGCCTTAGCCCTCGTTCACACAGGACGCCGAAGCAACGCTCAACCGAAGCTGTACCTACGCTGTAGTACCCACAAGTTTCATTTCGGCGTCCTTGTTAACAGGCGAAGCCATTCACACCACCCGCACGCGTGCCACGCTGACGCCGTGCCGAAGCCACGCTGAAGTGATCACTCAGGCCTGACGCCGAATTTCCAAGCTTGACGCTGAAGCCGTGAAGCCGTGAGGCATGAAGTCAATGGGGAGTTGTGGGCAGGTTCAAGGCGCGAGAGTAGGCACTGAGAGGAAAAGAGAAGGCGTCTTGTGTGAACAAGAAGGCGTACGTTCAGCTTGTGCCTGCTTCAAGCTTCAGTTCTGCTTACGTTCGGCGTCCTGTGTGAATGTAGGCTTACACAGCGATCTAAGGAGAAGGCGATCCAGCACACAGAATGTCCTTTCTTAGGTTTATTCCAGTTCACCAGGTCCAGTGTACCTGGTGGTGAACTGGAATAAACCTAAGAAAGGACATTCTGTGTGTTGGCTCTCCTTCTCCTTAAACTGTTCTCCTGTGCCGTGCACCTACTGTAAACTCTTAAACACCGGTGAGTGTGCTCGCTGCTGGCTGATTGCCAGTTTGTTTGAACATTACACAGCGATCTGCCTCAGCAACCTTTGAGACCTAGTGCCAAAGCATCACCTCATCTTCCCAAAACTCTGTGCTTCCTGATCAGCATTGTTGGCCGCTAGGTTTGTGCCGATTAGCGATCGGATCGTATATTGCCGACTCAATGGCTTAAATGACGATTGATTTTCCATAGGCGATTTCGATCGCCCCCGCCCCCGTGTGTGGCTGCTCCCTGACCCCGCCCCCCGTGTGTGGCTGCTCCCTGACCCCGCCCCCCGTGTGTGGCTGCTCCCTGACCCCGCCCCCCGTGTGTGGCTGCTCCCTGACCCCGCCCCCCCGTGTGTGGCTGCTCCCTGACCCCGCCCCCCCGTGTGTGGCTGCTCCCTGACCCCGCCCCCCGTGTGTGGCTGCTCCCTGACCCCGCCCCCCGTGTGTGGCTGCTCCCTGACCCCGCCCCCCGTGTGTGGCTGCTCCCTGACCCCGCCCCCCGTGTGTGGCTGCTCCCTGACCCCGCCCCCCGTGTGTGGCTGCTCCCTGACCCCGCCCCCCCGTGTGTGGCTGCTCCCTGACCCCGCCCCCCCGTGTGTGGCTGCTCCCTGACCCCGCCCCCCCGTGTGTGGCTGCTCCCTGACAGCAGAGATGCGACGCAGCAGTTTGACTGAGCAGTGTGTGTGTTGATCAGTAACCTGACGCTGCCAAATGGATGTTGATCAGACCAGACCATTAACAAACGCTACTAGGCTACTGCATTCAAACATGTTTCTGATGTCCGCAACGAGCCCCACAACCAAAATCTTTAATTACAAGTCTCCCTGCAGTCGCCCGTCCCCCGATCCATCTCATCTTCTCTTCTCATTCTCCACATGCTGCGTGCAAAACTACTCTGTGCTCAGCTCCATAAGAGTAACGTGTAGACGTAGGCAGGCACAATGACCGATGAATAAAACGTTGTTAGAAGACGGTAGTTTTGCGCCGCTGTCAGTCAGAGGCTGTAATTAATCGTCCTACGTGTCCGCCATGCAGTGCTGCGGGAAGATGAAAGCAATCTATTCCAGGATTGATATGCGAATACACTGTAGCGATTGCTGTATCCGTTTTACCGATGTGCTCCTCAGATATTGAGTTCAAGGTAATTTACTTTACTTTATTTCTTCTACAGATTTGTCTGCACTTTTATCGCCCCTGACATCTCCTTCAGGAATTGTGCTGGACTGGTCTACCACCGGTCTTGAGGTACTTTTACTACACTATATTGTCTATGTCTGCA